>NW_027509208.1:1420000-1597500 GCF_051911475.1 Siphateles boraxobius | reverse complement strand
CTAATCTTTCTTCTTTCTTTCTTTCTTTCTTTCTTTCTTTCTAACTAATCTTTCTTCTTTCTTTCTTTCTTTCTTTCTTTCTTTCTAACTAATCTTTCTTATTTCTTTCTTTCTTTCTTTCTTTCTTTCTTTCTAACTAATCTTTCTAACTAATCTTTCTAACTAATTATTTCTTTCTTTCTTTCTAACTAATCTTTCTTCTTTCTTTCTTTCTTTCTTTCTTTCTTTCTTTCTTTCTTTCTAACTAATCTTTCTTTCTAACTAATTCTTTCTTTCTTTCTTTCTAACTAATCTTTCTTCTTTCTTTCTTTCTTTCTTTCTTTCTAACTAATATTTCTTCTTTCTTTCTTTCTTTCTTTCTTTCTTTCTAACTAATATTTCTTTCTTTCTTTCTTTCTTTCTTTCTTTCTAACTGATATTTCTTCTTTCTTTCTTTCTAACTAATCTTTCTTTCTTTCTTTCTTTCTAACTAATCTTTCTTCTTTCTTTCTAACTAATCTTTCTTCTTTCTTTCTTTCTTTCTTTCTTTTTTACTTTTTCTTTCTTTCTTTCTAACTAATCTTTCTTCTTTCTTTCTTTCTTTCTAACTAATCTTTCTTCTTTCTTTCTTTCTAACTAATCTTTCTTCTTTCTTTCTTTCTTTCTTTCTTTCTTTCTTTCTTTCTTTCTTTCTAACTAATCTTTCTTCTTTCTTTCTTTCTTTCTTTCTTTCTTTCTAACTAATCTTTCTTTCTAACTAATTCTTTCTTTCTTTCTTTCTAACTAATCTTTCTTCTTTCTTTCTTTCTAACTAATATTTCTTCTTTCTTTCTTTCTTTCTTTCTAACTAATCTTTCTTTCTAACTAATTCTTTCTTTCTTTCTTTCTAACTAATCTTTCTTCTTTCTTTCTTTCTTTCTAACTAATATTTCTTCTTTCTTTCTTTCTTTCTAACTAATCTTTCTTCTTTCTTTCTTTCTTTCTTTCTTTCTTTCTAACTAATATTTCTTCTTTCTTTCTTTCTTTCTTTCTAACTAATATTTCTTCTTTCTTTATTTCTTTCTTTCTTTCTTTCTTTCTTTTTCTTTCTTTCTTTCTAACTAATCTTTCTTCTTTCTTTCTTTCTTTCTAACTAATCTTTCTTCTTTCTTTCTTTCTAACTATTCTTTCTTCTTTCTTTCTTTCTTTCTTTCTTTCTTTCTAACTAATCTTTCTTTCTAACTAATTCTTTCTTTCTTTCTTTCTAACTAATCTTTCTTCTTTCTTTCTTTCTTTCTAACTAATCTTTCTTTCTTTCTTTCTTTCTTTCTTTCTTCCTTTCTTTCTTTCTTTCTTTTTCTTTCTTTCTTTTTCTTTCTTTCTTTCTAACTAATCTTTCTTCTTTCTTTCTTTCTTTCTAACTAATCTTTCTTCTTTCTTTCTTTCTTTCTAACTAATCTTTCTTTCTTTCTTTCTAACTAATCTTTCTTCTTTCTTTCTTTCTAACTAATCTTTCTTCTTTCTTTCTTTCTTTCTTTCTTTCTTTCTTTCTTTCTTTCTTTCTTTCTTTCTAACTAATCTTTCTTCTTTCTTTCTAACTAATCTTTCTTCTTTCTTTCTAACTAATCTTTCTTCTTTCTTTCTTTCTTTCTTTCTTTCTTTCTTTCTTTCTTTCTTTCTTTCTAACTAATCTTTCTTCTTTCTTTCTTTCTTTCTTTTTCTTTCTTTCTTTCTAACTAATCTTTCTTCTTTCTGTCTTTCTTTCTAACTAATCTTTCTTCTTTCTTTCTTTCTAACTATTCTTTCTTCTTTCTTTCTTTCTTTCTTTCTTTCTTTCTTTCTTTCTTTCTTTCTTTCTAACTAATCTTTCTTTCTAACTAATTCTTTCTTTCTTTCTTTCTAACTAATCTTTCTTCTTTCTTTCTTTCTTTCTTTCTTTTTCTTTCTTTCTTTCTTTCTAACTAATATTTCTTCTTTCTTTCTTTCTTTCTTTCTTTCTTTCTTTCTAACTAATATTTCTTCTTTCTTTCTTTCTTTCTTTCTTTCTAACTAATATTTCTTCTTTCTTTCTAACTAATATTTCTTCTTTCTTTCTTTCTAACTAATCTTTCTTTCTTTCTTTCTAACTAATCTTTCTTTCTTTCTTTCTTTCTTTCTAACTAATCTTTCTTCTTTCTTTCTTTCTTTCTTTCTTTCTAACTAATCTTTCTTCTTTCTTTCTTTCTTTCTTTCTTTCTTTCTAACTAATCTTTCTTATTTCTTTCTTTCTTTCTTTCTTTCTTTCTTTCTTTCTAACTAATCTTTCTAACTAATTATTTCTTTCTTTCTTTCTAACTAATCTTTCTTCTTTCTTTCTTTCTTTCTTTCTTTCTTTCTTTCTTTCTTTCTAACTAATCTTTCTTTCTAACTAATTCTTTCTTTCTTTCTTTCTAACTAATCTTTCTTCTTTCTTTCTTTCTTTCTTTCTTTCTTTCTTTCTTTCTTTCTAACTAATATTTCTTCTTTCTTTCTTTCTTTCTTTCTTTCTAACTAATATTTCTTTCTTTCTTTCTTTCTTTCTTTCTTTCTTTCTTTCTAACTGATATTTCTTCTTTCTTTCTTTCTAACTAATCTTTCTTTCTTTCTTTCTAACTAATCTTTCTTCTTTCTTTCTAACTAATCTTTCTTCTTTCTTTCTTTCTTTCTTTCTTTTTTACTTTTTCTTTCTTTCTTTCTAACTAATCTTTCTTCTTTCTTTCTTTCTTTCTTTCTTTCTAACTAATCTTTCTTCTTTCTTTCTTTCTAACTAATCTTTCTTCTTTCTTTCTTTCTTTCTTTCTTTCTTTCTTTCTTTCTTTCTTTCTTTCTTTCTTTCTTTCTTTCTAACTAATCTTTCTTTCTAACTAATTCTTTCTTTCTTTCTTTCTAACTAATCTTTCTTCTTTCTTTCTTTCTTTCTTTCTTTTTCTTTCTTTCTTTCTTTCTAACTAATATTTCTTCTTTCTTTCTTTCTTTCTTTCTTTCTTTCTTTCTAACTAATATTTCTTCTTTCTTTCTTTCTTTCTTTCTTTCTAACTAATATTTCTTCTTTCTTTCTAACTAATATTTCTTCTTTCTTTCTTTCTAACTAATCTTTCTTTCTTTCTTTCTAACTAATCTTTCTTTCTTTCTTTCTTTCTTTCTAACTAATCTTTCTTCTTTCTTTCTTTCTTTCTTTCTTTCTAACTAATCTTTCTTCTTTCTTTCTTTCTTTCTTTCTTTCTTTCTAACTAATCTTTCTTATTTCTTTCTTTCTTTCTTTCTTTCTTTCTTTCTTTCTAACTAATCTTTCTAACTAATTATTTCTTTCTTTCTTTCTAACTAATCTTTCTTCTTTCTTTCTTTCTTTCTTTCTTTCTTTCTTTCTTTCTTTCTAACTAATCTTTCTTTCTAACTAATTCTTTCTTTCTTTCTTTCTAACTAATCTTTCTTCTTTCTTTCTTTCTTTCTTTCTTTCTTTCTTTCTTTCTTTCTAACTAATATTTCTTCTTTCTTTCTTTCTTTCTTTCTTTCTAACTAATATTTCTTTCTTTCTTTCTTTCTTTCTTTCTTTCTTTCTTTCTAACTGATATTTCTTCTTTCTTTCTTTCTAACTAATCTTTCTTTCTTTCTTTCTAACTAATCTTTCTTCTTTCTTTCTAACTAATCTTTCTTCTTTCTTTCTTTCTTTCTTTCTTTTTTACTTTTTCTTTCTTTCTTTCTAACTAATCTTTCTTCTTTCTTTCTTTCTTTCTTTCTTTCTAACTAATCTTTCTTCTTTCTTTCTTTCTAACTAATCTTTCTTCTTTCTTTCTTTCTTTCTTTCTTTCTTTCTTTCTTTCTTTCTTTCTTTCTTTCTAACTAATCTTTCTTCTTTCTTTCTTTCTTTCTTTCTAACTAATCTTTCTTTCTAACTAATTCTTTCTTTCTTTCTTTCTAACTAATCTTTCTTCTTTCTTTCTTTCTTTCTTTCTAACTAATCTTTCTTTCTAACTAATTCTTTCTTTCTTTCTTTCTAACTAATCTTTCTTCTTTCTTTCTTTCTTTCTTTCTAACTAATATTTCTTCTTTCTTTCTTTCTTTCTTTCTAACTAATCTTTCTTCTTTCTTTCTTTCTTTCTTTCTTTCTTTCTAACTAATATTTCTTCTTTCTTTCTTTCTAACTAATATTTCTTCTTTCTTTATTTCTTTCTTTCTTTCTAACTAATCTTTCTTCTTTCTTTCTTTCTTTCTTTCTTTCTTTCTTTCTTTCTTTCTTTCTTTCTCTCTTTCTTTCTTTCTTTCTTTCTTTCTAACTAATCTTTCTTTCTTTCTTTCTAACTAATCTTTCTTTCTAACTAATTCTTTCTTTCTTTCTAACTAATCTTTCTTCTTTCTTTCTTTCTTTCTTTCTTTCTAACTAATCTTTCTTCTTTCTTTCTTTCTAACTAATCTTTCTTTCTAACTAATTCTTTCTTTCTTTCTTTCTAACTAATCTTTCTTCTTTCTTTCTTTCTTTCTTTCTTTCTAACTAATCTTTCTTTCTTATTTAATTCTTTCTTTCTTTCTTTCTAACTAATCTTTCTTCTTTCTTTCTTTCTAGCTAATCTTTCTTCTTTCTTTCTAACTAATCTTTCTTCTTTCTTTCTTTCTTTCTAACTAATCTTTCTTCTTTCTTTCTTTCTTTCTTTCTTTCTAACTCATCTTTCTTTCTTTCTTTCTTTCTTTCTTTCTAACTAATCTTTCTTCTTTCTTTCTTTCTTTCTTTCTAACTAATCTTTCTTCTTTCTTTCTTTCTTTCTAACTAATTCTTTCTTTCTTTCTAACTAATCTTTCTTCTTTCTTCTTTCTTTCTTTCTTTTTTTCTAACTAATCTTTCTTTCTTTCTTTCTAACTAATCTTTCTTATTTCTTTCTTTCTTTCTAGCTAATCTTTCTTCTTTCTTTCTAACTAATCTTTCTTCTTTCTTTCTTCTTTCTTTCTTTCTAACTAATCTTTCTTTCTAACTAATTCTTTCTTTCTTTCTTTCTAACTAATCTTTCTTCTTTCTTTCTTTCTTTCTTTCTTTCTTTCTTTCTAACTAATCTTTCTTTCTTTCTTTCTTTCTAACTAATCTTTCTTCTTTCTTTCTTTCTTTCTAACTAATATTTCTTCTTTCTTTATTTCTTTCTTTCTTTCTAACTAATCTTTCTTTCTTTCTTTCTTTCTAACTAATATTTCTTCTTTCTTTCTTTCTTTCTAACTAATCTTTCTTTCTTTCTTTCTTTCTAACTAATATTTCTTCTTTCTTTCTTTCTTTCTAACTAATATTTCTTCTTTCTTTATTTCTTTCTTTCTTTCTAACTAATCTTTCTTCTTTCTTTCTTTCTTTCTTTCTTTCTCTCTTTCTTTCTTTCTTTCTTTCTTTCTTTCTAACTAATTCTTTCTTTCTTTCTTTCTAACTAATCTTTCTTCTTTCTTTCTTTCTTTCTTTCTTTCTAACTAATCTTTCTTCTTTCTTTCTTTCTAACTAATCTTTCTTTCTAACTAATTCTTTCTTTCTTTCTTTCTAACTAATCTTTCTTCTTTCTTTCTTTCTTTCTTTCTAACTAATCTTTCTTTCTTATTTAATTCTTTCTTTCTTTCTTTCTAACTAATCTTTCTTCTTTCTTTCTTTCTAGCTAATCTTTCTTCTTTCTTTCTAACTAATCTTTCTTCTTTCTTTCTTTCTTTCTAACTAATCTTTCTTCTTTCTTTCTTTCTTTCTTTCTTTCTTTCTAACTCATCTTTCTTTCTTTCTTTCTTTTTCTTTCTTTCTTTCTAACTAATCTTTCTTCTTTCTTTCTTTCTTTCTAACTAATTCTTTCTTTCTTTCTAACTAATCTTTCTTCTTTCTTTCTTTCTTTCTAACTCATCTTTCTTTCTTTCTTTCTTTTTCTTTCTTTCTTTCTAACTAATCTTTCTTCTTTCTTTCTTTCTTTCTTTCTAACTAATCTTTCTTCTTTCTTTCTTTCTTTCTAACTAATTCTTTCTTTCTTTCTAACTAATCTTTCTTCTTTCTTCTTTCTTTCTTTCTTTTTTTCTAACTAATCTTTCTTTCTTTCTTTCTAACTAATCTTTCTTATTTCTTTCTTTCTTTCTAGCTAATCTTTCTTCTTTCTTTCTAACTAATCTTTCTTCTTTCTTTCTTCTTTCTTTCTTTCTAACTAATCTTTCTTTCTAACTAATTCTTTCTTTCTTTCTAACTAATCTTTCTTCTTTCTTTCTTTCTTTCTTTCTTTCTTTCTTTCTTTCTTTCTAACTAATCTTTCTTTCTTTCTTTCTTTCTAACTAATCTTTCTTCTTTCTTTCTTTCTTTCTAGCTAATCTTTCTTCTTTCTTTTTAACTAATCTTTCTTCTTTCTTTCTTTCTTTCTAACTAATCTTTCTTATTTCTTTCTTTCTTTCTTTCTTTCTAACTAATCTTTCTTCTTTCTTTCTTTCTTTCTTTCTAACTAATCTTTCTTCTTTCTTTCTTTCTTTCTTTCTTTTTCTTTCTTTCTTTCTAACTAATCTTTCTTCTTTCTTTCTTTCTTTCTAACTAATCTTTCTTCTTTCTTTCTTTCTTTCTAACTAATCTTTCTTCTTTCTTTCTTTCTTTCTTTCTTTCTTTCTAACTAATCTTTCTTCTTTCTTTCTTTCTTTCTTTCTTTCTAACTAATCTTTCTTTCTAACTAATTCTTTCTTTCTTTCTTTCTAACTAATCTTTCTTCTTTCTTTCTTTCTTTCTAGCTAATCTTTCTTCTTTCTTTCTAACTAATCTTTCTTTCTAACTAATTCTTTCTTTCTTTCTTTCTAACTAATCTTTCTTCTTTCTTTCTTTCTTTCTAGCTAATCTTTCTTCTTTCTTTCTTTCTTTCTTTCTTTCTTTCTTTCTTTCTTTCTTTCTTTCTAACTAATATTTCTTTCTTTCTTTCTTTCTTTCTAACTGATATTTCTTCTTTCTTTCTTTCTAACTAATCTTTCTTTCTTTCTTTCTTTCTTTCTAACTAATCTTTCTTCTTTCTTTCTAACTAATCTTTCTTCTTTCTTTCTTTCTTTCTTTCTTTCTTTTTTACTTTTTCTTTCTTTCTTTCTAACTAATCTTTCTTCTTTCTTTCTTTCTTTCTTTCTAACTAATCTTTCTTCTTTCTTTCTTTCTTTCTTTCTTTCTTTCTTTCTTTCTAACTAATCTTTCTTCTTTCTTTCTTTCTTTCTTTCTTTCTTTCTTTCTTTCTAACTAATCTTTCTTCTTTCTTTCTTTCTTTCTAACTAATCTTTCTTCTTTCTTTCTTTCTTTCTAACTAATCTTTCTTCTTTCTTTCTTTCTTTCTTTCTTTCTTTCTTTCTTTCTAACTAATCTTTCTTCTTTCTTTCTTTCTTTCTTTCTAACTAATCTTTCTTTCTAACTAATTCTTTCTTTCTTTCTTTCTAACTAATCTTTCTTCTTTCTTTCTTTCTTTCTTTCTAGCTAATCTTTCTTCTTTCTTTCTAACTAATCTTTCTTCTTTCTTTCTTTCTTTCTTTCTTTCTTTCTTTCTAACTAATATTTCTTTCTTTCTTTCTTTCTAACTGATATTTCTTCTTTCTTTCTTTCTAACTAATCTTTCTTTCTTTCTTTCTTTCTTTCTAACTAATCTTTCTTCTTTCTTTCTAACTAATCTTTCTTCTTTCTTTCTTTCTTTCTTTCTTTCTTTCTTTCTTTTTTACTTTTTCTTTCTTTCTTTCTAACTAATCTTTCTTCTTTCTTTCTTTCTTTCTTTCTTTCTAACTAATCTTTCTTCTTTCTTTCTTTCTTTCTTTCTAACTAATCTTTCTTCTTTCTTTCTTTCTTTCTTTCTTTCTTTCTTTCTTTCTTTCTTTCTAATCTTTCTTCTTTTAAAAGCTTTTAAAACTACTTCAAACTTTCTGGCTAGGCTTTTTCAAGCCAACTTAAAGTTTGCCAACAAACTTTTTATCTAGTTTCCTATTGTCACTGTAAAGCTGCTTTGAAACAGTCCATATTGTTAAAAGAAGCTATATAAATGAAGGTGACTTGACTTGACATGTGGACTCAATGAATGGACTCATGCCAAATAAGCAGGTTGACATTCAGTAAATCTATATATTTTATTTAGAATACATACAAATGTAATTTCCGTCTTTTAGTTTGTCAAGAGAATTAAAGCACAGTTTTTGAAGAATGTGCATGTGCGAACGAGCTCTACTACGTTAGAACAAGCCTATTAATAAAATTTGGAAATAAACCAAAATGAGAAAATATGAGAAATAATATGAGAAATAGCAAAACATCTTGCATTAATTCGATCTCAAACAGATTCATTAAAATAAGTTATTACTCCACCATCTGTGTGACATCGTTAACCAACATGGTTGAACGACCAATTTGCGACAGTACGGTTTCGGGAAACTGTCGCGTCCAGCCAGTTGTTTTCTTCAACGATGCATTGTACTATGGTAGTTAAGCATCGAGTTATGTCGTTGTATGGGCAACGCACCCCAGCATAGTTCAACGAATCGGTGTTTCCCGAAATCATAGTTCTAACGAACATTCTCAGACATCATCACAAAGTTGTGTGGTTTGAACGACAGCTCTTGACCTGTGGTTAGATGCAGAGTTTCTTGTTTGCATGACATTTGGACTCAATAAATCCTTTTCTTTAGCAAAATAAGCAAGCTGACATTCAGTACAATCTGTATCTTTTATTTAGAATACATACAAATGTAATTTACGTCTTTTAGTTTATCAAGAGATTTAAAGCACTGTTTTTGAAGAGTATGCATGTGCGAACGAGCTCTAGTATGTAAGAACGAGCCTATGATTGAATATGGAAATAAAGCAAAATAAATGAGAAATAGTCCTCAGATGCCATGTCCTTAATTTACAGCAAAACATCTAGCGTTAATTAGATCTCAAACAGATTAATTAAAAGTATTTATTACTCCACCACCTGCGTGACATCATTCACCAACGTGGTTGAACGACCAATTTGCGACAATACAGTTTCGGGAAACAGTTGTGACCAGCTAGTTGATTTCTTCAATGATGCATCATACTATGTTAGTTAAGCAGCGAGTTACATCGTTGTACGGGAAACGCACCCCTGACCGGGATTCGAGCCATGGTGTGGGGGGCAGGCGCGCTAACAAGGACTTTAAATGCTAACGCGCCTCTTGAGGCCAGAGAAGTGAGGTTTACACGCACAGCTCTTACTGACCTACGTCCGTTACATTAGGTCCTGGTATGTAAAGCATTTTGGCCAAAACATCTGTTGTTTTTAAATGTGTTATATAAATAAATGTGACTGATTGATTGATTGAGCAATGAATTCCAGTTGCAGTTCCAGCTTCTCTTGGCCTGTAAAGAAAAACTCACACTGAGAGGAGAAACCAGACTTCACAGGCTCTCTCTTTTTCTAATTGTCTCTCAACCTGTCAGTGGCATTTCTCAACAATTCCTTCTTCTGGATTTGTGGGATGTTGTTTAGAGTAGAAAACAGCTGTGCCCACAGGCCAATTTGAAGAGTGCTATCCTCTGAAAATTGTCTCTAACTGTATGCTCCAACTGTTTAGACTGTGGGGATAAGCGTTTCACCATTTACAGTAACAAGAATCCATCCTCCGAGAGAGAGGGGAGAAATACATCCATGTGACTGAAATCGATCAATGCCACAGTCCATGGCTGCGCTAAACTGATGCACTCCAGTGGTGTTTTCTCTGCATCTAATAACATGGTTGGTTTGCCACTGTCAGAGGAACCTCAGACAGACTAGTTTATGTTTAACCAATGGTATTACCCAGACCGTCTTTAGGATACCGCAAGGATAAGAACCAGATGTCAGAGCATATTAGACATTTTTCAGGATGTTACACTTTACACTTTTATAAAAAATTTAAAAAAATTGCAAACAGTGCTTTAGGGACAAGTTGACACTTATTACCTTATCTAACTGTAAAGGATGTATATTGGTAATTTGGTACAAATATTGGTAAAATCTTTCATCATTTACTCACCTCCTTGTCAATCCAAACCTGTATGACTTTTGTAAAACACAAAAGAAAAAATATTTTTCAACTGTTTTGTCCAAACCAATTCAGTGAGGTAAGTGGTGATAAAATACACCTAAATTCAATATTATTCTGGCATAAACTGGATGGAAACTACCCACAATTATTAAACTGGCCAAGTATACCAACCAAAATGGCTGCCTGACAACTAGAAATTACAATTTACACAGGATAGTTATCACTTGCAATGGCCAGACCCTGATTCATATGTGTATTATTGAATGTATTAGTCTCCATTAATGTAAAAATAAGTCAGGCTGTTGACAGATTGCCACCTGGTGGTCGTTGCCAACTTGGGTACTGGTAGCGTACAAGCTCAGACTGTAATTCCCCAGATTGCTGCAAGATGCAGAATCATTTTAATGACATGTTAAAACAAGGCTCCCCTTCATTATGGCCATTGAGGTTTCCCTGCAAAAGCCTTTGTCTCATGGCTTGCCATTCCTCATATGCAATGAAGTAAAGTGAAGGAAAATAAATCCTCATTTTTGTGGTATTTTCCACAGTGGAGTGCCACCGTCATCTTCCATAGAACATTTACCCGCGGATTCTTTCATGCATCGCTGGAGGACGCACGCTTTGATCTTATATCAGGCTGGCAGAGAAACACAAAGTGTCTCAGTTTTGTTGCAAAGAGCGTAGTGCAGTCCGGGGTTGCACTGTTGAACATAAAGGAGAGGTCAGTATTAGTATTGTCAACGAACTGAGGGAAAACGTTTTTTTCTTAACTGAAATAAAAGCATATGAAAAAAAAATGCATGACTTAAATGCTAACTAAGATAAAATAAAAATAACTAATACATTATTTCAGGATTAGTTAATAGATTATAAACCTCTACATTAAACATGAAAATGCTACTCTATAGCAATAATTCTAGACTGTGCTGAAAAAACAGTGTCAAACATTCTTTTTAATTATACAAATTAGCATATTAACTTTGGCGGCCGTAAAAAATGTTAAACTAAGGACTAAAATAGAAACGAAATACTAAAAAACAGTGCAACTAAATAAGAAAATAGAAAATGACTTTAAGACTAACCAAAGGATAATAAAAATAACAAAGAAATTATTATTTTTGATACACCTTGAAAAGTCTCTTACATTAAACATTTAAATACCACGAGACTGCAATAATACTAGAACATTTTAGAACAAACATTTTAGCTTGCATATTAACTTTGGCAGCCCTAAAAAAACTATGAACGATATTTAATTATTTCAATACTATCTAATATAAAATTTAAATAACTAATAAATTATTTTAATGTGAAAATGCAACTAAATAACAATGTACTGTGCTGGAAAAAAGTAAGCTGTTAAAGAGTTTTAAATGATACCAGCTAGTGCATTAGTGTCTTTGGCAGCCCTAAAATAATGATAATAATAAAAAGTAAAAAAAAACACAAAAAAAACGGTAACAACAATGAAACAGTGAAAAGGGTGGTACGTCTGAAGTGTGTCTGTTAATGCGAATGATGTATTGGTCAAGAATACTTGTTAGAACACAAAAAGAGGATTATTAACATGACAGCATCTCTGTAAATTCCCCTCATTGTGATTTAAGCATGTACGCTGTTCCGCATTAAAGAGCGGCTGCTCTTGTTTTCTCTGTCATTGTGCTGTGGTGTTAGCGTTATCTTTTTCCTTGGCAACCATCTCACTCACTAAAGCTTTAGATTGACAGGAGGGATCTGGTTGTTTTGTCTGGCAAGCCTCCAGCCACTTACTAAGGACATAATGTGCTAAGGTCTTATGCAATGAGGCTGCATTGCAAGTAACCCAGCATAGTGAAGTCAAATGAATTATAATATCACAGACCTGTTACATTTTGTTTGAAAACCAAAAAGACACGCAATATCGAAGGGCTTTGACTGTCTTTTTTTTTTTTTGAAGGGCTCTTAAGCTGGATTTTTGCAAATGCTATTTGATTATATCTGATTACAATGGTCAGATCCTAATGCGTTATCGAATCAAATTAAAGCAAGCAGTGATGGAGAGCAAATTAAAGCAGGATCAGTGCTCTGCATTAGAGTGTTGAGGGACAAATTAAGTCTAGATCAGCATCCTGTCATGTGATAGGCCAAAGAGCAGCTACCAAACCAACACACACTTCTTGGCTCAGGGAAATAAAAAGGCCCATCATGCCAGCAGTGTATCCACGCTTGCCAGAGAGCATCCCAGCAGCTGTGCCAGGTGTATACTGAGCCAAAATAGCCTGTCATAACAAGAGATCATCTCCCCTAGAGACTGGCAGGAGAATTCAGTGTTCAGTTCAAACGCAAAAACACAACTGCCTCTAATCAAGCAGACAGGGAAAAAACATATTATGATTCATTTTTACAATTTGTTCTCAAGAGTTTTTGTGTGTATTTGTGTGTGGTTCTACCAAACGTACATTTACTTACGTTTTCATACACTGAAACGTACATTATAGACATATTGACATCAGTAAAATGTAAATTATGTATGTACGAACAACTTTTAGACATACAAATGTGCTCAAATTCTTATTTATCAAAAATTAAAATAACACAAATATACTTAATGTATTTAATCTCCCTTTATTACCCAATGTCTCTGCTGCTGACCTTCTATTATCTAATTCAACCGTACTAATAAGCAAAAATGACTAGATAAACATCACATTAGAGGCCTGCATTTCAGCCCGAGCCCGACGGGCCCCGACTTATTTACGCTTCTAGGGCCGGGCTTCGGGCCAATTTTCACGTCATAGTTCACACGAGGGCCGGGCCTCGGGCCTGTTTTAGGCTTATCTTTTTTTATAGCCTATTTTAGACATTAATTAAAATAAAATATGAGACGATGACGATTGAAAAGCAAACATAGAAAGACGTTTTATAACCCATCACACTGACATATGACTGACACATGACAGTCTGCTCACGCTAACGCACACAGGTTTCCCGGCGGCGCGATCTGAGATTCGCGCGACCGGCTCGTTCTGTGTTTACTGTCCCGGTAGTAGCGAGTGTGACTTCAGCGCAGCTGGAAAAAGTAGGCCTACGACTGGATTAAAACCTTCCACTGTGGATGCTGTGCTTTTTCTTCACGATGCTCTGAGACTGTTCTTAGCCATGTTAGGAGGTTGTTTTTTGTTTGATTGGACTTTATTTTCATGGGTCTGTTGGAAACTATTGGAAATAAGAATGGCCATGTTCTTTATTGAAGACTTGATTTTTGAGGTAAGATAACCTGTCTGTTTGTTTTTAATGTAAGTTATTTGATTTATTTAGATTGCATTCTCTGTATTGTATTATACTGTATTGTAAACTCATTTTGTTTGCGAGCGCTGTTGCGACTGAGCAGCAGAGCACTTTGCCTCAGCTTTTCAAAAATGACAATAAACGTTTAAACTAACGTTAACTGTCTGTGTGATAGGCTATGCTTAAGTTGTTTTATATATATATATGGATTTTATTGTAGCCAAGTGAAGTGTTTGATTTGAGAGGCTATAAATGGATCAAGCATGTTTAACTCTGTCGGCTAGCTTGGTTGTCATAAAAAAAAACATTTTTCTTAATTAAGTTTATAAAGAAATGAAAATAAACTTACCAGTAAATACTTTGCCATTAAGAACAAAACATATCTGTTTTACTGACTGCAACATACACAGCCAACACCGGCTGTGTAGCCTATCCTTATTTTTTTTAAATTTATTTTTTTTAAGGGCTCGGGTCGGACTCGGGCTGATCATTCTGATGAGCTGTCGGACACGGGCCGGGCTAGGGCCTGAGCGTCTCGGGCCAGGGCCAGGCTAGGGCCTAGATTTGAGGCCCGTGCAGGGCTCTACATCACATTTCTGTTTCCTTTTTTTTTATTGCTTGAGTAAGAATGTTGAACTTTTCCCAAATGGCACACTTCATTGCACTTAAGGTTTTGTGGACTTGCAATGGCTGCCGTGTGCGCATGATGTCCGTTAAGTCCATGAGACCGTAGGGTGTCCCATTTGTCATTTTAGGTTTAAGAGGGTTGCTCTCAAGCACCCCGTTTGCGGTCGATATGTGCCCTCGTTGTGCACTTTTACTGAACCCGCACTGAAGCGAGCTCCACTGCAGACTTCTTCTCGACAGTCAAAGCTGAGTTACGTCACGAAAGTGTGGACACGTGGGAAGACCGTGAGTGCTTAGGATGCCATCTGAGACAGGGGCTTCGTTCGGAACTGCATACTTCCCTACTATATAGTAGGGGAAAAGCAGTAGGCGAGCGAAGAAGTATGTACGAATCCTTAGTATTCATAAAAGAGTAGGTGAGAATTACCTGGGTGACATACTAATTCTCGCGAGATTCGGACGTGCGTATACTCATGGTGCGTTCGAATATGCCTACTTACCTACTATATAGTAGGAGAAAACAGTACGTGAAAGAAGTAGTATGTCCTAAACATCAGTATTTCTAAAAGAGTAGGCGAGAAGTTCCCGGATGACCTACTGTTTCAGCCCAGATTCTGAAGCACCCATCGACGGATACTTTTCTATCCCAGGAAGCCACGCGAGAGGATACGTCATTATCAACATCGCGGAGATCAGGGACGCGGGTGTTTTCAAATGTGAGTAAACACGGTTCCTTGTGTTAAAATGTGTTGAAGTACAGCTACTAGAGTAAACTGTTGAATTGTTGAAGGTGTAAAGACGTTAGACAGTATAGTATAGTTGTGATTCTTCTGTAAAAACACGTTCTATTAGGTATTGCTATCAGGGGAGCTCCAGTAAGCACACATCTACAAAGTGTATGTACATAAACCATCTTAAAGATGCTTATTTTAAATGTTTATTTACATCTAAAAGGAAAATCTTCTATAAGTATTGGACATTCTCACATCGCAACATGAAATAGACATCTGATGTATGTGTGCTATTTTAGAATTTACCGTTGTGTCAACACTGTTTACATTAGATAAATGTGCCGTAAGGTAAATAAACAGATCTATAAAGTAACTAAACATAAGTTATCTATTTTATTTGTCCATTAGTACTGTTGATAAATTGAGGAACATTTGGTAGAGAGGAGAGTGGCTCATGAAGCTGAATGCTGCATCAAAGGCGTTGAATGAGTATACTACAGAAATGCATAACAAAATTAGTTTATTTTAATTACTGTAATTTCAAACAAAGTTATTTCAGCACTTTTCTGATTCGGATCTGAAATGTCTGCAGGCTGGAGTGAGCACTGAGGATGGAGAGCTCGGAGCTGTATCCTGGAAATGGTGCCATGGATGAGTCCCTCCATCACTCCACCGGGCTCTTACTACCTCAGAACAACCTCCGGCACGAAGGCACGCTCACCTCCGCTGGTCAGCTGATTCATCACAATAAAACCACAGAACGAGAACCGCTGTGAGATGGCAGTAGAATGTGGGTTCCATCGCCTATAAATACATGATTCTAGTTTGAATAAAGCCTTGTTTCTTGTGTTGTTGACTTGTATATGCATTTGTTTATTGTGACGGTTACTTTTATTCATTATTTTACTTATTTTTTCATGTTTCTTATTATTGTCAGTAAATAAAATACAAATATTTTATATATTTATGCTTTAATTCATTGCTTGGCTATAACTGTATGTACTGCATTTATCTAATGTGTATTCATGCATATCTGTGTCATATGACAAAACAAATTACATTTTGCTTGTTTTATTAAAATTTATAATTTTCAGTAAAAAAAGTTTTGGTCAGCATTTATCATTATTATTGTGTGTAAGTTTTGGGGTGGGCTAGCGATGCAATTCATTCTGGGGTAATCTTGTTTTTTTAAGGAGTGATACATTTTTCTAGTATAAAAATCAACAGTTTTCTCCAAAGGCGAGATCTTCGAGCAGCTGCACAGCTGTGAGCAATGTGCAGACATTACAAATGCTGAGGAAAACCGTTCTAGGTACGGCTGTCGAGTTACTGGTGTTATGAGGTGTTAGTGCACCTGTCGCTCATATAATATTTTATTGCAGAACTTATATTTACATACAAGATCAGGGAAAGCTACAATGGTTGTATCTTTAACAATGAACAATCATAATGACAGAAAACATAAATATGGGTTTGCATCCATCATGATATTAAATACACACGAAAAAAAGAACAAAGACAAGTTTAAATGTCTTTGAATAATACATAAAACTTGATTTTTTTTTTATTGTTATTTATAAGCCCGAGGGATGAAACATTCTACAACAAAAAGAGGAAAACATAAAGGACAGCCCTTGTGGGCCCAAAAGGGCTTTTTGGTTGTGGGTGAACATTTTGGATATAAAATAAAGAAATTAACATATTCAAGAGATGACGATTTGGGTTTTTGTAATAAAAAATATATATCTTTAAGGATAAAACTGTGGGTCACATTAGAAGGGTTAAAAATATAAGAACTTAAATCGACCCTAAATGTATTGGTTATACTACAATCACAAAATAAATGGGCTGTTTCTTCAACAAGACCACAAAATAAGCAAGTTTCATCAATGTCAAGATATTTACAGAGATTATTTAAACCTGACGCTCGTATCTTTCAAGTGGTTGCGCTTGTGATAGCGCGTCGTAGGTCACATGATAACGTCAACATGGCAGATGTCCGGTTCGCGTTCATACTTAACGAGATCAAGCTATAAAGTACCTACTCTTTCAGTGCTCCTTAAGTAAGTACTTATTGAAATTAAGTACCTACTCATTGAGTATGTGGTTTCGAACGCAGCCAGGGCCTTCTTATGCATCCTATAGAGAGCCGAAGTCCCTCCCCTCTGCTTCCGGCTCATGGGACCTTATTTCAGAAAAAATTTGTATGGTAGTCAATGGCGAGAGACAACTTATCTTTTTATTCCGTCTGAACTGTGCCCTGAACTACACATATGATGTTTGTAAATTTAAAAGATAATTATGAAAGTCAAGAAAGTCACAGTTTGTCATAAAACAGAAGAGTAACATTTCGTTTTATGTGAAAATCACTCAATGAACTACATCTCTCGTCTCGCACTATGTACGTCACCAAGCTCGTGTGTGTGCAGTCTGGTACAAAACACACAGGCATGACGGCGTAACGTTACAATTATAACGTTAGACTATAGAAAAAATTACAGACGTTAGACGCTTCAGTAAAGTTAGCTTCATTCATTGAGAGAAAAGGTAAGACGTCACATGCGCGCCTTTTGGGTTTGTAGTCTTTGTAATTACGTATTTTCACAGTCTTATACCTCAACAGTTTTACATCAAACTGCGACTTTCTTGAATGTATTGAATGTAAAAATGTATCTTTTAAATTGACAAACATCATATGTGTAATTCAGGGCACAATTCAAACGGGATCCAAATATTTGTTGTCTCTCGCCATTGACTACCATACAATATTTTTCCGAAATAAGGTCCCGTGGTGGTCCACCGGAAGGGGAGGGACTTAGGCTCTCTATTCTTCTGCAATCCAGAATGGCTACACAGCTGAAAGGTTTGTTTGAGCTGCGCCCTCTATTGTACTCGCGTGGAATTGCATTTCCTTCAGCCTGAGACTTATTCATTTCACTTTTGGTGTGAAAGTGTTTTTGCATCTGCCAAAAATAGCCAAAACCATTTTTTGTTATTAAAAAACAAACAAGCAAGCCCAGCCCAGATGAGAAAAAGTAATGCAAAGGTAACATAATGCATTACTTTCTATAAAAAGTAACTAAGTAAACAAATTAGTAACTTTTTTATGGAGCAACGCAATATATTACTTTTAAAAGTAACTTTCCCCAACACTTTTATCACGACGATAGGTGTCTAGTTGACAACTACATCAGGGGCAGGTTCATGTGACCTCCCTGGACCCGTTTTTCATTGATACTCAGTTTGCTTTAAGGTTTGCTTTGCAGCCTCCAAGACCTGTGGAGGATGACATGAAAGACAATGAACAGTGACTCTTTCAGCCAAACCAAGGGGTCCTATTAACAATTCTGAGGGGCCACTCAAGGGCTATTATGAAACCATTTACAAAAAAAAAAAAAAAGTTAGAGGCAAAATGAGATAAGATATTAAGGCTTTTCAGACTGCAGGCAAATCTGATTTTTTTTCTTTTCAAATCAGAACTTTTCAGCCAGACTTTCTGCACTATTAATTGTGTGCCCAGACATAACCAACCTATCTACATGGGCTGCTTTGGTGATACTAGATGAGGCTTCCAAAACAGATGCAGAAAAAGTGGAGGTGCATCATTTTGCTCTCCAAATAGAGTTGCGGTGCATAACACCTGGAGGTTTGTGATGTTCCATGCTGTAGTCACGGCTGAAATCTTTGAACATACTGGTTGAATACCGTATGATAATCCCGTCATCGGTTTTGCCGTTATCGTTGTGTGTCACATTAAGACTTACGCAAATTTGAAATCCGTTTTGAGCAGGCAGAGCGTCCAGACTGAAAAGCATCTGTAAAAATATGATTGAAATCGCAAACCACCTCCAAATGGAGTTTGAATCAGATTTTTTTTTAAAAAATTTTGCAATCCAGACTTTCAAAAACAGTTCTGGAAAAAATCTAGATGTGCAAAAAATCTGATTTTCGCTGGCAGTCTGAACATAGCCATAGTCTTGTTTTCAGAGAAATATAACTTTAGTGAGATGTATGCTTAAAAAAGAAGATGTATGCTTAAAAAAGGAAAAAAATTCTAATGGGGTAAGGGACAAAAATTAAACAAGATTTATTTTTCTCACTGGCCATCTTTTTTTCTTTTTCATTTTAAGCATTAAAAATTAGACTATTATTTAGATGGATTTCTCTGAAAACAAGACTTGTAAGGATGTTTAAATATTTACATTGTAGCCCTACTCCAACTAAAAATATCATGCACTTAATTTTTTTTCTGTGCTAAAAAATGTGCTAGTAATTACACTAATAAAAATTGTAATATCTATATTAAACAGTTTTAATATATAACAGTCCTCAATGAAATATCCCCTCCCAACTTTACTTTTATGAGTGTCTGCAGAGCTGTTAGGAGAGGTGGGGGTGACAGAGAGCTGCTCTTTTAAAAGATGTCTATCAATGTAAGCAAATATCATTTGGGAATTACCCATCTTTCAAATATCTGGGTATTGTGTTAAAAGGTGCTCCATGCATTTTACTTATTATTTACAGGCCTCCAAAATACTCTCTTTAATAAAATAGGACTTTTTTACAGAACTGTTATCAACAATTTCCTCAGAGTTTGACTTGTTTTGCCATTACTGGAGATTTTAACATTCACATAGATAATGCAGAAACCAATATGGCAAAAGAAATCATAACTGTTTTAAATACATTTGATCTAACTCAGCATGTACACGGACCCACACATAATCGTCGACACAGTCTAGATTTACTTATCAGTAAGGGTCTAAACATTTCATCGATTTTTATCAAGGATGTAGCACTGTCTGATCATTTCTGTATTTTCTTTGATATATTGATCTCTCCTGCCATTGAAGCTAGATCTGTGTCTGTCAAGAAGAGATGCTTAAATAAGAACACTAGTGCACTATTTATGAAGGCTATATCTTTAACACCAAACATTTCTGCGGACTCTGTTGATTTTCTCATTGATTCTTTTAACTCAAAAGTTAAGAGTGTAATTGATGATATTGCTCCTGTCAAAGTCAGGAAGAAGAGTGGCAGACAAAAAGCACCTTGGAGAAACTCAACAGCAGTGCAAAATATGACAAGACAATGCAGAAAAGTAGAGCGGATGTGGTGAAACACAAACTTGTAGTCCATTATAACATCTACAAAGACAGCAACCCCCCCCCCCCCAAGTCACATTCCCACTCCCAGTGACATGCTCTCAGACAGCAAGTGCAGTGAGTTTGCTTCCTTCAGAACAGACCGCAACCTGAGAAAATAGTTACTATGTCTGATTTCGAAGAAATTGATGGCAAAATTTTGGAAGAAACAGTACAGCACCTTAAAACATCAACCTGCGCCCTTGATGCACTTCCCACATCTTTTTTCAAAAGTGTGTTAAACTGTTCAGAAGCAGCTCTCCTAGAAGTGGTAAATGCCTCACTTGTCAAGACCCTCCTGAAAAAGAGCAATCTGGATAAGACCATATTAAACAACTATAGACCGATCTCAAATCTTCCTTTAGGCAAGATCATTGAAAAAGTTGTCTTCAATCAGCTGAACAAATTCGTAAGCTCGAATGGATACTTTGACCGTTTTCAATCTGGTTTCCGACCGCATCACAGCACAGAGACAGCGCTCATAAAGATAATAGACGATATTCGATAAACGATATTACCTGTATACTGATACAGGTAAATTATCAATGCTAGTGCTACTCGACCTCAGTGCTGCATTCGACACTGTCGATCACAACGTACATGTTGACAGGCTGGAAAACTGGGACGGGGTTTCTAGGATAGTCCTAAAATGGTTCAGGTCATACTAAGGAGGGAGAGGTTATTATGTGAATATGGGAGACCATAAGTCTGAATGGACATCCATGAAATGCAGAATCCCTCCAAGGCTCAATTCTTGCGCCACTCCTATTCAACCTGTACATGCCTCCAATGAGCCAAATAATGAGAAATAACAAAATTGCTTACCACAGCTATGCAGACGACACACAGATCTAATTAGCCCTATCGCCTAACGATTACAGCCCCATTGACTCCCTGAGCCAATGCATTGATGAAGTCAACAGTTGGATGTGCCAAAACTTTCTTCAGTTAAACAAAGACAAAACTGAAGTCATTGCGTTTGGAAACAACGATGACGTGCTCAAGGTGAACGCATACCTTCACTCTAGGGGTCAAACAACTAAAAATCAAGTCAGGAATCTCAGTGTGATTCTGGAGTCAGACCTAAGTTTCAGTAGTCATGTCAAAGCAGTAACTAAATCAGCATATCTTCTCAAAAATATTGCAAGAATTAGATGCCTTGTTTCCAGTCAAGGCTTAGAGAAACGTGTGCATGCTTTTATCACCAGCAGGGTGGATTATTGTAACGGACTCCTCACTGGCCTTCCCAAAAACACCATAAGACAGTTGCAGCTCAACGCTGAGCAGAACCAGAACATATGAACATATCACACCAGTCCTCAGGTCTTTACACTGGCTCACAGTTACATTTAGGATTGATTTTAAAATATTATTACTGGTATATAAATAATTCATTGGCCTAGGACCTCAATACATTGCAGATATGCTCACTGAATATAAACCCAACATCACTCAGATCATTAGGATCACATCAGCTAGAAATACCAAGGGTTCACACTAAGGCCTCATCCACACTAGTGCGTTTTAGTTTAGAAACGGCGAATTAAAACGAATACGATCTCCGTCCACACCAGCGCTTCAGCTGCGTATTAGAATTGATCTCCGTCCACATTAAAACGACTGAAAACGTGGATCACGTGACCATTCACCTACACTGAGCATGCGCGTGCCGGTGTAAACAGGAATCAGATTGACTATTCCTCAGATTTCGCTGAGGTTGATGAGTGCCGATCTGGACATTTCGAAAGTTTTCGCACCATTCCTCAGGAACCACAACTTCATTGATAAAATGATCCCACCATGCGCTGGTTCTTCCCGGCTTAACCCAAAACCGACGCTCCATGTACGGTCGATTCCGCCGCTGCACACGGGAATTGTCACAGATCGCTCGAATAATAGCTTGCCTCCGGCACATGTAGGCAGTTATAGCATTGCAAAATGCAGAATTGACTTGCACTAGCGTAACTGGTAGTCCAGGCTGTTGTTGTATGTTTTCTTCTGTTGTATGACCCAATCAGAGAGCCGAGCGTGAGCCTCTGCGTCATCGTTTCTAAAGTCCTCCGTTTTGACTCATCTACACTAAAACGCCCTCAGGAGATTCAAAACGCAAAACGGGGTCGGCAGCGTTTCTAAACTTCTCCGTTTTAGGTCTTCGTTTTTACCGTTTTAGTCTGGACGGGAGGTGCAAACGTAGCAAAAGGTCTCCGTTTCTAAACTAAAACGTAGTAGTGTGGATGGGGCTAGGCATTGCGAGTCCGCTTTTAGCTAGTATGCTGGAACCAGCTTCCAGAAGAGATCAGATGTGCTCCTACAGTAGTCACATTCAAATCCAGACTCAAAACACTTCTGTTTAGCTGTGCATTTACTGAATGAGCACTGTGCCACTGTTCATCCGACTGTTTGTACTGTGTTTTACTTTCTTTTTTATTCTAAACCGTTTTAATTATTCTTATTTCTTTTGATTATTTTAATTTCTTCTATGTAAAGCACTTTGAATTACCATTGTGTATGAAATGTGCTATATAAATAAACTTGCCTTGTCTATATAAAATCATCAAAAATGGAGGCCTCACATTGACCTTTCTGAGTAAAAGCAGACACTTACAGCTGTGCATGTGCATATCATCAGGGTGAACCGGGAGGTTTCAGCTGACAGTCAATGGGATTTGATGTGGTCTGAACTGGTTTTACATGGATGGAGCAGAGGAAACAGATGTGTTTTTCTGCTAAGATCAAGAGACAGATTGGGTTTTCACAGAACAAACCCAAAGTGTTAAACAACTGGTGCAAAGAGGCAAATACTACTATTTTCAATGATATTGATTCTCTACTGGCAAATAGTCTTGTGAAGTGCCTTCTGTTAATTTATTTCCTTTGGTTTCCATAAGTGCTGGTGGATTACTTTATAAAGATCAATAATTGCCGGTCCATTTTTCTGGACGCTAATATTTCAAGGCATGGCGGTGTACAATGTCACCCTTGCACTCATGATTGAGTTGCCATGTTGAGCCTGGAAAAGTTACTAGGTGAAGTTCCACCATCCAAACCCCGTCATTAAAACGAGTGCATAGCTGGCTCGCTACCTCATCCTTAACAACTGGGAAAATATTTACACATCTCAAACCAGTGAAAGATGGCCGTTATGTAGTTTGCTTTTTTGCCCATTGTTGACAAAGTTGGCGAAGAAGTTTTGACATCGGAGGAGCTGGAAAACATCTCTAGCTCAGAATTCTTGGAGTATATTCGACAGTAATCCCTGCTTTTAATTTGTGCATAGAAACATCTGTGTTCACACCAGTTTTGGTATAGCAGGCTGCCAGTGAAGTGCGATCAGCAGTGCATAATGAGCTTGTGAAATCTCGTCATGTTCCTCACGTCGAAAAGTAGTCTCACGCATTATCTGGAGTCTTCTGCTCTTGGTCTTGCTCAAAACTTGCTTACAGTTTTCTGGATTGTAATTCTATTTCACTATACAATATCATGTTATATTGTTTAACAATATTCTGTTATCATGGAGCAGGTGACAACAACAGTGTTTATAAGTAACATAATGTATTGATTGTTTTGATAAATACTCTCATTTACTAGAAAGAAATGTAGCTTAAAAATGACATACTCCAAAACAAAGATGAAAAACATGCATTGCAAAACAACTTTGCATAAATAATAATAATTGTTAATTGTTAATTTTATATTATTGTTCAACTAAATCATTCGATTGCAAAATATAACAACATGCATTATAAATAAATATTAATATTTATTATTATTTATGAATAATAAGACACTGTAATAAGCAAGACACTGAATAAAAAATACCACTGAGAGGATGTTTATTATTATTATTATAATTATTATTAATAATAATATAGGCTCCAGCATCCTTGTGACCCTGCAAATGTTAAAGCGGTTTGGAAAATGAATTAATACATAATAATATTAAGGAGAAGGAGAAGAAGAAGAAAATCACTTTTCATGTTAATTTATTTAAAACAAATAAAAATCATTTCTGCATATTGATTATCAATGATATTAAAATTAATTTATTTTTATTAATAATTATATTATTACTATTTTAAATTATTAACAATAACTGTGATTGTTGAATAATAATAATAAACTCATTCATATATTTCGCAGTCTAATTGTCATTTCTTTAAAGCATAAATCATTTATGCATATCAATTATTGGTGATGATGATATTAATTGTACTATTACGGCGAGACACTACAGGTGAATAGGGTAATTTTTTTAACTAGCAGATAACACCATGAAACTTTGCCAGTTGATTACCTACATTAAGATGAGAAAAATATGCATTACAAGTTTTCTGTAATTTAATGTTTAAATATGCAAATGAGACATTATCTAATTAAATATGCGCTAATCTGCATATATTTTAAAAAATGAAATCTGAGTATTGGATAAAGCTAGGTTCAAAATTATTTTTTTATTGTGTTCACATATTAGATGGGGAAAAAATTACAGAGGGATTTATGGATATCTACTTTTGTTATCCTGTAAATCAGAATATACTGCCAATAGCCTTAAAAAAATGATTTTCGACATGTTTTTTGGAATAAAATTTTATATAAATCAGGCTAGGAATAATATATTTACAAATCCCTCTGTAAATGTCTTCATAATATAACTAGGTACAAGACTGGAAAGTTTGGTGTATATAGATGCTACTGAAGTGGAGATTTCGGACTTGGAGTTTGAGAGAACAGTCATTTTGAGAAAACGGGCTTTAAAGATTTAGCATCAGCCAATGAGATGGCGCATTTAGAGTAAAATCCCCCCTTTTACTTTCGCGATTGGTTGCTTATAAAAAGGAAATGACCATATTTGGATCCGGCTGTATTGTTCAGGAGAGAGAGAGCTTTCTAACGGTGTGTGTGACTGTGCAGATTGCGAATTTGAATGAATTTATGAGAAATCTACAGACGCAAACAGACAAAGTGTAGTAAAATAAAGACCTAAATGTGTATTTCGGACTTTTTTTCACCACAAGTCTGAAAGAAGACATGTTATTGAAGACAAATATCCCAAAATCTAAAAATTGACCTGTGAAAAAAAAAAACGATGTTTTTGCCTGCCGTGTCTCATCTTAAGACTGAATAAATAATAATATAATAGATCACATATATTAAAAATACTACATATGTCAATCTGTACTTCATTAATTGTATCTCAGCATTCGTTCTGCTATCAGAGAGCGAGTGTTTGACACTCGAGCGGCATCGATCTGAAGTGCATGCAACACTTTCACTGGAACGGGAGGATATGGAGTCAATCCTGGGAGTGTTTGACAAGGCCTGTCTTGCTTACAGTTCAGGGTCCTCTGAGTGAGTTGTGCTGTTTTGTTGGAGGGGATTTTCCGCAGACTGTCCAGGCACGCTTGCCAAAACCACAAGACTCCAAGAGCTTCTCAGCCTGGTGGTCATGAGAAAGAAAGCTGCCATGTTAAATTAAGACAAGGGCCCACAAACACAAGCTAAAATAAAACAAGTCTGGGTCACATTCAAGCGAAAAAAATGCACCGGCGTCAGGCCAAATCTACTGATACCCATCCAGCTGAGCGGGTAGTGGCTGTTTGCGGTGCAGCTCAGGGAGGTATTACTGGGGATTCACGCTGCCAAGGGGAGAAGGGCTAAGAGGTCATGTGAGCCCCTGTTGACTGGGAACCGTGGGGAGTATGTCACAACCAGCCTGGGAGGTTAAGCAGGGAAACCCAACACTCGACCTTGGGAGCACTCTCTCCGTCACACTATACCCTCTGTGAGCCTTCTATCAGGCGGCCCGCTGCACAGTTAGCACGCATATCTCCCGTTCGGATTCCACTGGGCTCTGATGCTTTGACAGGTCGGGGCAAGCTGGTCTGTGATAAGACGGCAGTGCAAAGTGAATCATGGGCCCTAAACCAACTGGCTTATCTGTCACAAGTAACTCTATCCACAATACCAAACAAGCTGTAGTAGGTGTATTTATGACACCCCATTAATCATATTTGTCTTGTCTTTTTAAAAAGAACAAGTCTGCTCTCTTTGCACAAATAATAATCTGGATTTCCAAGAAGAGCATTTTTTAGGCCTCTTTGTAATGGCGTATATTCTATATTCTATATGCATTTTCTTTTTTGTCAGCAATGACTAGTAATGACAAAAAGGGATGTAAATGGTTGACACTGATTCAATTTGATTACTATTGTTTGCCTACATCATGAAAAATCATTCAATCCAATTCAGTCCCATTTGCTTATTGAATGATTCATGATTATCTTCAAAAATATGCTGTTGAACACATAAACACATAACTAGAAAGATAATTCACAATGCAGTCGAATGTAGACAAAATAATACACCAAAAATGTACTCTACCATTCAAACGTTTAGTGACAGAACAATTTAAAAAAAAAACTAATACTTTTATTCAGAAAGAAATATTAAGCAGCACTTGTTTTCAACATTGATAATAATAAGAAATGTTTCCTGAGCAGCAAATCATCATATTTGAATGATTTCTGAAGGATCATGTGACACTGAAGAATGGAGTAATGATGCTAAAAATTCAGCTTTGTCATCATAATACATTTCATTTTAAAATATTAAAATTTTATATTTTAAATTTTATTTTAAATTGGAAAAATATTTTACAATATTATTGTTACTGTATTTTTGATCAAATAAATGCAGCCTAGGTAAAAAAAAAAAAAATCTTACCAACCCCAAATTCATTTTAGATGCATGTTAATCTAATAAAAAAGTTAATATTGTGACGCTAATTCAAGCTACATTGTAGAATTAACAACTATATATTACTGGCAATTTACATCAAATTTCTAAGTATATTGTGCAAATATTCCAGAATACACATAATAAATAAATAAATCACACTTGAGAAAGAAAACTACAACAGCTTACTTTGGTCAAATGGATTCAGGCATTTATTAATAAAAAGATATGCAGAAACCTACACTCAGTGAAAGTAATCTGAGGCGGCATCTGTAAAACATAGGGTATTATTATTGTCATCATAATCGATAATTAAAATCCGTAATCAATGGATTGAGTTTTAATTACCAAATCAATGCATCAGGATATATTTTATACCCCTCATGACAAACTATGTCCTTTGTTCAAGTACAAAGTGGCAAACCAGAGCCAAATGCTAAAGTGGCAGTAGCTGAAGCCTTGACACTTTGACCACAGAGTGTTGGGTTGATTCCCAACCAGGACGCAGCTGTGAAATCCTCGCATACGCCGTCTCACCACTGTCAGAAAACAAAACCAAGGAATTGTGCTGCTTAACAGACTCCAGGAGCTGGGAGGTTTTTGGAAAAGGTTCTGCCAATGAGCATATTCATCTGGAGCTCTCCATATCATGAAATAACTATCAGTGTCAGTGAGCATTAAAGTATAGCTTATCATTGATCACAAAGGATTAGGTGCGATCACCGTGCAGGCAGAGGGCTGTTCTTGGAGCTGTAGCTTTTTACACCCACAGATAGAATCTCTCTTAGTCTCGCTTTTCCCACATTGGCCAAATTTGGACTATTCTGAGATCTGGCAGTTGTGCATCCATAACCACAACTTATAATTGCATGTGAGGTTATGATTATGATCATTTCCAATGAAACAGACACAATGTATGTGAAGATAGGATCCTGGGGTCAAGCCGAACACTGTTCCCAGAAGCAAGGCTGCGCTCGGTCTGTGAAGGAAAGTGTGAGAGACATTTTATGATGAAGATAGTCAAGCAGTTAGAAACTAATAAAGTGAAGCAATAGTTGTGTGGTTTATGCCAGAGGTCACGTGGAGTCAATAACATTAATAACAGGGTAACATGGCGGAAGAAGCCCCCCTTAAGAACAATGTACATAATCAACTAGGCTATTCTATTTGAAAATTAATTTTGGCAATTTAGTTGAATAATTGAATAACCGATGTCAGAAAACGCAGAATCCCTGTTAAAAAGATTCATCTGCAAGGTAAAATGATAAAATATGAGTATTTACATATTTATTTGCCTGTATTTTAATTGAAGATATGTCATAATAGCAACACTATGAATGCAAATTGAATGATTTCACTCATCTAACCTATACGTTTTAATGAAAGTGAAGATGTCTGAAATGTACATCTAATTCATGGAATAAAAACCACATTACAATAATTATTCAATTTAAAAATAAAAACTCTAGTAACAACAGGCCACTCTGGGCCTTCTGTGCACCCATCCACCCATCTATCTATCTACTTTTGAACTTTATATTAATCAAAAAATCCTGAAATAAAATGTATCTCAGTTTCCACAAAAATATTAAGCAGTGACAAAAAATGTAAAACATTGATAATAATAAATGTTTCCTGAGCAGCAAATCAGCATATTAGAATGATTTCTTAAGGATCGTGTGACTGACATCACAGGAATAAATTACAAGTTAAAATATATTAATACTTAACACAAACTTTTTGAAAAAGAACTCTGAGGAGCAATGGCAAATCATTAACAAGTTAGGCCTCATACTGTGTTCGATTAAACATATTTGGCCTTCTTTGTTGTCATCTCTGTATAAATATGTTTTTGCTAGTTACAATTCACTCATTTGTATGCAGATTCAAAACCCACGCCAATCTCTGCTGCCTGCTCAGGTGCTCAAGTACAGCCACAAGTCTCTCAGGATCAGCCTGGAGAGATTGAGAGTCATTCCAGCCGGTCATGAGGACTTTTGATAGCGGGGCTTTAATGATTAGCCCTCGCTGTGATTTGTTGGATGGAATGTGTGTGGGTGAATGAGCTCCTTCGAGAATACTTCAATGTTACATGCGTGCCGAGACACATCTCCACACCTCTAGAAGCATACGTTCTTTGTTTTTCTGCAGAGGTTTGGCGTTATAGCAATTAGACTATAATCACCGTAATGAACAGAATAACCATCTATTATCCAAGTGCCAAATTTCGACTCCCTGACTTGCTTCTGGGAACCGATGAAAAGGTTTTCTGAATCTCGCAAACTTGTCGCTAACATGTTTTGTAAATATTTGAGGGCAAAATTAGGCACGATTAGGGAAAAATCATTATGGTGAAGAAAGATGTACACATGCACACACAAGAAGAATATAGAGAACACAAAGGTTTAGAGAGAGTATCCAGTATTACTGCAAAAGAAGGAGGTGAGAGTAAGTACATTATGTACAGCTTGATTCTCCTTTGAATGTACATATAAAATTTAATTAACATGCTATTTTATATTAATCTTAATGACAAAGTAATCTTTGTAATTTATATTAATAATAAAGAAATTAACAACTACAATAAACGTCTCATCTTTGTAGCCTGCAGTCAGACTAGTAGCCACTAAATGCACCGTGTCAAAGCAGACTCACTGAGAGCAACAAGCACAAAAGGAGTCATACAGACTCATTCACACAGGACGTGTTGGGGAACAGAATGCAGGGGTCTCATAAAACGTTCGTAAAACCATCTTTGTGTCTGGTTATACTGACAAGGCTTAAGCCTCTTGTCTTCTGTTAGATGTGGTTAATTGCAATTAATCGAATTGAAAGCGCTAATATATATATTGCCACAGTGGCTGGTGAGCAAAAAAGTTAATGTCAAGGTTTTTTTTTTTAAATCTAAAGAAAACATATTGCAAAGCAAAGGCATTAGGTGCAAAAGTTGCACAAGGATGCACATAGACCGCACACTTTACACACAAACCTCAATGACGATGATAGTCGTCAAACAGTTCTTATGGTTTGGAGGACGTGACATGAAGAATCATTTTGAAAATCTTTTTTGACCACTGATATGTGCCATACATAAAGTACTTTTTGAAACTTACATACATTTATATCCTATTTGGGACATTTTGTCTTTAGTAAACAAATTCAACTTGGATAAACTAGTCGAAACAAGTTTAGCCAAAACTAGTAGACTTTTAAAAAATCGTGTCAGATGAGATAGAACAGATATTAAGACTCAAAAATGCATCACGCTGCCTTGATTTTTTACAGTGAGGTGCTTATGATTCTCTGGAAACATGAGCAACACTGGTGAAGACACCAACTACAGTACGCTGAAAACTGAGTCAGTGAATCAGAGCTGATCAACCAACTTACAGTATATGAATACTGACTGAGAGTGGCTGCTTTTCTAGAGCATTACAGTATCTGTTTGGTTAGCAGTAATGTGACTCATAACTGGCAACTAGCTCATCATGGGTTCAGTCACAGGATGACACACACACACACACATACAAAAAAAGCTGCTTTCTCACTGACTGTACATCTCACTCCCGACACTTGTCAAAGACAAGTTCAGACCTGCCGATCTGATGAGACGTCAACAAGCTAAGGACTTAAACACTCAGCATCACAGTTTTAAGCGGGTTGGCGCATTCATATCTAGGGAAAGCCCAGTAAATGTGGTCTGCTTTTTATTTAGCGTGGAAATATGATTATGTGTTGCAAAGCGGGTTCAATAAGAGCTGTGGTGGCATGTTAAAAGCATATCAGAAGATCAACGTCATGTAATTTCGGTAAGGCTCATAAGTCTTTCTTTTGGATGGCGTTTCCAGCAGAGACGTGGGGTCAAATGAGGCAAAATCTGCAGGGAGCGAGAGTTTTGACTTGTCTTCATGTAAGAAGGTTGCCATCTGCTGACTAACAGTGGACATGCAATGAAAAGAGTCCCATGACAGCTAACATTAAAGGGATAGTTCACCAAAAATGTCATCATTTACTCACCTTCTAGTTGTTCCAAACCTGTATGAGTTTCTTCTGGTGAACACAAAAGAAGATATTTTAAAGAATGTTGGCAATTGTTAATGACTACCATCACCTATTGGATTACCAACATTCTTTAAAATATCTTCTTCAATGCCAATAAAGAACTTTTATTTTTAAGAGTGCATTTCAGCAATGACCAACACATACATTGAGTTTCTGTTTACCATATGTGATGTGCTCTATGTATGAGACGATCACTGTTTAGATGTAAAGAAAAGCCTAAATTAAATCTGTTCATCATATAAAGCGATCATATGTCTTCACAAGACTAGGGTTAAACCTCTATTGGATTCATTTTACAACGCCTTTGTGACATGTTTGGAGCTTTTACGTTTTGATTACCTGGACTTTCAATGAAGAGACAAAAAAAAAAAATCTTAATTTGTGTCTTATGGGTTTGGAACGACATGAGGGTGAGCAAATTATGACAGACTTTTCATTTTTGAGTGAACTATCCCTTTAAGTACACAATAAATGTCTGTTTTAAAATGATTAGCCTTTAATACTTACCTAATGTAAAATGTTATGTCATCATCTCAACTTTTAGCAATCAGTCGGCATATTATCTCATGCACGATGGACATGGTAGCACTCTCATAAAAATAAAACAGATGTTCAGCTCTACATTTAAAAAAACCCCAATAAAACAATAAACTAACTTTACGCTACCATCCTTGACTTGAAATGTTTGTATTGGCTTGCATAATGGTAGTAATGGTTATAATGGTGATAGCTCACCCATTGTCACTGCCTCCCGCCCAGGCCTGGCTCGCCTAGCATTCCTCCATCTTTTCAGCGGCATGAAACCATGTCAGCTTGTTTGTCAAACACTCGGCATCAATCCACACCCAGCTTCCTTTTCACTTCTTGTATCTTGTTTTGATGAGCAATTCGCTTGAAGTTGTGTAACCTTTCTATTCCTGGTGATCGGATGGGTGGAACGGCGAGTTAGTCGGGATGGCTGAAAGAAATTGCTGTTTGACAGCTCTATTGCATAGATGGTTACATTATTCATGGACTATGTTTTGTGCCACACACCACTGCTATTCTGCTATGTAAATGTCCTTATCGACAAGCGTTTGTGATCTAGGCTTTTGTGAAGCAACATAAAATAATTGAAAGAATTACCCATTGTTTGTAAAAAGATGTCTATTGGGTTTAGTCAAGATGTGATACAGACGCAGTGAAAAACAGCACTTTTCTTTAGGAAATCTGACTAAAATCAGATGATTTAAGCAGATTATAGCAACACTTCGTGATTTGGGTTAGCAGTTGGTTATTTCTTAAGAGCTTCGAACTTCTGTCTTCTATATAAGCTAATCAATAGGATAGCAGAGTAACAGAGAAAAGGCAGATACTGCATATGTAAAAACTATCAATCTACAGTGAAATGACATTTAGAAAGTGAACATTTAAAAACTTCCCAGACAATTTGTCTTTGCAAGAGCCAGTGCATTGAAATTTGAGAGATTCTGTGCTTAAGAATCATTTGTAAAGCTAACTGTGCTTTATTTATGTCCTTTTCAGCACACAACAGTTCTTCCTTTCATCATAATTGAGATGAGAACAACATACCATCGATATCCCAGCAGGTCCTGTGGACTCTTGGCGGTGTGCACGTTTGCTGTGGGATATGTTGTATGGTAAATCTCTCCTTCCAGCACAGTCATTTTTAATATCACACTGGGTTAATTTACAAAGAACTGCCTGAAGGTACGATGATCAGGGGAAATTGACTTTGCATTGTTCTAGCACAGTGTCAATCAAAAGATAGATTCCATCTGGTCACCTGATCTTCATGACCTCCAAATCATTCCCTTACGTCTTTCTGCACACTAATTAATTTGCTTGAATTCTGGCACTTTCCATGAATAGGGTAAACTTTGGGCTCACATTACATTGTAAAATCATTAGAGGCACAAATCCCATGTAAACTATCATTTAACATGAAATGAACCTAGCAAAGGGAGGTTGTTTTAAACGCATGAAATGTCTGTATCCCCACTTAAAATGGAGACGTGTCCCTGTAAAATGGCTTTTCCCTTTATAAAACATTAAAGTTTATCAATAACTACAAACCAACAGTTGGTTAACTAGATTTAGGCTATATCTGCTACCCTGTTACACATTCTGGTGTTGTTTAAAAACAACAACAAAAATAATAATAAGTATTGTTGACAGTGACTTGTCGCCACCTACTGGTGTAACGATGAAATCAAAGCAAGTTACTTTCAAAAATTTGATTTGAATTGATTTGCTCTATTTTGATCACTGACATCAGTGCTTAGAAACTTGTAGCCAGTACTTCTATGACATTCCAACGCTATCTCACGACCAATTCGTACGTATTTGTACGAGTGATTAAAAAGTGGCTAGTTCGTATGAATTCGATTTGTTTAAAACCACGTGATGGGTAGGTTTAGGGGCGGGGTCAGGGGTAGGTCATTCGTACATATTCATACGAATTGGGCAACTAATTCGTACAAGTGAGGTCGTATGAATTCGTACGAATTAACCACCTCGTAAAATTCGTACGAATTGCCTTGAGATCGGGCTGGACAATCTGATTCTTTCCAGTATCTTATTGAAAACATTACATTTTAATAATTCAGTGCTTGCCAAACACAAGTTACTTCCTTTTTTTTTTACTTTTAACAAAAATGTAATTTCTTTAAAGTATTGTTTGTCAACTTTGTTACAGACAGATCAGGCAATGTGTAGAAATCAGATTGGTAACAGAGTTTGACAGAAACAGGACTGACAATTTTAAACTTTTTTAGCCAAAAACTCCACTTACTAGCATAAATGCTAAGAGCACATGGCACTAATGAAATCATGATTAAAACTTGATACGTGATAAATTCTGTTTTCCTTTTGATATTGGTAACAATGTTGACTTTTAAACAAAATAACTCTTGGTGTAAGAACTTTTTAGATTAAAACATTTTCTTAGATTTTTGGACACATTTTTATAATATAAAAGTTATTTTTTAAACTATTTGATGTTGTAGAATTAGAAAAATTACTATTTAGGGCTTTATAAATAAAATAAATTAGATGTTACCAAAAGATATGTAAAATAAAATATTTTGATTACGCAATGATACATGATGGAAAAAATACACTGACTAATTTGGTCAACAAGAAATCATGATTTTCAGCTATAAGACACTTTTTACAGAAAATATTATATTGTTATCGCATGTACCATCTTGTGATCCATGACAATGAGTAACAAATTATTAAAATACTTTAAAATATAAGGAAAAAATAATGACTACGGACACCAAATGTACCTGCAATTATAGAATCACTCATGTATGTGAAAAGCGCTATACAAATGTGTATTTAATTGTTATTGTTGTTATATTATAACATATAATGTATATATAGTATGTATATATAATATTATATGTTATAATATTAATATGATACTGTTTTAATAATAAATGTAAAAAATAATAAACAATGAATAAAAACTATTAATTGTTATCTTATATTTTAATAAATATATCATCATCAATAATAATAAATATTAATAATTATGATTCACAAATATAATATAAGGTTATGTTATATTTAATAAAAAATAAAAAAGATGAATCATACATATTAATAATTAGTATATGCACAGTATATAATATAATCATAATTTTTTGGCTGAAAAATTAACAAGATCACATAAATCAGGACTATTACATTTAGACCCAATTAGTCTCAAATTGGTAACAGGGTTGGAAAAATGGTAAATCTCAGAGAAAATAAAACAGTTAATAAAACAGACCTCCCGAGGTTGACAAAAAAATATATGTTTTGTACACAATACATGGAAAGATACAACCCCAGTTTTAGTGCCCAGGAAACCTTTGGAAAATAAACCGCCTAGGATTTATTTAGTCTTGCATATAACCGATTAATTAGCAATGTTAGGAAAGTGCTCGGAGCCAAACTAAACTATCTGACGGCACGTAGGAGGCGTCTGTCAAAATCACTTTCAGTTCAAGATTATCAGCACACACCTCTGTCTTATTTCCCTTCCCTAAATTAAGCTGATTAGGCATTGCTTTTTATTTAGTCAGGGAATAAGACTTGCCTGCAGTTGTTAAATCCATAGGCAGCTTTACATGAGGATTACCTTCCAGATACAGCTTTTATACACTCTATTTCACGAGTCTGAGAAAACAAGGCACTTGAAAAGTAGGTAGATGGCCTTTCTTTAATATTCATCAAATATTAAAGCTAAGGTTATGAGTGCAGTAGATTAAACGGACACAATCCATTACATAAACGGACTGTCAGGCTGTAGATAATAACCATGTGACTGCATTAAAATTGCTCTAGCAACAAAAAAAGGATTGAAGCAGCACTGCATCGTAACAAAAAGAGCAGTGTCTAGCTAGCATTCACAGACATGAATGGTAGACACATTGACAGTGTGGTGACTGCTTCTGCTGGGTTTAGCAGACAGAAGGACACACACATTAGACAGATCACGGGTGCAAAGGTAACAGATTTTCTGTCTCGCTCTCATAGGATGTGCTGGGTGCACAGCGTGACGGGGGTGTGGGTTTATCCTTTGCTGGAGCACATCGGGCCCATGGCCAGAATTTTCTTCTTCATCTGCCTCACAGCTCTGATCAATGTCTACTACGTCTTGGGAGAAATCCTGAACAACTACATCTGGGATTCCTCAAAGAGTAAGTTAAAGTGATAGTTCACCTAAAAATCATGTATTCACCCTCACGTCAGACCAAACCTGTATCTACTGTGGAACACACACACACGAACACACACACAAAAACACTATAAAAGTTGTCCTTATGATTCATGCTCTATATTTCAAGCCATATAAGCCATATAGGAAAATGGTCACACTTTAGTTTAGGCTCCAATTCTAACTATTATCTACAACTTTTGCCTCAATAAACTCATAATTACTGCTTATTAATAGTTAGTAAGATAAGGTTTAGTTATTGGGTGGATTAAGGGATGTAAAATATGTTCATGCAGAATAAGGCATGTGCTTTATAAGTACTAAAAAACAGCCAATATCCTATTAATATGCATGCTAATAAGCAATAGTGAGAATTGGACCCTAAACTAAAGTGTTAAGGCATAATCTCTAATGATAGACACTTTATATCGTTCACACAATATATATTTTGATGCCATGGAGGCTCGGCCTTACTGGAGAGGATTTTCAGTAAATAACTTAATTTGCAGTCTTTTCCTCACAATAATGTATTGTGTGTTTGCAGAAGACTTCCATTCCAAACCTGTATGACTTTATTTAGCTTTATTTAGGGACACAAAAGGATGTTTACACTGCTCTTTTCCATAGAAAGTGAGCTAGGGAAAGAGCACAATAAAACACCATAGAAAAATCTATTTGGCTCGTGCGTTTTATATCGATTACAGATGATTTTCAGGACGGCCCCTTTAAGCGATTGTGTGTTTCTGACTTTGTGTTTTCCACCATTGACTGTCTACATGTGTGAGGCGAATGTTTATGATGTCTAGCTACAAATATTCTTGCTCCCAATCCACGCCGGGATAACGTCTAGAAACATTATACACTTCCCCTCAGGTACATATACATCCCGCTTAGCTTCCTGATGCGCCCACGCACACTCCTCCACCTGTTAACGCTATAGACTGAGAGCAGTGCATCGTGGGTGTAGTGCACAGATGGGAACAGAGCCCGTGAGCAGTCTGAGAGCAGCAGACGGCGAAGGCTTCTCTTCCTCCCACCTGTTTGACACTGACCTGCAAATCACCGAGGCAGCACACACACACACACACTCCTCTGGAGCTGATCTTTGTCCCTTTGTCCTCAGCACAAGATCTCCCTATTATGTCCAAAGCAGCAATATTGTGGTGTCCAACAGCCCTTCGAGATAAGCTAGCCATAAACACTTGCGTCACTAATGCTTTGTGCTGTTGTTCACTCTGACTCACGGTTTGAACAGCTTGTTGAAATGCACAATCGTTTGCCAAGAGATCACAGATCTTGAATATGTCACTGCAGCATCCAACAATTATGCTCAAATTAAGAGAACACTAAATTTTGTGATGCATAATGTATGGCATCGGCTACAGTTACTGCTTTTTAATTAAATGTAACCACATACTGATAATGATTATTACTGATAATGAAATTTAATAATTTAATTTGATGGCAAATCTTTATAATAAGTTTCAATGTGTTATAATTAGTTAATGCATTAGGTATCAAACTTCTACAACCTTTATTAATCTTGGTTAATTTCTACATACACAGTTTTAACATTCCATGTCGAATAAATTAACATTAGCTAATGTATTATTTGATAACATGATTTAACAATGAACAATTTATTTAAACAAGATACAGCACTGTTTCAAAAGTTTGGGGTCGGTAAGAAGTCCAAGGCTGTATTTATTTGATCTAAAATACAGTTAAACAGTGATTCTGTGAAATATTATTACAATTTGAAATAATATTCTATTTTAATATATCTGTGATGGCAGAGCTGAATTTTCAGCATCATTACTCCAGTCTTCAGTCACATGATCTTTCAGAAATCATTCTAATATGCTGATTTGGTGCTCGAAAAACATTTATTTTTATTATTAATGTTGAAATCAGTTGTGCTGCTTAAACTATGATACTTTTTTCAGGATACTTTGATAAATACAAAGTTCAAAAGAACATTTGAAATATACAGTTTTTATTGTCTTTACTGTTACTTTTGATCAATTTAATGCATCATTGCTGAATAAAAGTATTAATTAAAATGTTTTATTGATCTTAAACTGTAGTGTACGTAATGCATTAACCAATTCTAACAAATTGAACCTTGTTGTGAAGTGTTACCAATAAAATGAAATAAAAGAACCATTGAAAACCACATTATTGTAATGGTGGTTACATGCCTAATATCTACATAAAATAAAAACATTTTCTTTTTTCTTTTTCTAGGCACTCTGGAATCAGACAAGACCAAAACTGACTGAAGACCACTGGCTCGTTCTGTTCCAACCTATTTTTTTAATCTCATCCTCATTACTGCCCCTTAATTAAATAAAGCACAGACCTGTTTTGGCTTGAACATTAAATTGAATAGTTCATGTATTTAATTTATGGTATGAATCTTTCAGAATACCTCCAGCATTGTGTGAGCACTGAATGACGTGTACTATACACATGCTCTATTCGTGTGTTCAAAGCCAGCGTTACGAACAACCACATTACATATATAACTCATGTCAGGTATTATTTATTTACCACTGGATGATTTATGAGGGATTGTGTCATTATATGCCCAAGTAAAACAAATAAACAACACCTTTATATCCACACTAGCATATGGCAAATGACAATGAGCACAAGATAACTTGATTACATGGGCTTTATTTGTGGTCCTTCTGAAGCCATAGAAGTTTTGAGATTAAGCTGAGCAAATATTGCCGCATGAAATCCAAACATTGTCAGAACAGAAACTTGCTTGTTGGAAAGGCCTTTCCCTATCTGATAACATCTTACAATAAGGCCTCATTTGTTAACATTATAGGTTAGATGAACAGTAAGCAATATATAATATATGATTGATATATATATATATATATATATATATATATATATATATATATATATATATATATATAACATTTAAGTCACCATGAATTCTTTTTTTTATGCATCATAATAAATTATGACTAAAACCAGAACAAATATCTGCCAATGGGCTCAGAAAAATATGCTTAATTTAGAAGTTTTGACAGATATTCGTTCTTGTTTTAAGCATAAACTCTCTTAAATTTTATTACATTTTTCAAGACTTGAACTTGTTTATATATTTGTATTGGAAAACAGGACAATAATACCTTATAAATATCTTATTTATTTTTTGCAATGTATGCAAAATTTAATGCCATGACTTTATGAAATTTTAATGTAAGACTTTCTGCTCTGATTTAAGACAATTTTTAGGCCTTAATTAAGCCTCGCCGATTTTTTTAAAGCTTCTTTCACTTCTGGAATAATCTGTTTAGTGTCTTCTTTTAGCATTTATGAATTACAACCTTTTCAGATCTATGCTCAAAAAGGGGGGTGACCGGTAACGCAGAACCTGATTTCACCAAGTGCAACATGTTTCTAGATGAACATCTTTGTTGATCCTGGAACAACATTCCAATCAACCAATCAGATTTGAGGAACAAGTTTACAGTTTATGTCAGCTTTGGGCTTACAACCAGGGTTACGTGCTCCTACATCAGTGTTATTCGCTTATCATTTCCCTCTGATTTTAGGGATATTGGTGGTTATGAATTACATTTTCAGACAGGAATGTTGTTCCAGTATCAACAAAATATGTTGACCGTGGAACGTGTCTAACTTGGCAAAATCAAGACGTGCGACAGGTAACAGGTTAATAAAATTAAAAATTTCATTTTTGTTCATGTTAGTTCATGTTAACAAATGGAACCTTATTGTAAAGCGCTTCTTCCAAATGAAATTACTTTTTTTAATCTTAAAGGGGCGAAATTCTTTACATCTCATGGATAAGACCAGCCTTTTTTTAGTTTACTTCACTAATATGTTTTATTTTCTTCTTTTATTAATAAAAAAACTTTTGAAAACCACATTTTCTTACTGTCATTTTTGTGTTCTTCTGAAGCTGTGGATGCAGAAGAATGGTGAAATGAAACCTAGTCTTCACTCAGCTATTTTCTCTCTCCCCTTACACACAGACGCACCACAATTCTGTGGGAAAAGTAGAGCCAACCGTTCAATTACAGAGGAAAAAATTGTTGTACTTATGATTTAATGTTTGTCCTATATTTTCTCTGGCCTTTTCGCCCTGGACTTTTAAAGACACAGATGTTGCCCAAACATAACAATTCCTTTGTGGAGAGCTGGACATTGTTTTAATGAGAAACACACACATTTCAGGCCGGAGGAAAAAGTTAGCTCGACAAGGAATAACAATCACCTTTTGATGGACAAGTCCAAATAACCAGGCCCTGCTGAACCTCGTCCCCTTAAAGTAGAATTTAAACCCCAAAATGTGTGTCCCAAAAACCCAAGAAAAAGAATTTGGTGCAACAGAACAGTGAAATGCCTTGGGATAAAAGCGGATATGTGAGGAGCAAAGAAAAGTGATAATGAGAAACCTTGTATTATCACATCTAAATTTTCAGACAAAACTGTCAAAATACTCTCCGGTTTCATGTTCACACCCTTTCATGCATAATTTTTATTCTCTGAGGAATCGTCAAAAAATAGATGCAGCGACTGGCAATTAAACTTCATTATGATCCATCATAAATATTACACTTAAAATTCAGATAGGTCTGCCTGACAACAGTCTTGTTGACAATTTAGTCTGGGCGCTGTGTGTTTGGCAGCGTGTGGAGAGAGTGAAAGTGTGTGCGTGCCGAGACACTTCATAGTCTCCTCATTAACACTGCCTCTCCAGCACAGAGAAGTACCGAACTGAACGCTTCCCTAATGTGCATTAACAACCTTAAAAAAAAGATGTAAATGAGGTGAGTTCAGCTGATTTTGTGCAGGATGCATTTGAAGGACAGCTCAATGATAAATGAAGTGGCCTGGACTTCACAAATCTATAAATTACTACACATTTTAACACTTTGGGTCACATTATCTAAGCTTTCTTAATCCTGGACTTGTGAACCACTCAGTTGTACATGTTACTTTGGTAAAACTTTCTAATGTAGTTTAATTTGTTATTGGTTAAAGCATTAAGTATCATAAACTTTTTAACAGAATTACCATAGGTTATTATTTGTTGTTAAAGGAATATTTTTCTGTCATCATTTACTCATCCTCATGTCGCTCTAAACTTATGTGACTGACTTCTGTGAAATACAAAAGATGACATGAGTGTTTTTACGAAAGAAGGGGTTCAAAACAACAATGAAGTGGATTGTCGTTGTATGTATAAAATAATAAAAAAGTAAAAAGTAAATGTTAACAGAATTTCTATTTTTGAGGTGACCTATCCTTTTAATTTAATGAAATGTTAAAAACGTTTTAGCATACACTATATTGTAGTTTGTGGATCAGCATTTTTATTTTTTGAAAGAAATTCTTTTATTCAGTAAAGACATTTATATTGTTAAAAAATAAGCTACATATGCTGTTCTATTGAACATTGTATTCACCAGAGTCCTGAAAAGAATTATCATTATTTCCACAAAAATATAAAGCAGCATAACTGTTTTCAACATTGATGGTATAAGAAATGTTTCTTAAGCATCAAATCAGGATATTAAACTGATATCTGAAGGATCATGTGACATTAAAGTCTCGAGTAATGATGCAAAAATTCAGCTTTGCTATTTATAGGAAAAAAATGAATTTTTTAAAATAATATAATATCAAATAAATTCAATCTTACCAAAAACAAACTTTTGAACGGAGGTGTATATAGAAATAAACATTATCCAGGAACAATAAATGTGGTAAAAAAAAAATACAGTTCAGTTATTTAAGGTTCACTATAAAGTGTAACAAAATTTTGGTCCGCCTGCCACAGTGATGCAATTGGATAATGTAAACCAACAGCTTTTTATTCGGATATGTAACACTAACTTTTCACAATTCAATCCTATGTTCTTTTTATCAATGAATATCTTGTTTCTCTCGTAAATAAGTCGATAGAATAGAAAAAATATGCTGCGAATGGCCATACATGTTGACTCTAAGAAAAAAGGGAACTGGAAAGAAAGGCTCAAATTTGATCTCAAATCTAACCTTTCCTTCTGTAAATAATAATGAATTTACCCCTCAATATTTAAAGATAATACTTGATTACTTTTAGAATAAACACTCTTGTGTCTTTACCATCTCAGTGAGCTTTAAGACCACTGTGGGATTCTTAAAAACTACTATTTGACCTCAATTTTCAAAATAATAACATTGGAAAATATATTATGAAATATAGTTACTTTGTACACTATATTTCAAGTACTTTGTACAAGTAATGCATTACTCCCTTAAAAAAGAAACTAATTGAGTGACTTTTCATGGAAAGTAACGTGTTACATTACTTTTGCGTTACTTTTTCTCACCCTGGTTTGGGCTTGCTTGTTTGTTTAAAAAAAACAAGTTCTATTTACTCTTTGAATAAAGCATTATGAAATACCATCTATGGATAAGAGTTAGAGACAAAATATTGTTCTCCGTGTAGGTGTGTGCAGCTTGTTTTACGATGTGCTTTATTCACACTGACTCATGGAGTAACACTGCCAGGGCATAACACCTGTCTAATGCTTACCAGGTGAGGGACCAGTGCTGTTGTTTTGAGTCGGTTACTAAGATCATACTACTTACACAATGAATCTAAATAATTATTTTTATTTATTAATGACAGCTTCTATCATTTCAACATCAAGATAGGACATTCATATTAAAAAGCCAGCTGTGAGCTCAATGTCTGATCATTCATCACTAAACAATTAAACCCATGGGTTCTCTACTTACAATGACAATAACAGAGCAGTAACTGAAATGTTTTAAATTCATTGGATATGGCCGGCAAAACCCATAACCATGTAAGACGACAGGGCCTGAAAAATGACAGACCATAAGATCTCAGACACCTCATATCTACTTCCAAAACCGCTTGATTTCTCTTTCATACGAACCCACAGAAACCCACTTCCAGCCACTAATAACACATTACATGGCAATTTAATAACGTGGGGTTTAGAAACCATTATAATACCACTCATGAGAGATACGCTATACTTTAATAGCCAGAAACGCAACATAACATGAATACTTTCACAAGTGGAAGTGAGCAGATTAGGGTTATTAATAACTAAAACTATTAAAAACGTTTTTTTTATTTATTTATTTTTTGTTAACTATGGAACTATCCACAAATATTGAGTGTTCATCAGAGTGGTCCAAGACCTTAGGAATTTAGTCGCACTTGAATTTAAGTTGAAAGAATGTGCTTAAATGATATTATTTATTGATAAAAATGTAGTCATTTAAAGGTAAATAAATAGAAAAATTGAGAAAAATATTATAAAAGTGAAATGATATAAGCTTTCTGGGCAAATTTTAGTATAATTTTAGGGCTTCGGGTCATTTTGACTCACGAAAATATAAAATGAAAACAACTTTCATGAAAAAATGAAAATTTTGCCTTGGCAACAAACTGAAATAAGTTTAAGTTGACGCACTACAGTTACTAGCTTAAAATAATCAAAAACTAAAAAAACTAATAATACAATTGACAAAAACACATAACAAAATTACAAGAAATCCAACTAAGATGAAAATGAAAGCTGAAAATATACAAAAAGGTTAACTGGAATTATGAATAAAAAATATAACAGTATAGAAATAATACTAAAACAACACTAGTGAGGATGCAACAAAGGTTCAGTGTTTTTTAAAGTTAGTGTGTGAGAGATATTACAAACAAAAAAGAAAATTACAGGCAAACACCAAAGGAAGATCCTCGACTATTTCACTTGAAATTTATGATTTTAGTCATTATTTACTCACCCAAATGTTGACAATCCATCTTCCAGGGAACACAAAAGGACAGCACAAATCTATGCTTTATGATACTTTTATTGTATTTTTACAGCATCCGTCATCATTCACTTTAAATATATTGAAAAAAACTAGGTTGGTATTCTTAAAAAAAATAAACTTTGTGAAATTCACCTTTTTTGCTCTATTTATAAAATGTAGGGTGAGAAAGTGATGATAGAAATGAGTTTTTAACTATCACTTTAAAGTTTCTGGCAATGAAGTGAGTGGAAACTCCACCTGGGTCTGCCCTGCATCTGCTAGTGAGCCCAAGACTGAGATCATTGAGAGTTCAGAACCAGTGTTCTGGGTTATATAAGGACAAGAGCTGGAGAAGAACCTGCGTTTTAATGCAGAACAGACCTAGTCTTATGCTTCTACATGATGTGAAGAGACTCACAGCGTCCAGGCACAGAGAAGAAGAGGCCTGAAGGTTTACGAGCGATGTGGTCTTGCTAATGAGGCAATGTGGTTCCTCAAATAGAAGTAGAGTAAATCAATGATCTCAAAAAGATGGCAAAATCATTGAGATGCAAGGTCATGTAATCGTCTGAATGTTCAAAATATGTTCCATTTCAGCTCAAAGGAGCAATTGTTTCTCTCTTCTCAATCTTGTGGTCCTTGATTTACCTGAATGACTACAGCGCCACCTGGTGGACTAACCAAATCTTTCCTCACTTTAGGTTTGGGAGCTAACAAACGGGAGAAAAAACAGCATGTTTCAGAAACATGTCGATGGAAACATCAATGGAGATTAGCATGCAAACATTAAAAATACTTCTCTTACCATTTGGGTTTTCTTGTTTATAAAATGTCTTGAGCATTTCAACCGCCTCTTCCGCTCTATAGCCTGCGATGCACTGTAATAAGCAAATAACCATGTGCTACAGCAAAAATATGCAATGTGGTCTGCTCTAAAATCAAGGGAATGTGGAAGTTTCTACAAGAAAAATATTCTAGCCACATTAAATTCAGAATTTAAGGAACTGGCTTTCTTTTGAATTGGAGCATGAGCTGGAATTTAAATTTAACTGGATGGGAATCGGACGAAATACTTTTACCTTAAATGTAGTTCCAGTGTGTGGTAAATGATTTGATGAGATGTCCAGGACAGAGCCACAGCCTCCAAACCGCTCATTTTTGCACCCATATACAACAAGAGGTATGTCTGTCTAAATGTTAAGGTATCCATTTAGCGATGACATGACTACTAGACAATAAAATCCTGTGGTAAACACAATAACACATTCAAAATCTACTTTTAATAGTATTTTTTTTATAAAAGAAAAACCTGTGACTGACACAAAGATCTACACTACAGTTCAAAAGTTTGGTAGGATTAATTTTTTTTTATATATAGTTTTATGCAGCAAGCATGTATTAAATTGATTGAAAGTCACAGTAAAGACATTTCTAACGTTACACATGATTTCTATTTCAAATAAATGTGGTGCTTTTGAACTTTTGAAGGATCAGAAAGAAAAAAATATTTCCACAAAAGAAAATAACCAGCACAAATGTTTTCAACATTAAAAATAATAATACATTTTCAACATTAATAAAATAAGAGCACCAAATCATGCAGCATATTAGAATGATTTCTGAAGAAATCATGTGACAACAAAGACTAGAGTAATGATGCTGACAATTCAGCTTTGCCATCATAGAAGTAAATTATGTATTCACATAGAAAACAGTTATTTTAAATTGTAATAATAGTCAAAATATTACTGTTTGACTGTATTTCTGATCAAATAAATGCAGACTAGGTGAGCATAAGAGAGCCTTCATTACAAAAACACTCCAAACCTTTAAACGGTATATGTGTAAATGTCATTAACATAATAGAGAACCACATTTTGGCTTCAAGGATACAAAGCAGGCGCAGAGCAGCTGCACACATGATACATGGCTCCACTGTCACATACAGTACAGTCTGTTCACACACTTCCTTCGGGTCCTTCTCTCTGAAACGGCACCAATCCAGCACTTGATCCAGCGCCACCATCTCTGCATGCCGAGTGGCCTTGGGCAAAGCGGGCACAGACGTCAGGTTGTTTCATCTAGTCCAAAGTTTCTCTAAGCACCGTTCATCAAAATCCCTTGACATAAACTATAATATATGGGTCAATGGCAAATAAGGATGTTTGTTTAAGATGACAAAAAGAAGAAATTCTTTTAAAAATATAGTTCGTAATGTTCTTAGAAACTGACATTATGCAACCCTTAAAGTGAAACATAATCAAATATTTTCCTTACACCTTGAATGTAGACATCTTAATCTTGAATCATATAAGCATTATAATGAGACTTACATTTTTTAAAATCTGTAAACTGTTACTCCGCCTAAAAATTGACTTTAAGCCTTTAAAAAAATATCACAATTAATTTAGATTCAGAAATTAAATGTGTCCATCATAGAAGAGGTGTATTCACATCACGCTCTGTATGAATTGCATTGTTTATGTATTTCTGAATAACTTAACAGATCCAAAAAATATGATTGTCCTGTAATTGATAAATTATCATTTGCAGATACATACTGGAGCATAGGGGCTATAGTCAGCTAGATTAAGTATTGTTGTTAGCTTAGACATCATTTCAATTACAATAATAAATTAAATAAAAAATAATAATAAATGATGATTATTTAAATGATCAATTATTAGTTCCATTGTGAAGTCACTTACATTTTTTGTTTCATTCACCTCATTTCTTCCTTTTCCAATAATCTCATTGTTATAAACCATCAAACAGCCAACTGGAACCTCACCATTCTCAAGGGCTTCAATTGCCTTTAAAAGTAATTCATATGTCATATGTTAATATTATTTTCTCCAAACAACCCAAAGTACAATTCACCATTACCATACACACATTTATGGCAATAAAAATACCACAACAACTACGTAACACACACAGATACATACATACACACTTTTCCGACAAAGGCTATCTCACAGTAAAAGTAATAATACAGTGCTGCAGTTACTATGGTATTGGAGGGGAAATGACACTTATCGTGGTAAATACTGGTAAGAGAAACAGTGAACATTAGAGAGTCTTTACCATATCAAACGCCTTTGACATCCATGTCTGTATCTCACTTTCTGATGGCTGCAGAAATTCACTCTTCTCGGGATCAAAACTGTCAGTTTGCATATCTGTCAGTATCCTCAACTAATAGTATAACTGTTAACCGTACAAAAAAAGTAGCACAAATCGGGGGGAAAGTAGCGTTTTGTTTACACGCGCACATGGGGAGCGCAATACTGGATGGACCTTTCAGGGCGGTGGATCGAGCGCATAATCGATCAATCGACTCGATCTGGTATCTGTAGGTCGCCTGCTTGCTGCTACCATGAGAAGTTATTGCCATGTAGCATTGTGCTAGCTAGTAAGTTACGTCCAAACACGCTCTTGCATCTAGTTTTTCGTGTTTGTTTTTTGTGGTGTCAAGTCTGGTTTTAAAATGTTGAGTTCTACATGGAATTTCATCAAACGCCATAAGAGGAAATTCATCTTCACTGGGGTTTTTGTTGGAGGTACGTGGGCAACTAGACCACCTGCATGCTTATAGTTCAGAGATTGTTAGGTAGTGACTGTGCATTAAATATTTCTTGTTTTTAATAGATACTTGTATCTATAATATCTTGTATGTAATTTAGCATGCTGTTACAGTTTTGCCAAGCATTAGCTCTTATTTCCAAATTCAACTCATTAATCTCAGCTCACCTGTCACCTAGATTTTCTATTGGCACAGTCATAGCAAAGTCGATATGGACTTTACCCTGGTATTTTTAGCCTTAAGAAAGATTTTATATTACTGAATAGATCTTGCATATTGCATATCACTTTCTTGTGTATTATATTGTAATGTATCCTCATACTTCATGCACAGGTGTCTATCTACTTGGTAAATATGCACAAAGAAAAATTCAGCAGATGCAGGAGCGAGACTCAGCCGAATACATCGCTCAAGCTCGGAGACAGTTTCATTTCGAAAGCAACCAGAGGACATGTAACATGACAGGTAAAATAAACGAATTACATGATCAGTTCATGAAAGTGATGTTTCTTCTGCCTGATGTATGTAATTGTGTCTTTTATTTGTAGTGTTGTCAATGCTCCCCACTCTCCGAGAGGCAATCATACATCACCTGAACTCAGAGAGCCTCACTGCTTTGCTGAAGACCAAGTGAGTCATGCTTCATGTAAATTATAGATGATTATCTATATCTACATTATAATATAAAAGAATATAACGGACATAAGTCATCATGTCTTCCCACACAGGCCAGCCAATAAACTGGAAATCTGGGAGGATCTAAAGATTATTAGTGAGTTCAAGAAGTTTCTTTACTGTAAAAGTATTCAATATGAACTCAAAATTGACCCTATTTATTTTGTTAATGCACATTTTTAAACTTATTGTGAAGTATCAATCTGTATACTTTATTCTTAAGGGGAAAAAAATATCTTTGTAATTTATTTATAATTTTATTGATATAACTATATATAGTTTGTGTTGTTTAAATATATAGAAGAGTAATGGCAATTCACTGTAGCTATGTAGCTTTTTCTGAAGAAAAAACACAACAGTTGATCAAAAGTGTCAGTAAAGACATGTACATTATTACCAAAAAAAATCGATTTTAAATAAATGGTTTGAATTTTCTGTTCAGCAAAGAATCCTGAAAAAAAAAATCTTGGTTTCCACAAAAATATTCAGCAGCACAACTGTTTGCAACATTGATAATAATAATAAGTATTGTTTCTTGAGCACCAACGGTGATCATGCCATGTCATATTTACAGTAATTACGACTTCATGTCCTCGAAGAAATCGTAATTCCAACTTTTAAACTGGGAATTTTCTGAGAGCTTCGAGCCTTCGACTTGAACCACGTGACCGATGTACCACCTGACCTCTGCAGATTCATATTGCCGTTGATGGTGTTGCCATATAAAAACGCATAATTCCGAGGACGTGAACAGCTCCAAATATAACGTCACGCGTTTTCATTTTGCAATTGTGGCATGGTGTGAACGACGCATAAATCAGCAATATTTATCAATATACTGAAGACTGGAATAATGGCTTATATTTTAAATTATAAGAATATTTCACAATATATTTTTACTGTATTCTCGATCAAACAAATAAAGACTTCTTTCGAACAAAAACATTAATAAAACTTATACCGGCCCCCCGGGGGTAAATATGTACTCATAAACTCATTTTCTTTTTCATTGTTGTCATGAGGATTACTGGAAAATGTTGAGCAATGACAAAAGAATTATGACATTGTTTTGGCTGAATTCAGATTTGATGATTCTGATTAGGAACACCCACTAATCAGATAAATTCCCACCCTACAATTTATTGTTGAATGTCCTGTTTGCCAATACATCACATTATGGAAGTAAAATGGGTTATGAACAGAAATGATCTCCGCCCTCCAGGTTTTACCCGCAGCATTGTGGCGGTTTACAGCACTTGCATGCTGGTGGTGTTACTCAGAGTTCAGCTCAACATAATTGGTGGCTACCTGTACCTGGACAACTCTGTGACGAAAAATGGAACGGTATGTCAGGGCTTGGTGTTTTAAAGGCAAAGCAACGTAATTTTATTATTTTATCGCATGTCATTTTTACCACATTTCTATTATACTGCTACTTTAGACCCCTTTCGCCCCTCCTGATGTTCAACAACAATATCTGTCAAGTATCCAACACCTTCTTGGAGAAGGTGAGGACAGTGTCAGATCTGTATAAGAGTGTCTAATCTGTATTATAGTTTAATCCTCTGTTCATACAGGCCATATGCTCTATAGTTAATACCGATGTTCCTTTTTTTCTGGCTTTTCAGGGCTCATTGAACTGATAACTGTGGTGAAGAAAGCTGTCCAGGAAGTTCTTGGACTGTACGCCGTTTGATTGAATGATGAATGAATCTAGTCATCCCATACTTGTGGCTTTGAGCCGAGTCAGTTATCCTGAGCTAACTCCTGTTCGTGTCTCCTCAGGGTGTCCCTGAAGCAGAGTTTGTCCTTACAAGAGTTGGAGCATCAGTTAACTCAGATCAGACAGTTAGTGGAGGAGGGCTGTGCTTCCTCTAAACACAAAAGTCTATCCTGGTACATGATGCCTAATGAAGAGGACACGCTAGCCTCACAGGTACATATATATATATATATATATATAATATATCATTTATTTGTGAATGATTAGTCATTTATTATTATTATTTATGTAATTGATTAGTATTAGAGCTGCACGATTAATCGTTAAAAGATCACAATCTCGATTCAAACAGACACGCTATTTTATTCCTAAAAGACAACGATTCGTCTCTGTTTAATAAAGCTTTGACATGTCCATTATTTCTGTGTTACAGTGATTCATATTATCACAGAAGTACTGGGGAATAAGTTTACAGTTCGAATGTACACACTGGTCTACGGAAGCAATCAAAAAAAAAATGTAAAGTAACTTGATGCTTCAAATAAATAGTCAATTACATAATTAAGCCAGTAGGTGGCGACAAGTGACTGTTAAAAAAATGTATTTGTCATGGAATCATTAATTTAAGAGACTTTCAAAAACACTGATTCATCCAGTAATGAAACGAGTGAAACATTGAATCAATCATTCAAAACGGATTTATATAAAAAAGTAACAATTCTTTCATTTTAATTGAATATATTTTGATATTTTGTTAGAACCTCTAGTAAATTACATGTTATTTTTAGTTGTCTACTCAGAATTGTGGCAGAATAATGATCTCTATTTTAAACAAAAAATGTGATTCTCAATTTGTCTAGAATCGTGCAGCGCTAAGTTATTAGGCCTATTTTTTTTTTCTATAGAGCTAACATGTTATTACTTTTTTGTCTGTTTATATATATATTATATCATTATTAATTTCCTTTTTTTTTCTCCCAGGCCTGTGGTCTCACAGAAAATGATGTAACAACAATAAAGCTGCTGAATGAAACCAGAGATATGCTTGAAAGGTGAGGTAAATCAAGGCACCGATGTAAACCTATATAGTAAAAAATTTAAAGTAAAAAGGTTAGGACTTTCAAAAGTTTAAAGTATCTAATCACAATTAATCTCATGATTTATTTTTGTACTGAACACCTTAACACATTCAGTTCATTTTATACAGTATTATATGAGTTATAAGAAACATAGTTCTGAATTCAAAGAGCATTTATGATCAAAGAAATAAAATGAAGCAGACGAGATTAAATTGGTTGAAATCAATAGGTTAAAGGTGCATTGTGTAATATTTAGGAGGATCTGTTGACAGAAATGCAATATCATATACATTACTATGTTTTAGTGGTGTATAATAAGCCATTTCTATCTACATACACCACGGGACCCCTTACATTGAAATGCGCCTAAGTGTTTCTACAGTGGCCCTAAACGGACAACCGCGCTTCATCACTATGTTGTTCTTCTTGCAAAGAAGCTAGCTAAAGTCAGCAAACAAATAAGTAACAATAATATTCGCAATAACATCATTTACCGAATAATCAAGTAAACCTAATTTCTTAATTTATCTTTGTAAAGAAACCTCATTGTTTAACTGGCTACTCTCAGCTGTCTCAGACGGCCACATCTTTTCCTGTTGGCCACCGTAAATTCTGTAAGTTGCAATTCGCAACCTCACCACTAGATGCCGCTAAAGAATTACACACTGCACCTTTAACAGATCACTCCAGCATAGACACATTATTGAGCTATGTGGTTGGGTACTAATTACATCTAAACTTTTTTTTTCAGTCCAGACTTCAATACTGTACTCCGTACTTGCTTGAGCAGAGGCTTTATCCGATTCTTAGACAACATGGCAGAGTTTTTCCGACCCCCGCAGGGAGACTCCACCCCCTCCAGTACACCTGATCGGTCAGTGTACATGCATTTATCTTTATTCAAGAAGGTATATACCGCTACCCCAAAAAGTGTTCAATTTGCAAAATTAATCAACATTTCAAAATGCGTTTATATAACAAAATATAAAACCTATGGAAGCTCGGGTCTGCCGTGGAATAAAAAATAAATTAAAGGTAATTGTGACTAAATTTGTAATTGCGAGTTTACATCTTGCAATACTGACGTTTTCCCTCAGTATTGTGGGTTATAAACTCAAAATTGTTAGATAAGTTGTAAGTATTTTTTACTCTGGAAATTTCTTTATTTAGAAAATTTTATTTATTTAAAAATAAATAAAACCAGAAAGTTTTGTAAAAGTAATAGAAAATGTATTGGTAAATACGTGTATGAACCCTGTATATCAGAAACACACTTTAAGCAAAAAGTATACAGTTTGAAAATGTCTTAAATAAAATGGGGTTTAGCACATTTTAATGTCAGAATATCAGTTTTTTTTTTTTATTTAAAAATTTTTTTTTTGAGTTCATCACTTTCTTCCCAAGGCCAGTATATTACTATTAAGTTGAAAAAAAGATAATCAGTCCTGCTTTTTTTTCATGCCTGTCTTCCAGACTATCGCATGTAAGCCTACCGCTAGCCAAAATCATTCCCATCATCAACGGACAGATACATTCAATATGCAGTGAAATACCAAGTCACTTTGTCCAGGTGAGAACCTTCATATGCGTTGACACACTTTGACTTCCATGTGGCATGAAAGCCAATGTATATTGTTTTCTTTCATGTTTTAGGATCTCCTGTTGATAGACCAGGTGAAAGAGTTTGCCGCCAACGTGTACGAAACGTTCAGCACCCCTCAGGAACTTCAGAAGTGAGCACGAGACTGAGAAAAAATGTGAACTTGTGAAAGTCGAACACCTTACAAACCTACTTTTAAGAAACTCTCCTGCTGTGCGGCACAGAGTTGTTCTCCGTGCACACACTAAAATCGGCCCGGGGAAAGGAACTCGAGGCTGTTCTGAGAGACGAGGGTGTTACGGAGTTCAGATAGCTTCTCATGACCTGCTAGCTGTCCTGTCTGTGTGTTGTGACCCCTTTAACTTTGTCCCAGGCATGCCAAGGTTTTTACAGGCTATAATAAACTGTAGTACATTTTATTTATTTTTTTAATCCCTGTAGCATAACATTCTTATTATATAACTCATTAATATCTATTATCACAACATGGCTAGCGGAAAAAAAATCATATTGGAACGCAGTATCTGAAGTATGGACTTCAAAGAGTAAATTGTAGACATTTTGTTAAATAACGTTATATCTCTGAATCTGATGTTGCAGATGTTGGACCAAACCTCAGTCATGCCCACCTTTGCAACTATCAATGCATGATGTTTGCACTGCTACTGGTTAACAAATACATATTTCGGGAGTATTTTGACTTGTATTGACTTTAATATTCAAATGGTTCTACTAATTGATATAGGAATTGTTGGACTGACATTTCTGTTTGGCAAATTCTTACAGGTTGTAGTATGCTATTCTTTTTGTAAAATGACCCATGAATGTTAATAAATAATGCGAGTAATAATACTGGAATTATTCATTGAAATGATGCACAGTATTTACTGCATGTTGGTTTGGCTTTTAAAAATTGAAATCGTACTGTACAGTACAGTAAAATAAATGTTGTTTTTGTACTACTCTTCCTCGTATGTGAAGTAAATGTCCCGGGTTCCTCTAGAGGGCAGCACATATCTACAATTGAGCTCATAGCAACTAAACAATTATGTCACATTGTGTCTAACAATAAACATTCTCATCACTAAAAGTACAAAAATAAAAAAGGAAACAATTAAGTAATATGACACAACGAGGTGCCTAAACATGAGGGAAGCATATGACGACTGCTCTCGCACAAAACACCACCCTTTTGATGCAACTTCCTTTAAACTTTGTCATTTAATCTGCTTTGGATGAGAATATATGCCACTCCTTGCGTCATGTAATGGAAATAAATGAATGAATACATCCAGAAACAATAACTAATTGTTCACATCATGACACTGCATAATCTTTTTATTATTTGGCAATTCATATCATCATATTTGTATTAATTTAAGCATGTTTATGGACACTAAATCAAGAATTTGTTCATTTATTTTCTACATATGAAAAAACAGGGTTTAGATTAAGCCAGGATTAGGCCTTTGTTCAATTAGGGCATTTAAGTGCCTTTTATAAACCTGCCTTAGAAAAAGAAAGTAAAAATATTACTGGTGTGCACCTCGAGACAAAACAATGGCTCTGACATATTTCAAGATATGTCAGCGCAAGTTGCTTTCAGTTTTAGTCTGGGATTAGCTGAAGCCTCGTCTGTGAAACCAGGGGCAAAAGTTCAGGCTATGAGGTTTTTATGTCTTTGAAGAAGTCTCAGAGTCACTCTCACCACATTTATTTGATCAAAAATACAGCAAAACAGTAATATTGTGAAAGATTATAATCATTTAAAATAAGTGCTTTCTATTTTAATATATTTTAAAATGTAATTTATTCCTATTTATTCAGCAGACATTACTCATGATCCTTCAGAAATCATTCTAATGTGCTGATTTGCTCAAGAAACAATTCTTATGTTCAATGTTGAAACAGTTGTGCTGTTTCATATTTTTGTGGATTTTTTTTTTCCAGAATGGATAGAAAGTTCAAAAGGACAGCCTTACTGAAATTGTGATCAATTTAATGCATCCTTTCTATAATTTGTATTAATATTTTGAATCAGATTTCATTTTTATATTTTCCAATTTAATTTTAAAGTTTTCAAAATTGTGTGTTTTCGTTATTTTAAAATATGTCAGGCCGTTTATGTTTTTATTTTAGTTTTGGTTATTTTACGACATCAAGTTAAACTAAATTAAAATTAGTCTTTAACATTTTATTATTATTTCAGCTAGAGTTTGTTATTTCAAGTAACGTTTTTATTATATAATTTTCGTTTCGGTTTTAGTTAATAATTACCCTGAAGCAATTAAAGGAATAGTTTGTTGTTTCTAACCTGTATGACTTTCTTTCTTCTGAGGAAATGTTTTGTTTTGTTTTTTTGTCAATGGTCACCAATTAAAAAGAAACAAGAAACAAGGTTTGGAATGACATGAGGCTGAGTAAATGATGACAGAAATCTTATTTTTGGTTTAACTACCAGGTTGAAATTGTAAATTGCATTAGATAAGGCAGCGTTTGTGGGATATAATGTCAGAGGTCAGCTGTCTTGTGAAAGGACCGGTCAACAGTGCAGAGCACAAGCTTTTGGAGAAAACAAGTAAATGACATCAGATTGAGGCATCATTCGGCCAGCTATGTAGGGCAGCTTGTGGATAACACCACTGACAATACCTACAGACAAGTTAAGCACATCTAATAGGTAGTGATGTGGTTATAAAAATATGATATCAATTCGCCAATGATTATGGGCTAGACAACTGAAACTGCATTGGTTTGATGCTTCTGATAGTTTGTTTGACAAGGGATGAGCTATATATAGAGTAAAGAGCAAAACAGGCTCATTGTTGCATAAGCCGCTTGAATGTGCTGAATAACTAGTGGGTGTTTTCCACTGCACACTCCACATGTAGCACCTCAGGTCACATGACTCCTGCGCTCAGCCTGCTCTTTGTGCACCAGCAAACAGGAAATTCCCCTTCATCACATGACTCGGGTCTTTGGTTCTGCCCCGTGACTTTTTTACCGAAACTGTTTACATCAAGTCCAGGAATATAATGGAAACATCTTCTTGTAATCATTAAATGATTGAATAACATATATGTTATGATAGCCTACATAATATTCCAGGACTGAGTAATTTTTGGTTTATTTATGGTTTTTAAAGTGCTCTCTAAAAGGCTAAAGTCTCGTCGTGTGAAAAAAATACTCAAACATATATATATATATATATATATATATATATATATATATATATATATATATATATATATATATATATATATTTTTAGCAGTGCCAGACAAAGAATATAAAAGTATATTCAAGAATGGGACGAGTGTTTTATACCTGTTTGAAAACAGTTATTTTTGCAATTCAGTTTAGAAATTACACACTTCATCTTTTAAAAAGCCATGGTCGTAATAAACTGTAGTAACGATGTAGTTAGTTTGCTTTTTGCGTATTGTTAATAAAGAACATAAATTGTCGAGAAATATGACTAATTTAACTGGTTTATAACCGTGGGTTTAAATTTTTAGATGCCAAAGACCCCTAAATATCATCATCCTTGTGCATGGACAAAATTTAAAAGTCATCTATAGTTTTATATATATATATATATATATATATACACACACACACATTTATTTATTTACTAATTTGCTTATTTTAATATTTTAATTTACCTAATTATATATATATATATATATATATAATTTTATTTATTTGTTTTTTGTAATTTTCAAACTGTTTTTTAAAACATGCATTTCTACAGACTCTCATGACTCTCTTTGACCCCCTGTCTTCTGAAACCAAACTTCCCATAAATCCTTGATAAAACATAATTTACACATCTAATCCACATCCTGTGCACTTCATTGTGGTGCAGTAGTGTTAAGAAAATCTTCATATGTTTGTCAGTAAATGAAGGGAGAAAAAAAATTTCCCCAAATAAACTCATTTGAATTTAAATGTACCAACAATCCCTTTTCGTCATGTGATTGCAACATGTAAAAATGTAAAATAAATCATCTATTGAGTTACTCATATGACTGGCATTCCATGTGAGTGTACATGATATTAAACATATTTTAAAATGCAAAACTCTCCTTGATAAAGGGAAAGTGTACCTCTAATTCAGTCACCCTACTGCACCTGAACAGAAAAAAGCTATAAGCTATACCTTGATCAAAAAAATCAATAAATAAACAGTTAAAGACATTGTGAATGTGCATATTCATACATACGTTTGCATTTCTATTTTATATAATAATCAGGAAATGGTGGGACAGGGTGTTTTTGTTTTGTTTTCAAGATTATGACTCATATGCCTCTACCTGCATTTCCAGAGTCCTGTTACTCTCTGACTCATCCTGATGTCAGACTGCAAAACACTGAACTCATCATCACATGAGCTTGTGCAAGTTAATATTCAACCAAATTGTGGTTTACGACAAAAGCAGGTTTGAAAACAATATGTGCTGATTAATAATCAATATAGAATATTATTATGGTTTGAAATTTCAGATTAAACATTTTTATCCTTGATATCATGTCACCTGTGCTGAAGCTCTAGCAAAAAATAAGCATGTATAACCTTAAGATATATACACACACACACACACACACACACACACACATACTGTATATATTTATAACAGACTATTATTATTTAGACATCATCACAGGTATCATAAGTAGTGATTTGACTCCAGTCCTGCACTGAATCGATTGTGGACATGCCCTGACCATGTCCTTGTCCTCTGCTCTGATTGGCTGATCTCAAGGGATTATCATTAACTATTAATCCTATATGCAGCAATGCTCTGTCACACCACAGAGCAGTGAGATGATGTCATCTCACCTTAGCAAGCTGATTGGCTAAAGCCTCTCTCGCAGCTCTGTGCTCACCGTATCAATTTTATATCACTCCAAGATCCTTTACAGGCAGTCACATGACTTCTTAAATATGACGTGGTCCTTAAAGACTAAGTGCAGTGTGCGTTTCTTTTTTTTTTATAGGAGGCCTGTGTTGCTTCAATTCCCTGCTTGTAATAAAATACCAGAAATTAGAGGCCGTTATATTCTATGTGCCAGTAAGAAGCCAAGAGTCCCAATTAACGCAGTTCTTAGAATTTACAGCAAATTGAAGAAGTGAGGAATGGGAAATGAATGGTGAAAATGAGGTTTGCCTGAGGTATTGCTCGGATGCTGACTGAAACTTCCTTAGTCACAGAATGGCCAAATATGTAAAGCAGCATTTTACTTTCACATCTGCAGGAAGCAGATAGTACAGCACGTAGTTTACATTACCATACAAAGAAGTTTCGTTGTAAATGAAATCCAGAAACCGAAGAAAGAAAAACGAGTGAAAAGAGGAAGTGTGTTTCATTAGCCTACATGTACTACGTTCTGAGCGTGATTCAATTTGGTTTCCTTATGAATTACGTAAGGCATTTATGGTTTACTGGGGAATGACCTTTAGGTATTTGCTCCCATCCTACATGCTGTTTGCACATAGGACAGAAATAACAAAACCTAGGAGGCCTGCTGGAGTGAGAAATGAGGTCACGGCCCGTGACGGGATGGGAATCCTGGCTTTCCCTACTTCGCCTGTCTGCGACGAAAGTCCTTTGGGCGGGAGTCCGTCGCTATGGACACAGCCAGTGTAAACATGTACACAGTGCTCTGGTGCGTGTACAAGGGTTAGAGCAGTGTGAAGTTAGCACTGAGTTAACTGGGACTTTATAAATAACTATGAGTCCTACAGCTGTCTAAGTCACATATGTAAAAGGAAAGCTATATAAACCATTATTTAGAGAAAGCAGTGTCAACATTTATACTGAGCAAGTGATGCTATGAATATTTTGGCCCAATTGCTGCTGAGTCATTTCAGACAATTTACCTTTTGATGTTATCCCCATTATCAGAAATCATTCTTATGTTGATTTGATGCTCATTTCTTATTTTTATCATCAATGTTAAAAACAGTTGTGCTGTGGAAACCGTGATGCACTATCACTGAAAAGTTTGAGATGAGTTAAAAAAAAGTTTAAAAAAAAGAAATGAATACTCTTAATTCATAAAGGACACATTAAACTGATTCAATTGACAGTACGGATATTTATGTTACAAAATACTTCTATTTCTCATAAATGCTGTTCTTTTAAACTCAATTCACCACAGAACCATGAAAAAAATTCAACTCTGAGCATCAATTATACGTGTTAATAATTGAGCACTAAAGCATATAAGAGTGATTTCTGAATGATCATGTGACACTGAAAACTGGAGTAATTATGCTGAAAATTTTGCTTTGACCACAGGAATATATTTTATATATATATATATATATATATATATATATATATATATATATAATCAGTGTCTATGTCAAATGTCTAAAAATCATTTTTTTAAAGGGACCATGCACTGCATAGCCATACATTAGAAACACAAAAACAACAGCAAAAGTGTGACAGAACAAACACAGGGACAAATATTATCCAAATAAGGCCAATTTTGGGGTCACGACACACCAGAATCACTGATCTCGGGTTTGGTCCACAAATACCACTACATTTATTTATGTGTAAATATTTGTTATTAGCTCTGGAATAAACAAAAACTAAACCAGAGTTTAATGTGCATCACCAAATCTTGCCACATTATAAATGCGATATGAAAAAAAAAATCATTTTAGTTTTAATGTAATATATAGGCTACAACAATTCGGATACTGTTCAATATGTTTGAAAATGGATTCATGATATTTTTGATTATGTTATTCTGAAACTGCAGTCTGTTGATGTATAAATCTATAGAGCAAGGCAAATACATTAAACCTTTATTTAAAAGCTGTACTATAGCCTACTTAGTTTCACCAAAATAGCATAGTTAACACAGTTATTGTTGGAATTGTAAAACCTTAATTTAAATATGGCCTAATATATGTGGTTTGATGACAATAATACAAGGCTACCACAAGTAGCTTAACTAGGATGTTTGTAGACGTGTTTACCTTGTATGCCTACCTGTGCGTGTGTTACATAGTATACACTATATATACTGTAATCGTTCATTAGATTTGTAAGTTTAAAAAACTTCTAGAGAGAGAAACCATCAGACATTCTCGATGACTAACGTTTGCCTGGAATGCGATGTGTCAGACCGAAAGTGCAAATCAAAATATCGATCCCGACCTTTCATTATTCCAGCAATATACGTTTCGTTTCTAACGCGTGGTGTTTTTGGGAAAAGGGTGATTTGACTTCTCACCTCCAAGCCTAGAAAACAACGAACGGACAGTCTCAGGATTACTGTAGTCTCAACTTCCCGGAAGGGTGACGTATTCTCCCCTGGCGAGGAGACTCGAGTAGGCTCGTGTTAAAGTAACAATGCGCACTCTGTGCTTCTTATGTGAAAGTGCTTTGTGCACCACTTAACCTGTGTCTGTGACATAACGCCCACATCACCTGGTGTTAGAAATAAATAATAATAAATAAAGTATATGAAATATTTAAAAAATCTGACTGTTACATTTTGTACAAACTATACGCCTATTCTTGTCTGAACTTGGTGTTATTAAAGGGATAGTTCATCCAAAAAGGAAAATTCTGTCATCATTTACTCGCCCTCAAGTTGTTCCAAACCTGTGTGAAATTCTTTCGTCTGCTGAACACAAAAGATGCTATTTTGAAGAACCAAACAGACTTTAGTATGGAGAAAAATAAATAAATGGAAGTAAATTTCTTCCTTTTTGCTTTTTACATCATAAAAAACTTTGAATTGAAAGGAATATTGTAATATTGCAATTGTAATGTTTGCAGAATTGTCTGCAATATTGTCATTTCGCTTTTAAACCCACAAGCCTTGGTTTTTCATCATGCCCCAGGGGGGGTTTTAAACGTGTATGTGCAAGTACATTTGAACCGGATTGGAAGGAGAAGAATACATATGTGTGTGTGTGTGTGTGTGTGTGTGTGTGTGTGTGTGTACTGTATGTATATATATATATATATATATATATATATATATATATATATATATATATATTTGTATTGCAGACAATACATAAATGGTACTGAGAGACTAGATATAATTACGATATATTATATATTTAAATGGTAATTATAATGATGATGATTATAATGCTGAGTGTGAAGATCTAAATATATTTCTTCACAATCAGAATTATAATCATCATCATTATAATGATCATTATTAATAATGTTGCATATATCTTTCATTTCACTTCACACAAAGTGTTTATCTATCACTTCTGTTTTTACCATATGGTAAAAACAAAAGTGATAAATAAACACTTTGTGTAAAGTGAAATGAAAGACATTATTATAATCATATTTATAAACCACATGTAAAATGTTCATAAAGTTATTCTAATGTGGTGGTTACTCTTTTAAATAATTAAATAAATACATGCAAACAAAAAAATGACCTACTTTAAAACGTGACTGTGTTAACAGCATTTTGATAAGAATTCTTATGAAAAAAACTGATTAGACTCAGACCTGCAATAAAGATATACGTAGATAGTTTGAGGATAAAAACAAAACTGAAAGACACATGACTGTAAATTGCTCTTCACAATCACATCCTGAAGAAGAATGGAAAAGGAAACTGTTTGAATATTGTTCGAGGACCTTTATCTCAAACACAATTTGTACAAATGCCTTTACTTTTACTCAAACTTTTTTTTTTTTTGAGATCAACAAGACAACAATCAACAAGTTACAACAGATAGAAGAGTGAAATCCCTTCTCCTAAAACTTCAGTGTATTAATAGCTAACAGGTCAATATTGACGTCATAACAGCTGTATCCATGTCCCAGACACAAAATGGCCACAGGCCTTTAAACACCTGTTTGACTTTATACGATGGAGCGTCAGCAGAACTCTGCGTGACTCTGCCCTGCCAGATATGATAAAGAGATGATAAGATGGTGATTGTGAATACTTCTATTTTAAGCTCTGTGTAAGGTTTTAGATATAGATCATTCGGAAGAGTCCGCTAAACAACATATTAGTATAAATTCATCTCATCCATCTCAATAATTTGTATATTGTGGAGTGACTCTTTAAAATATTTAACTATGGACACATTTGATCACAAGCACCATTTTAGTTTCAGCAGCACCTGTTGTTTTTGTGATTTTACTTACACTCTAAAAAAATTAGTTATGACAACAAAAGTTTTTACATTTTAACTCATCAAAGTAAGTTAAGCAATTTTCAATTTTCAGAAACTGTAATTATCTGACATATATCAAACATACATCAAAAATGATTTAGAAACTTTTGGACACATAAGCCACGTTTAATAATGTATGAGTTTCATTGCATTGGGTAACATAAAATCAAATCTGCAAACAATTGATATACCAGCATTTTCTCAGAACTAACTTCCCTTTTATAACCAACTGGCGTCAAGGTGATAGTGAATGTGTAAATGCAGTTCCCCTCATGTTCACTCAGCTGTCTATAGCAGAATAACCACAGATTATATTATACGGACCAGTTGTTTTGACAGCTAGAAAGCGTTCCAATACTGTTTATCTTAATATTGAACAGTACATTTATTGTTTTTAAACCCAACAAACTTATTTTTCTAAAAAAAACACCTAGCTTGAAAACGTATAATAATGCTATTTGGTTCGGATTTAAAAAGATCTATAAATATTTAAATACTGCTTATCTGTCCATGTACTTTTTTGGGCCATTGTATCAGTGGATAAACAATTCATTTTATAGTATTTCATTTTTAAAGTATGTTTTTCAGCCTTTGCGAGATGCAAATAAGGAAAAATAAACCACATCAAATGCTGAATAGAATTCTTTGGTACTTCAAAAACATAAATCAACAAATATCTTTATATATTGATGGATGTCAAAATAACAACAGCAAATTCACTTAATGTTAAAAGATGAGTCAAATGGAACTCCTTCATTACCCAGATTCATTAATTCGGATAAAATAGTTTTTGAGCCAGACAGTCAAGTTTCAAGTTTCAATAATGCCATGTTTTGACTTTGCGCCATATTTAGACACAGCTCCTTGGTAACGTTATTTTTTGTTCAAGCACAATTGTATGCAATAAGGGAGTGTTTTAGTAGTGATTGCACCAGGACTCGTAAAGGAGATCACTGTAAATATCTAGAACACTAGGTCAGAGTGTGTACTGGGCTGGTAATGACCCAACCAGAGCAAGAAAGCTGCTCTTCACATCCAGGAGAGGAATGCAGACAGACTCCCCACTCCCTAAAATCACTCTTAAAGTATTCCATCCACAAACGCTATGAGCTCTAATGTTTATTTCATCACCTTTTGTCTTATTTCAGTCATATGTTTTGTAGATGTTGTGTTTTTTTATATTACCGGTACATAAATAATATGCATATCTGTTATAAAATAACTACATCTGTATTAACAATTAAAATTAAATGCCGTTTTAATGGAACATAAACAACATTTCCACTAGCTTAAATTGATATTTCACCCAAAAATGAAAATTCTGTCATCATTTACTCACCCTTAAGTTGTTTCACACCTGTATGAATTTCTTTCTTCTGCAAGAAGATATTTTGAAGAATGTCGGTAACAGTTGATGGGCCACATTGACTTCCATAGTATTTTTCCCCATACTATAGAAGTCAGTGGGATCCATTAAGCCCATACCCATATCATCAAATATCTCCTTTTTGTTCAGCAGAAGACAGAAATTCATACAGGTTTGGGTGAACTATCCCTTTAACACTGATTCACAGATAAAACAGGAAATTAGAAGAGGTTCACAACAATCAAAATAAAAGATTGTTTTTTACAGCCTTGAATTATATTTTAAAAGTTGAACACGCTGTAAAATGTCAACTCACTAAAACTGAAACATTTGTTCTTTGGAAATTCGAAGTGGTGCCAAAGTTACACAATTACACCTTTTCGATCTATGAATTTAATGAAGAAAAATAACATGAATCAACCTCTAAAACCCCATAACAATTAAGTATAAATCACAGAAATTACTAGGACAAGCTAAATGGTTGAACACGAACATGTTAAATGGTGAAAACATGTACTGCCATACACATGCAAACCCAAATCAATGATAATATTTGATAATAAAATGTTCATTAATGGACTAAATAAAGCACAGCAATACACTGACCTTGGGATCAACTTTTCATCTTCATACAATTCTCCATTAAGAGACAAAAAAGAGTGTGTTTAACAGAGTGAGAAAGCTTTTCTGGTCTCACTCGGACCAACTAGCCAGTCAAACTCTCATCTCCCAAGGCTTTTTTTTCCTTTCTTTTTTTTTTCCATAACTATTCAGTACATGACATTAGAGCATACCAGAGATCCTATGTCATTATACGGGTATGTCTTTATTTACTCATTAGGTTAACATGTCATCCTGCTACGATTTCGATTACTCCATTGTACGGACAGGGCGGGGGCTGAGCATGCCCAGTTATGGTGCGCGCAGAGGATTGCCATAGCCTGATTGCATCATCGCAAAGACAGCTTTCCTGATACTATAAATAGGGTGACGTCACTCGCCCCGCCTCTAGTAGTAGCCTAGTCCTCCAGCCATTAAAAGGGGTGATGCAACGAGCCGGGCGACAACAGTAACTTTACCAGCTGAGAGCGAGAACACTCCAGCCGGTGGAGAGCATCACAACACGCGCGTTTTATTCGGCCAAAACAAGGTGAGTGACAACATTTCTTTCTCTTGATTTTCATGGGTTTTGTTGTACCTGTTCTTAGAACACACTCTGGAAAATGTCGGGGCTATGTTGTAGCCTAATAAATCAACTCAGCCGGTGACCGAATTCAATATAATTGTGTTTTTGGGTCAAGCGATTGTTTATAATACTTTATAGGCTATTCAAAAAGTTATCTTATATTTTACTATATGTATTTATATTTAATAAAAAAAATAATCTAAGTTATCTTGTTCTCAAGACTAGAGTAGTTGCAAAACGTGCGGAACTGCGCGGCAGTAACTGGTGTTGTAATATTTGTATAATAACGGATTATGATATTCTGTTGAATCTTATAGCCAACAGTGAAAAAAAATATTTACATCAATAACTGTTTACATTAGCGACCAACACTTAGGCTACAGTGTCACCGGATTAGAGTTTATTAAACCGTTAAAGATGATAATACAGGATTTTACCGATTATGATTGTAGACCTGCTATGCATATAATTAGAGCATATTTGACAAAACAGTATGGTAATTGAATGTAGTCGCAAAACTTTTGAATAAAGCGATTACATAAAAAAGTGTTATAGTGAAAAATACGGTAAATATGTGACAACTGTGGTTGCCACAACCTAAAAGAAACCCTTTAAAAAATAACGTGAAAGCATTAAAAGCATTACTGTTGCACGTTCTATGTGTAGGCTACATGTCATTAAATTATATTGTGTTAAAATACTTCTTATTTGAGCTATTCAAATCTGTTTGCCATTGTAAATGTACTGAGAATAAGAGAATATGTGGTACAATTTAAGGCTTTAATGAATTTCACTATGATGAAAATTTGCCTCTGTATCAACTGTGACCATATAATATACTGTATACTATATAATATACTACTATATAATATTATATAACTATATAATATACTGTGACTATATAATATTTCCCAGGGACTGCAGATGAAATGTAGCTTTAGCTGTTTCTGGGGCAGTTCTTTACTGTCCATTGTCCCTGATAAAAATTTAAAAAATAAATAAATATATATATATATATATATATATATATATATATATATATATATATAATAAGAAAGAGCACAAATTACTAATTTCTAAAAAATGAACTAAACGAGAGTCTCCATATCTCATTAAATAATAACAGTATTTTACTTTGAAAGTATATTTATGGACTTGTTAAATATATTTTTCAATTTTAAATAATATATTGAAATAATACATGTATAAATATATTTAATACAAATATATTTAATAGATTCATACTTTTTATTTCTATAATAGGCTACATTTTTACAATATTTTACAGTGCAATTACATGTAGGCTATTGATTACATGTTTACTAGTTTGTTACTGGCTACAAAAACTTTGATATGATCTTTCCTTATTAAGAGCATGTCTTAAATCTTGCTTTGTACGTTTTAGATTTCGGAATGATGCTTCAGCATCCTGGTTTGGGTTCCTTGGAGATCAGTGCATCGGCTTTGGTTCCCTGCCTCTCCCCGCCAGGCTCTCTCACACTGGACGACTTCACCAACTTCACTCCGTTAGTGAAAGAGGAGCTGCGCTACGCCATCCAGAACAAACGCATGTCCAACGGCATGAGCACCTTGACCACTGATCGAGCGTGTATGAACAGCGAACGACCCACGGAACAACCTGTAATGAAGCGAGTGGTAAGAATGACTCATTTACAGTTATAACATTTAAAACGAATGTAATTTCTTGTATGTCACATTGGTTATATTGAGTAACACACACATAGAAAAGCCATGCTTGCACAATTCTTCGTTCATCCACTTGTGGACCTAATTCAGAACCATTAGATCTTTTCATAAAATCCATATTTATTACACAATGTGGGCATATGTTTTTAATGTATGTGATGAATATTATAATTTTAGGCCACTCCAGAGGAGAGTGAACGAAGGAAGAGAAGGAGGGAAAGAAACAAAGTTGCAGCAGCAAAATGCCGAAACAAGAAAAAGGAGAAAACCGATCATTTACAGAAGGTAGTCTTTGTTATTTTTGCTTTATATACTGTATATATACTGTATATATATATATATATATATATAATACAATACATTTATATAATTAATTCATATAATTGATTACATTAATATGATGATATTTATATATATTTATTAAATGTGTGTGTGTGTGTGTATGTATATATATATATATATATATATATATATACTTTAAAATATATATATTATTAATTAATGAATATATATATATATATATATATATATATATATATATATATATTCATTAATTAATATATTTATATATATACACTTTAAAATATACATAATTTTATATATATATATTATTAATTAATGAATATATATTTATATATATATTTCTAAAATATTACAAACATTTTACACTCATTTTATTCAATGAATGGCTTTTTTTTTTTGATGCAGGAGTCCGAGAAGTTGGAGTCCATCAATGCCGAGTTGAAAGCCCAGATTGAGGAGCTGAAGAACCAAAAGCAGCAGCTAGTTTACATGCTCAACCTGCACAGGCCCACCTGTATCGTCCGTGCTCAGAACGGCCAGACCCCTGAAGATGAAAGGAAGCTCTTCATCCAGCAAATCAAAGAGACCACCCTGCAGGGTCTGAATCTAACCATAAGTGGACCAACACACACTGCGATACCAACTAGCTGTGGGCATCTCTGAATCACAAACTGTACAGGCAAGAAGCTAATGGCTCCGCAGTCTTCGCCAAGGAACACTGGAAGGTTCACCCACGTTATAAAGGACTAAACACGGGTGCCTGCCATGATGCCTCTCAAGGTCGGTCTGATGTACACTGAAAGAAAGAGACTGTTAAAAGCACTAAAGTGTTGAAGGACGTCTGATGCGTTTTTCTCTTATTTAAATGTGTTCGTAAATGTATGTTTAACATGATATGCTTTTTGTATGCACCAAAGCTTGATGTCATGTTGATGCTAGAACAACATGATTTCGTTTATTTATCGTCTTGTTGGTTAAATTAAACCCTGGTGGTGTGTTTGACAGCAAGTACTATTCTAGTGAGCAGGGGGGGGGGGGGGACCTAGTGATTTGTGTGTATCTTTTTCATTTTTTTGGCAGACATACAGGGTGATGAATTAAGTTGTTTAGTTTAGTTACATATGTATCTGTGGCCTCCGTCTTGTTAAGTGTCCACATAACATGCCATGTGAAGTATTTCAAGCTGCTACTAATCTCTCAGGACTTGGGATATATATATTACAGGAAACTCATGCTAAAACAGATAAAATAACAGGGAAGTCGACGAGGAGTGGACTTTGAGACACCACTTACAAGGAAGTCTCTACCCTTCACCACTGAACGCCTGTCTATCACCTCAACCATCTGACTATATTGTTGTTACAATGCTGTGAGCAGGAGGGTCTGCATTTATCAGCCCACTGTAAAAAAGAAAAGAAAAAAAAAGAAGTGTTTTTGTTATTGTCTAGATGCACAAACCTCTACACTCCCAGCTAACAGGGAACGATCTCAGAACGTTCTGACAAGGTTCTCTTAAAGTCATGAGCAAACGTTCTTCCAGTAACATGAATAGAATGTTCCTTCAAAGCAATGTGGTTTTTAATGATGTTCTCAAAACGTTATTAATACATTGTTCATGCAATCTTTTTTCTGTTATTAACATTTTTTTATGTTACTAGCTACTCAATTAGAGAACATTCAAAAATAACATTCTCATAATGTTTGCAAAAATGTTTAAATGGAACGACATAAATCGGACGTTTTAAAATTTCAAAGAACTTTCAGAGGTAACGTTCCCATAATGTTTTTCTTTAACGTTTGCATAGCCAAAAAAAGTGTAGTTTTTTTTTTTAAATTGGACGTTTTAAAGTTTCAGAGAACGTTCAGAAATTACGTTTTCATTACTTAATGGGAATGTTAGAAAACCGTTCTTAGAATATTATTGTTAGCTGAGCATATCCTATATTTAAAAAAAAAAAGCTTAAAATATTCAATGTAAAGCTTGAAATATTCAACGTAAAGCTCTTAATAATTGTCTGGCTATGTTCCTGGATCATGTGTCAAGCACTTTTAATGTCACGCCATGTTGTTAGTGAAGAAACATACCACAAGACATCTGATCAGGCCCTGTGACTGCATTGCCTAATATTACAGAAAGGTGTTAGAAAAATTTCAAAAATCACTCAATTTCTACCAAAAGGAGGAAACTCCCTAATCTTTTCACAAACTTCTTCCTCTTGTTTTTGAGTACAGTCTAAATGTATGTTCTATCATGTACTGAAAGGTTAAGTGACGCAGGCGTCAGGTAGCTTTTTCCCTTTTTTTTTGTTGTTGTTCAAATAGGCATGCCACAAACTGTGGTACTACTGACATTAAATGTGCAATGAAAACAAAGCTATGCTTCCTATTTGTGGTTAAACCAGGTTTTATCAATCACATCATTGTTGTCCATGTCAAAAAGGTCAAGTGCACTTGCTACCAGAAGTCTGGGCTGTAACATTCAATTGCATATTTATATAAAAAATGGCTTCATTTTGACTGTCTGTTGTTTGTTTTTGATACTTTATTAATAAAAAAAGATACCACTTGCATTTGAGTCATGCTTTGCTGGTTTTACTGAGGTCAAGTGTGATTAAATAGGATTAAATCAACCTGATTGCATCAGACGAGGCAACACCTTGTTACTTAAAGTGTACTTGAGGTGTTCAAAAAGCAGTTGTGTTGAGATATTTGCTGTAGGGCAAGTCCGCACATGTATAACCTGAGAAACGTGCTGACTGTAAACCCTTGAGGTGATCAAGTTCATGCAGCCAGAGAGCAATGATTCAGCATGTTTCTGCTGATTTTAATGATTATTTCTATTGAAATAGGTGGTTTAATTTAAGACCAACACGTATTATGATTTTTTTTAATTGATTCAAGATGAGGATGGCATTGGAAGGCTTCTAGAAAAAGTCTTCTGAAATTCCCTGGAAAGCCCTCATACCTGAGTTTTGGTAACTCCCTTTTTGGGGGAAAATGCAGTAATTATTCAGAAGTTTAAATAATTGGTTCGTTTTCAAAAAACAATTTCTAGAGGGGAAAAAAACGTGGTTGTACAGGAACTTAAAGTACCTTTTAAACATTGCTTTTTGAGAGGGAGTAACTTAGCATGAGTGGTTTTAATAGGGACAAAAATACACGGTCAAACAGAGACTGCCTAACTTTCACTGATTATCAATAGCAAATACAAGATGCAACCAGGCAATGTTGTAGAATTTCTACCAAATATAAAATTAAAAGATCTTGTTTTTTTAATATTATAAGAGGCTTTTTGTCTACTGACAAAACAAAAATAGCCTTTAATGCGAATATGGCACTTAATAACTAAATAAAAACAAGGTTCCCAAGGTTGATGTTCTCTGCCAGAGTCAAAGGTGAGTTATTAAATCTTATATGGCCGTATAGATAATCTGTTGAAAACCCAAATTAAAAACGTTTGTGCCATCGTTGCTTTGCACTGCACCCTCTCTGTGATCCACAATAAAAACCATCCCTTTTGGCCTTTTTATTTGCTATGCTCCAGTTCAGTTTCAGCTCGAGTCATTCTTATGTTTGTTCACAACCCTTAACGTAGAAAAACATATTTATGGGGCAATCAAGTCTGAGTTTCTGCTCATTGCTTTATCATTGCTGATGCAGATTGATGTCAGACATATGATGATAAACTCTCAGAAATGACTCCCGGATAACTTCCACCTCTTTTCTGAAAACATAGCGCCCATAAAGAAACGCTGTATCACCATCACCAGGAAACGAACACTCTTTGTTCACATTTGTTTCCCAATCAGTGCACTGAAATGAATCACTATTTGGAATTAAAATAATTCGACCAGGTATCATTACACCTTTTTGGAACAAAATGATCACCTCACAGAATGCATAACATGGGACATAAATATTTTGAATGTGAAATTATTTTTTTCTGATTGCTATTTAAATACATTGCATTCCTTTGCATTCATAGAGTGAGCTGGAAGTGAAGCCGATTCCTAACACCTTGGCCTGACTTTCACAGTAATGCAAGTGCACTTTGCCATGAACAAATATGTTCACAGCCCTTGGCAATAAATGCAATCAGCGGAAACTTCACGTTCTGATGCAACCATTTAAAACTGTTGCAATGGTATCTTCAGATGTCAAAAAGGGTGTTGTAATGCTATTTCAAACATCAGTGTTATAACCTTTGAACATGATTGTGATGATTTTAAGGTTTTTGTGTAAGCTGCATTCATGACTGACAGGCTCAGCCTATGACCTGTAAGATAGCAGGAATGCTTTACTCCTTCAGGGTAAAAACAAAAAGTACCCTTCACTACCCTGTAGTTTCTTTTCGTAGATTATTGAATGCATTCAGTGAACAGTCTAGATCATTTCCTGCCCAGTAACATGGAAATGTCCCTTCTTTTTATTACGGGGGAGCTCAAGGAAGCGTGGGTTCAATGGGAACTTTAATGTCTATATTATTCTTTAAGTTCCCGTAAGGTTTTAAAGAGTTCTTAGATGCGAGTCCCAAGAGCAACCACCAACTGTCTCTACCAGGAACTTACAGATAAGGAAGGAAAAGTTACCATAACAGAATTAAGACACACCCCTAATTTCCCATTTCACAATGGGAATTTTCATTCCCCTCTTTTCAGATTTGAAAACATGTCCACTTTAAAGGCAATGCTAAACAGTTTCTGATAATCTTTTCTACTTCCTTCTATTTTCGTGTTGTGACAAGAAGAGACATTTACAGCTCCGACACAGCCTGAACATTTAGGCTACAATGTTGAAGACATACATTTGTTGGAAATATTGATTAAACTGATTATATACAAACTATATCTAAAGACATAGATTAAAAAAAATATTTAGATAAAATAGTATTTTGATGCATGTTCATTAACAATGTGTCCACTAGAGGGCATGGCAACCAATGAATTATAATAGGCCACAAAAGACCGATCTATCTATCTATCTATCTATCTATCTATCTATCTATCTATCTAAAAAATATACTGGATTTTCTAGCTTTTAAATTATAATTAGCCTATGTTCATATAACTAAATGTAAATAATTTTAGTCCCAATCTTTTTTATTGGTAATTAACCAGGCAAAACATAACTGTACATTCATTGAATCAAAAAGAGAAGAACAAAAATTAGTTTGTCTTATATTAAATCCCTCCCTCCCCTATTCAAATTATCATAGTTTTTTTGAATTGCTAAAACACTAAATAAATAAATCTCAATAAATAGCCTAAGTCAAATAAATCACTCTTTCTGTAAAAAAATTAACACGTTCAGGTAGTTAAGACACTCTTCGCAAATCTCATGCACTCTTTTTGCAAAACTCTAAACACATTTTCACTCACTAAAACACATATCGTGATGCACTTACAGTAGGCCTATGTTTCAAAACGCTAAACACAGGCAAAGCAGGCAAAAGTTAATCTTGCAACTACAACACAGCTGCCATCGTTTACACACTACGACTCAAAATTATTCACACTTGTTTCTAATGATGTGACCAAACCAACTGTACAAAATACAAGTCAGTTCAGAGAAAATGTTGCACTGAATGTTGATACCAACAATGGATGTAAACAATATAAGATGGAGATGAGGAAGCGCACGTGCAAGAGGTGGTGAACAAAGAGGAAGAGGGCGAGGACGAGAAAGAGCAAGGTGTGGTGGAGAATGTTGTCAAGGCTGGATCTGCATGGCACAGAGGGGTTTAACCCTTTGCCTGGGGAGAGACAACATTGTCTGTGTCTGTGATGTGGACAAAGTCCTCCGTCCGGACCCAGCATGAAGAGGCGATGCTGAGGCAGAATCAATCTCTCATTGACCTTGATTTTGCAGTTGCACAACTCTTTTGATTGAACTGTAACATGCTTTTCATTTTAGAGTTTTTCAAATTTTTTGGCTTTTGCAGTTGGGTCACTGTAGCCTGGGAAAACCCAGACGAACTTCCAGCAAATTTAGATTTGCTCTGCAAGTTAGTCTGGGGAAGAGCCCATTCAAGCTCATTTCCAGTCTTTCCAAATCGAGGCACCAATCACAAACGTTGAGGCGGGCTTTACAAGATGACGATCGATCTGATTGGTTTTATGGTCCATCCAATTGCGCCCAGAGGCATTTGAGCGACGTCCGTTGGTGACGCCCCTTTGGAAGTGAGCTGTCAATGAACCTTCCCCAGACCTTAAAGCTGCAGTAGGGAGTTTTGAGAAAATGTTGACTTAGCCTGAAAATTTGAACAAGCACAACTTACAGATCCAACCCCCTTGCTCTCTGCTGCACTACAGCTCCTCCCTCCACAGCTCCTCCCCCACAGTTCCTCCTCCACAGCTCCTCCCCCACAGCTCCTCCCTCCACAGCTCCTCCCCCACAGCTCCTCCCTCCACAGCTCCTCCCCCACAGCTCCTCCTCCACAGCTCCTACCCCACAGCTCCTCCCTCCACAGCTCCTCCCCCACAGTTCCTCCTCCACAGCTCCTCCCCCACAGCTCCTCCCTCCACAGCTCCTCCCCCACAGCTCCTCCCTCCACAGCTCCTCCCCCACAGCTCCTCCTCCACAGCTCCTCCCCCACAGCTCCTCCCTCCACAGCTCCTCCCCCACAGCTCCTCCCTCCACAGCTCCTCCCCCACAGCTTCTCCCTCCACAGCTCCTCCCTCCACAGCTCCTCCCTCCACAGCTCCTCCCCCACAGCTTCTCCCTCCACAGCTCCTCCCTCCACAGCTCCTCCCCCACAGCTCCTCCCTCCACAGCTCCTCCCCCACATCTCCTCCCTCCACAGCTCCTCCTCCACAGCTCCTCCCCCACAGCTCCTCCCTCCACAGCTCCTCCCCCACAGCTCCTACCTCCACAGCTCCTCCCCCACAGCTCCTCCCTCCATCCCCACATCTCCTCCCCCACAGCTCCTCCCTCCACAGCTCCTCCCCCACAGCTCCTACCCCACAGCTCCTCCCCCCACAGCTCCTCCCTCCACAGCTCCTCCCTCCACAGCTCCTCCCTCCACAGCTCCTCCCCCACAGCTCCTCCCTCCACAGCTCCTCCCTCCACAGCTCCTCCCTCCACAGCTCCTCCCCCACAGCTCCTCCCTCCACAGCTCCTCCCTCCACAGCTCCTCCCCCACAGCTCCTCCCTCCACAGCTCCTCCCCCACAGCGGAGCCTGCCGTGAACGCGCAGGCTAGTAAGCAGGACCACCGATGACGGCGGATTATAAACAGTTATGGAATATTCACTAATAGGGACGAAACATCAACAATATGCTTAACATTGACTATGGCCTGCCCATACTTTGACTACAAACTTGGTCCTCAAATCATTATGTATTTTGGAATACATGTAACTTTATAACGTTGCACTCTTTCTATAAGTTATAAATAGCTAGTAAGATAACGTTAAAGGATTAGTTCACTTTTGCTGATAATTTACTCACCCCCATGTCATCCAAGATGTCCATGTCTTTCTTTCTTCAGTCGAAAAGAAATTAAGGTTTTTGATGAAAACATTCCAGGCTTTTTCTCCATATAATGGACTTCATTAGGACACAAACGTTTCAAGGACCAAATGACAGTTTCAGTGCAGCTTCAAAGGGCTTTAAACGATACCAGACGATGAACAAGGGTCTTATCTAGCGAAACGATCGGTCATTTCAAAAATAAATACAAGCACAAATGCTCGCCTTGCTCTGTTCTGTACGTTCGTAATCCTGTTCGAACTCGTTCATCCAAATGAACAAATCTTTTTTCGAGTCATTTCGTTCGTTGAATGAACGAAATGACTCCGAAAAAGACTCGTTCAAAATGAACAAATCTTTTTTCGAGTCATTACGTTTGTTGAATGAACGAAATGACTGGAAAAAAGATTCGTTCATTTGGATGAACGAGTTCGAACAGGATCACGAACGACGGTACGCGCTCTCGCTGTGCAAGAGAGGGGTGATCAGCGCGTACACGAGCGTGATTGACACTGCTAAGACATTCCTCCTGGCTCTGATTGGTTGTTTCTGACCGGGAGCGGTGTATTTCTGCAAATGGCAATAGGACCACAGGGAGGAGCCAGAGGAACTTGATTTTTTCACAGATTGTCTGCTCATTATTTACTTTCAGGACACAATGACAGTTTTAACAAATATTTGTTTACAAAAGTTACCTACTGGAGCTTTAACTCCATTACAACTGAGAAGTGTCTGGTTTTAACCAGGCTAGGGTCACTGCATTTTCACAGTAAACTATTTATTTACACTACAACTTTTTTTTTTTTTACATAACTGCAAAATCTGTTTACTTTGTTACAATATACTTTTTCTGTAACTGCATTCTGGATTATGTGTTCTCCATTTTTTGATGTAGTGTCTAATGAATGAGCACAGTAGTGTTTATTATACTGACTCGCTGTGTGTATGATCTGAAAGCACTCTTTGATTTTGAGCACAGATCAAATGGTTGATTTTGCCAGAAGAGTCCGAGGTTCTCTGAATGTAGTTTGAAGATTTGGTTTTGTGTTTAAGGTTTTGAGAAAGTGGGGGATGGTTCTGAGAAATGTGTTTTAGCAATTCAGAAAAACAGTAAAATCATTAACTCACACCCATACATTTAGAGAAGTAAAAAAAAAGAAAGAAGAAGAAATAAACAACAAAAATTGACTAAATTAATTAAATTAATAATATTTATTTTCTCTCTTCAATATGAATCTTTTCTCTTTCAATTTACTAGGATTTAATTACAGTGCAACCCTAAATGTAAATAATTGTAAGACTTATTGGGACCCTTGAAAGTTTGCCGAGGCCCCCAGTGGTCCCCGGATCCCTCGTTGAGAACCACTTCCATATATAATTTTTTTTAATCATCCAAAGAAGACATTTTTATACGGAACTTGCTCTATCTAATGTTACTGAAACTCTCTGATATTTTGGGAAGAGGTAAAACATTCAAATCCAGGAATACAGACCTTTGTGACCAGAAAGTTAATAGTGGTTCTACTCTAGACATATGATGCAATATTGGTTCTACTCTACTGTACATACCAGATAACCCATTTGTGATGCATCATGTATAAAATAATACATTGTTGCAAACAGTATCATGAGGTTATGCACCGTTGTAATTGCTATGAAAAAAAAATCTGCATTTTAAACTGATGCGCTATAAACAAATTTCCCAATTCCCAAATCAAACTTAATGCAATACTTTATCCTTTACACTAAACCCATTCTAAACAATTCCATGTGCACTAGCATAGTCATGAACAAACAAATATACTAAATTATACTAAAACTTTCTGTTTTATAAGTTTGTTTGTTTTTTACATTCTCAAACAATGCTTTTTGGCTTTAACGTTTTAAAACGAAAGTCAACAGATCCAAACTCTAGGACTTTTCAGAAGAGAAGAGAAAACTGGAAGAGAAATATAGAAGTGTGTACCCTGCACTGGTTAGGAAGGTAAGTCCATGGGAGTTTGAGGAAGTGATACATACAAGAAAAAAATCTGACCACCATCTTACCGCAACCACCCCCAGATATGGTTTCAACACAAATTAGAAAAAAGAAAAAAAAACTACACATTTGGTCCTTTTCTGATTCAGTGACCTCATTTTAATAGAAATTGAATCACTATTACAATTTACGTAATACTGGATTTCAACCTGCATCTGCGTCATAGAGTTTATAAACAGTGATTCCTTTTTATTAAAATAAAATAATGATCCTAATACTTACAATACACACCCACAGCAAAACATGAACATGCTAGACAGAATAGTAACACTGGCATTTGAATTAAGCTGTTGTGGTTATTTTTAATAGTGCAGCAATAACAAAACTGCTGTAACTGAGCTTTGAAACTAACCTTAGATATTTTGGTCGGATACGCTCTCATAAAGCAGAAGTCCCTTCTCGCATGTCGTTCATTCACAGTCCACCAACTGTGGTATAACAGATGGTTTAGTTAGTGGTTATGGACTCTATCACAGTAAATATGGTGGATTTACTCACGTGAGACATAACCCATGGGAAAATAACATACGACTACAGAGAATCTGTATTCTGAACCTGTCAAAATGCAAACGAGAATGTTTGAGCGTGAATTAATCATTCAACTGCATGTTAACGGAAAACACTGCATACTGAACTCACGTGTTAATACTTTAAAATAAAAAGCATAAAAACTCCATGCCGCAAGTCTGCGTGAATCACTTGCATTTAGGATACTTAATTTATCCTTAAATGGAAATTCAGACATGCTCCATTCATGAGCATCAGATGTGAATATCTTTATCTAGACATGAACTCAGGTGGCACTGCGCCTGTGGACCTTGTTGTGGAGGTCATACCACAGTTCAAGACAGGGCATAAAGGCTCATGGGCTTTGAGGGCATCTGTTATGCACTGCTGTTCCTCAATCAAAAGCTGGACTTCCTTCCTCAGCAGACTGTTCTCCTGTTCCAGACACTCGTACTCCTGGTTACACAAAATTTCAATATGTCAAAAAGCACATCAATCACATGCGCATCACTGTGCATTTGGTGTACTTTCCAATGTCTGCCCAGTTATTGTCAATAATATGTCTGTAGGGGGCAAAAAAAAAAAAAGTATAAACCTGCAGTTTACCGGAAAAAAACAAAACAAATGCTGAAATCAACATATTTTACATTCTATGCAGCAGCCTACATATAATAAGCAGGGTGGATACCTCGTGCAACTCGTCAGCTCTCTGGGTTTGTTTTTTGCGACTTCTCTGTGCAGCAACTCGGTTCTTCTCTCTTCTTTTCAACCTTTTCTCATCATCATCAGAGCTCTGAATCATAATCAGATGTTGTAGGAGTTATGCTGTTGTTTCTCGAACATTTTGCAATACTGTGCAGGATTAACGTATTAGTAAACCATCCAATTATTTTGGATGGCACTGATCCATCGATGAGAATGAACATGTTAGAAAGTAGTTTGTAAATTATGTAGGCTACATTTTTACTCATTTATAACATTGTTTATGCGTTTGCAATTATTTAAAGAAAATAAACAAGCATAAAAAAGTAACATACCTCACTCTTTCGAAACAACCGTAAAGCTGGAGCATCATTTCGAGTAAAGTTACTTGTCGCATTGAAAAGTGACATGACAGGTGCAGGAGAGCACGAGGACAATGAAGACTTACGCCCACTAAACTGGATATAAAATTAAAGCAGCAAATTAAGAGTACGTGTTAATTAACGCAAAGTCAGACATTTTTTAAACTGTCAGTCAACGTGCTACAGTGACATTAGTGATTTCTTGCAAATGCCGTCGGCGGATGTTCTTTGAAGTCACGTGGTGCTCTCGAGGACGCCACAGTAACTTCTGTCGGTTTTCGCTTTTGGGTCATTCCACGAAATGACCATTTTGAGAAGGTGCTTTTTTAAAATTAATTATGTAAACATTTTTTGGGGTAATCAAATAAGTTACATTTACATTACGTCAAAATACCCTACGGTGGCATATGAATTATAAAAGGTAACATGTTTGAAAGTTAATTTAGCCATTACTAACCTTGTGCTCAAAAGTTACAACACAATTATGGGTTTGATAGAAATAGAAATTAATCCCGATATCCTTTTCAATCAGTTTGCTTTACAATTTTATCAGTTTAAAGTTCCTCCACCCTTTTGGAGAAAATGAGACAAAACATATAGCGTCAGATTTTCATCTTTGTTCATGAAGGATCTAAAAGAGGGACCCTTTCAATCGATGTTTAATTAGTCCACGTGTTTAATAAAAAAATGCCAGTTAATTTGGAAACCAACACTGGTAGACCAAGAACACCTTGTGGTATGAACCTGGACCACAATAGCACAACAGTTCTCTAAAAATGTAATTTATTGGATTTAATGGAAAAGGAAAGTGATGAAACACTTAATTTCTTCTAAACTACATGCATGAAGTATTTCTGACCAGAATATCTATTTACATTAAATGATTAAGAATCAGCATACAAAACACTTATTTAGTGGCAGGTGTCAATGCACTCCTATACTGCCCTTCTCCATTTCCACACAAACACATACACATTAAATTGCATTTGCATCAGTCTTTTGGATGATTTTTGGGGCAGGAACATAGTCTGCACTGTATTCTGAATCAGAAGCAGCTCTTTTGATGCTGGATGGAAGCCTGTGGTGAAGGTCTGGACAGACATCTCCTACTGAGCTGCCGAACACTTCTCTGTAGACTTCCACCGTCTCCGCTGAAGTCTGCATGTCGAGAACTTGACGCAAGCCCTCAGCTGCCTGCTTCAGACTTTTCAGAGACTGAATAGAATGAAGGAAAATGGGGAATGTTAATACAAATGTATTTTTGTCTAGCTATTACTGAGATTTTCAGCTTGTCAGTATACTTAAAGATTTTTGAGTTTAAATAGACAAGCACATAGTAACATGCAATTCAGATGTACATGCAGTTCAGAAGAACTGTATAAAGGCAAATAACATTGTTTTGTACCTTCATAACCGAACCGGCTTGTTTGAACATTGTTGGTGCAGCAGCGGACACATTTCTGATGATAGCGTCTGTGAAAACAATGTTTAACAGGTATGTATTAATATTGCATAAAGCACTGTTTGTATCACAATGTACTTTTGTGTTTGTACACAAAGTACATTGTGTTTGTATCACAATGTAGGCCTACTTTTGAACTTCCGGTTGAGAGTGTACGCTGTGCGTGGATGTCTGCCGCTACTCTCCCGGGTTTTTATACTTTAATTTGTTTGTTTTACATTTATTAGTTTATATAAGATCTGGTTTAACCTGTTTTTAATTTTTTTTCTTTTTTTTTTCTCGTCTGAGTCGCCGCTCGACTGCGCTTGTTGTAGTCGCGTCCGGGACAATACAAAGCGTTTCAAGAGCTGCGACATCTTGTTATATTGTGGATCAGCAGTTTTTGGATTTACGGATCTACATTTTTGGCCCATTTTTGGAGTAGCTTCATGCATGACATCTGCTTGAGTGGATTACCGTACACATTTGCTGTTCACATCATGGAGTTGTAAACAGGGAAAAGGAAATATTTTCATGGACCACGCATGGATATATATCATTGACGGTCATTTGGATTTGTATTAGACTCAGTAAATGGTGAGTGTTTTCTCTAAGGGGGAATTGTATCATGACCACATTGTTGTGTGGCAGCTGGACTTTATTGACTGTTTTGGGGATTTTCGTCACTTGGAATAGTGTACGTTACCCCTTTGAAATGTCTTTACCACCGGCTTGTAGCGGTGTGTCAATCAACTACACTGAATTAGAACTCAAGTGTTTGGATGGTCGATCTGAGTCTCATCTGACGCCGAGCACTTATTCTCGGTGCGTTGAATTGGGGATCATCCGACGGCCGAGATATATTCATTAGGGTTCCCGCCGGTCAAGTTTTCCAGCTACCACTGCAATCTCTGGGCAGATACCGGTTATATGGTCTACGAAGCGGTTGGCACCGAGCTTGAAGAAATTGAAACGTGATGTGAAACTTGTTCCCCTAAAATTCGTCCTTCAAAAACCTTCCTTCATGAATCCTCCTCTTTGGGAAATAACATGATGCCACCTAAAATGGCGTTGATAAACGCCAGATCTGTTGCAAACAAAACTTTTTTGCTGAATGACTTTTTCTCATCAAATAACTTGGATTTTCTCTTCATTACTGAAACATGGCTCACTCCAGACGATCGAACTTCTTTATCTGAACTCTGCCCTACGAACTGTAATTATCTCAGTTGACCTAGAACTTCTGGTCGTGGTGGGGTGGGGGGGGTCGCTGTGATTTTGAAGAACTTGTTTTTATGTAAGCTTTTTTCTACAGACTCTTATTCCAGTTTTGAGGCTTTGTTTTGTAAAGTCGATTTACCGAAACCTGTGCTTTGTGCCCTAATCTACAGAGCACCAAAATCCAATAAGGATTTTTTAACAGAGTTCTCTGATTTTCTATCTAATTTGGCCACAAAAGCTGACGATGTTTTGCTTTTAGGCGATTTCAATATACATGTTTGTTGCCCACAAAAGCCACTTGTAAGAGAGTTCACTCAACCTTTAGACTCTTTTTAACTTAACACAATATATTTCCGACTCCACACATATGCTGGGCCACACTCTTGACCTTGTTATGACTACAGGTTTTCCTATAGTAAATATTGAAATTCGTGATAATGGGCTTTCTGATCATCTGCCAATAATTTTTGATTGTTCTATCCCTGCTTTAAAACCTGAAAACAGCTCCTCCACTTACCTGTCTAGAGTTATCAACTCCTCTACTGCCGCACAGTTTATCGAGGCTTTTAAAGAACTCCCAGTAGGTGTCACTACACACTATTCTGATGTTGATGACTTGGTCGTTAGTTTTAATATATCATGTACTGGGATTTTAAATGAAATCGCCCCCCATAAAGTCAGGACACTAAAACCAAAAAAACAGCCTTGCATAAACAAAGTTTGTACTTTAAGAAAAGAGTGTAGAAGAGCAGCAAGAAAATGGAGGAAGGGTAAATTACAAATGTCCTACCAGTTATTACAAAATTCCTTAGTCAAATTTCAAGAGGAGGCTGCCTTTCAAAGGTCTAAATATTTTTCTAATTTGATTGCTCAAAATTCCCAATGTCCAAAGTTTTTGTTCGCTACTATAAATTCAGTATTAAATTCGTCAATTGAGATTGGTATTGTTCAGAGCACAGAGTTGTTTGAGAAGTTTTGCAGCTTTTTCATAAACAAAATCCTTTGCATTAAATCACAGATTGTACTGAATCCATCCCAGAAGGTCTGGCGTTTGCCTCTGAGTAGCTAGATTTTCACACTTCCGTCCGATCTTACATTCTGAACTAACGAATATAGTGTCCAGTTTAAGATCGACCACTTGTTCACTTGATGTTATACCAACTAGATTACTAAAGGAAGTTCTGGATTCAGTTGCACCAAATCTCATTTCTGTCATTAACAGTTCCTTTCAGACGATTTCCGTTCCATCTTGCTTCAAACATGCAGTAGTTCATCCGCTGCTTAAAAAGGAAAATTTGGACACATCTGATTTTAATAATTATAGGCCTATTTCGACTGCCTTTCTTGTCGAAAGTATTGGAGAAAGCTGCTTTAAATCAGTTATCCCCTTACTTAATTGAGAACAATATACTGGATCCGTTTCAGTCTGGGTTTAGATCCAAGCACAGTACTGAATCAGCCCTGCTAAGAGTGGTAAACGACTTCTTATTATTTGTGGATTCCGGAAATTGTGCAGTTCTGGTATTGTTGGATCTCAGTGTAGCTTTTGATACAGTGGATCACTGTATTCTTTTAAATAGGTTAAAAACTGAGGCTGGTATTTGTGATTCAGCTGTAGAGTGGTTCGAATCTTACTTCTCTGAGAGGAGTTTCTCTGTTGAGATCGGTCAGTTTCATTCATCACCTGTTCCTGTCACGGGGGAGTACCGCAAGGCTCCTTTTTGGGACCGATTTTGTTTTCATTATATATGCTACCGCTTCGTTATATTTTTGAATCTCATCAGATTCCTTATATTTATGCGGATGATACCCAGTTGTACATGCCAATAAAATCTGGGTCTAAGTCCTTATCCGATTTATTAGCCTGCGTAAGTGACATTAAAAGTAGGATGGGTGAAAATCTTCTCAGTTAACTGAAAACAAGACTGAAGTTATTTTATTTGGCGCCCCCCATTTGGTAGATAGTCTGACCTCTGATTTAGGATCTCTGAAAGCTAACATCCGCACTCATGTAAAAAACCTGGGTGTCATTGTCGACTCTGAGTTAAAATTCGACAAGCAAATAAACTCGGTTGTCAGAAGCAGTTTTTTTCAGCTCAGGAGCTTACGAAAACTAAAATCTATTTTATGTTTTGGTGACCTAGAGACAGTCATTCACGCTTTCATTTCAACAAGGCTAGATTATTGTAACGCTTTGTATGCTGGTCTCAACCATTTTTCATTAATGCGCTTGCAACTAGTACAAAATGCTGCAGCTCGTTTTTTAATGGGTAAGAAAAAACGTGAGCATATCAGCCCTATTTTATCACATCTGCATTGGTTACCGGTCAAGTTAAGAATTGAATACAAGGTTTTGACTTTTGTATTTAAAGCTTTGCATGGTCTTGCTCCAGTTTATATCACAGACCTCATTTGTCCATACTCTCCACTAAGAACTCTTAGATCATCTACTGAAAAATTATTAACTATCCCTCGCTCTCGCTTGAAAACAAAAGGTGATAGAGCTTTTTCCGTTTTGGGTCCGAGGCTGTGGAATTCGTTACCTCAATATGTTAGGTCAGCTTCCTCTTTATATGCATTCAAGTCAGCTTTGAAAACACATCTTTTTTCTCAGGCGTACTCATAACTGAGGATATGTTGCCTTAGTGAGTTAAAGTTTTATACTATGAAATTTTGTACGATGTTTGTTTTTATTGTGTTTTTGTGAAGCACCTTGGTCAGCAGAAATGCTGTTTTAAGGTGCTATATAAATAAAAGTGACCTTGACCTTTTGCACAAAAAAAAAGAAAAAAGGATGGGGGCACACACCTTGAGCTGGATCCGGTTTTATGTCTTGTGTCTTCACTGCCTGTTCATACAAACCCTAAAATAATGGATGAACAGTAAAAACATATGAGCTACATTCACACAACAACATCAGGGGAGATTCAGTCTTCTAGAAAATCAAGCTGAGCTCTTCTCAGAAAAAACATAAAAGTTTATAGCACTTTTCATCCCAGTGTCTCATGAGTTACAGCAAACACAATAGATAATTTTTTAATATATTAGGACATCTAGTGGCCAGAGGCGGAACACCTAAAATTTTAACAGAATTAATTTACAGCGTGATTTGTGTTCCCAAATAATTCAAAATTAACAAATAATAAAAATATATAATCATAATTATAATTAAAAAAGTAATTTTCTAATGTTATTATTGATTACGTTTTCCTTAGAAACATTGCCGTTTGGATTTAAGTAGGCAAATGCTTAAGAGTCTATGACTGGATCATTATCGCAGTGACAATTATGTTTCTAGCGTGTTATATGTTTGGCAACAGTTCTTCTAACCCTAATTGATGGAGTGTGTAGCTTTTCATTTCTTAAACAACCATGTACGAAACACCTGGCCATATTCCAGGATGACAATGTCAAGATTCATCAGGCTCAAATTGTGAAAGAATAGTTGTGAGGGAGCACGAAGAATAATTTTCACATATGAATTGGCACCTCTGACTGAGTCCAGACCTTAAATTCAGTGAAAGTCTTTGGGATGTGCTGGAGGAGACTTTACTGGAGTAGCATTGTCAATACAAGATCTTGACCAAAAATGTATGCACCTCTTGATGGAAATAACATCACAACATTTATAAAAAAAAAAATCATCAATAAGGGTTAGATGAGCTGTTGCCAAACATACAACATGCTAGAAGCATAATAATCACTGCAATAATGATCCAATCATAGACTATTAGAGCAGTCAAATCGATTAAACGCATCTAACATAAAAGTTTGTACATCTATGCGTGTATAGCCTATACACATTACACACAGACTTCTAATAATCTTTCGTGATTCATAATTATTTGTGTAATGGAGTTTCAAATAAAAAGAAAAATAGCATGTCTCACCAGAAGTTTCCTCTCTGCTCTTAATGATCGCACAACCTGCTTGCGTATTTGTTTTGGGTAAGAGCTGCGTTTGCAGGCGGTCTCTACTATCTTCTCATCCAGAATGTCATTTACAGTGCTCTCATTATCTATATATATGTATATATATAAAAAAAGTTCATTATGTCGTTGCCTTGTTTTGCAAAATAAGTTCTCTGAAACTGTGACAGCAACTTACCTTCACAATATTCCTCTGACGCCTCGTCCCATGACAAGCCACCAATAACTATATTTTCTTGTACTGTGAACTCAAAATTCTAAAAGATAAAAGAGACAAATAAGGTGAATGGAAGAAAAAACAAAGACTATGACAACAAATATGATGAAAAACACTTTTGAGTTAATTAGTCCAAGCAGATTTACCAATACAAAAATGTAACAGTTTTGTTAACGTAAAAGTATAGTAACCATGTTATTTTTGGCGGATTGCTTACCATTTGTATAAGCACAGTTTTACTACAAATACCATGTTTTTTGGTTTTATTTGTAGTAAAACCATGATTTATTTTCGTAAGGGATAACTAACGTTACAGCCACAGTTGCAATAAAAGTCGATGTCATAAGTAGCTTATGATTACCACAAAAATACCACAGGAAAAATAGATGGTGTTACAGTAGTAAAAAAACAAAACATAAAAAACATGGTAAACTTGATATGGACAAGTATAATGCAACTGACATATCTTTTATGTTACTAGACTTACCACAACCATTTCTTGCAAAAGTTTGGTCTTATCTTCCAGAGAAATATGGCATTGGTAATCGAGCAACTTTTTAAATAAGTCTTTATACTTTTCAAGTTGATCACGAACAATTTTTTTCGACTTGACATTTACTCTCGAATCCGCCCCACTCGCACGGTCGTCCTCCATGACTGCCGCTTATTTTTCAAAATAACACTGGAACCGGAAGCAGAATGTGTTACTACGAAATAAACCCTGAAAAACAATTAAAGGGAAGAAACGTTCCACCCTTCACGGTTGTTTAAAAACAAGGTTAATACGAAAAATATTTTTATAGGCTACACTAAAATCATGGCTAGAGAGTTCATTGACTGCCACTGTCACCTTTCAGCAAATGAGTTTACACAGGTAAGAAAACTCATGGAGTCATCAAATTCAATTGCGAAAGACTTATCTTAAAGTAATAAGGTCTTTATGGTCTTATCTATCTCCTCTTTAAATATAATGTGTGTTACAAGCGTACTGAGAGATAAAAAAAGAAAAAGAAAAAAAAACACTTAAACCAGACTAAGCAGGTTTGCTGGCCTCGGCTGGTTTAGGTTTGTTTCAGCAGACTGTAGTTTAGAACTAATCTAATTATTTTGCCATGGTACAGGTACTTATAGTAAATTAGGCCACTTTATGTCCAAAATGAAGTTACAATAATCAAAGACAAATGTTTTTATATAGTGTTTTATGTAAACCGGCTATGTATGTCGTCAGTATCATTGTGTTTATTTAAACTATATACAGATAAAGGGCTTGTTGCCACACCACGCAGAAATCAAGTTCACTACAGTTACAGAAGTTAGTTATTTTCATGTTTTTCCCTAGGACATAGATGATGTACTTCTGAGAGCTAAAAAGGTAAGCTTTTGTCAAACCTCTGTAAATAAATAAATAGATAAATAAAAACTGATAATAAACAAGATCCAAATGTTGCAACAATGACCTCGTCGGTTTAATGTAATTTTAGACTGGAGTGAAAGCTCTTGTGGCAGTTACCGAGGGAGCCAGTGAGTTTGAGAAAGTTATTCAGTTGTCAAAAACGTAAGTTGAACATAACCTCTCATGTGTCAACAAAAGCTTTGAATAAGAACATTCTCACTTTCCTGAATCTCAAAAGCATCATGTTGCCTTTAGAATGACTAAGTTATAGTATGCTTACACAGCACCAGACACATGCAGTGTTACTAATATTTAATGTTTTTCTTATAGCTATCCTGGTTTTGTGTTCCCTTGTTTTGGCATCCATCCTCTTCAAGGGTCAGGGAAAGACTTACACAGTGTCAAGTTTCAGGTGAATATGACAAAAATAACAAAGATAGATAGTTGTACTGTGCTTCATATGCTATATTATGATCTTTTGGTGCAAAAAGATTAGTTTTGTTTTGACAGGACCTGGAGCCATTCCTTCCTTGGTTTCAGAAGCACAGAGATAATATCGTTGCAATTGGAGAGGTAGAGTATGATAGTGTCTTGGAAAGTTATTTTAAACAGACACTATTGGGGATTTTTAAAATATTATTTGAATATTATTTTGAATTATTTGACCCATTTACCAAACCAAAATAAAACATTAAGCTTCCTTTAATTACACAGTTTTTATACCATTTTAATGGACATTATAGTCTTGTAGCATAGAAGTTGAGACTTCAAAAGGGGCCTCAATATGACTTAAAACTATTATAAAATAAGACAGAACAAGCATTAAAAGCCAAAACAAGTAAATATACACAATATATATAAAAACAACTAAATGCATATTTCTTATTTTAAAAAATATTGTCAACAACAACTTTTTTTTTCTCTGAAGAAATCTAATTCCCAGAGCAAGCCTAATTACTAAGGTGTGATTTCTAGACCTGGGAAAAAAAATCAAGTAAATTACTAAAATCTTCTAACTCAATGGGCATTATTTTGTTTTACTGAAAATACATATTGCAAGTTCTGAAAAGCTCTAACATAGTTTATCAGGTAGAAATTTGCAGGGAAAAAAACAATATCCTTAATCCTTATCCAGTAAATCATAAAAACTTGAAAAGTCATGGGGCCTTCAAATATTGTTGTATATAATGGAGGGCCCTGGAGTCAAAAAGATTGAGAACTACTGGTCTAGGGATAATGAAACTGTACGAGACTAGTAGAGCTGGGGTCACACATTTAAGTCGACTTTCAATCTTGAGTCTCTCTAGTTCAACTACTTGTGTGATCTACTGTATGCTTACCAGTATTTTTTTCTCTCAACAGATTGGTCTTGACTTTACCCCCTGGTATGCAAATACTAATCAAGAGCGTGATGAACAGATAAAAGTCTTTACAAAACAACTTGAAATATCTAAAGAACTGGATTTGCCCGTGTGAGTGGCAACATTACATTTTACTAGAGAGTAACCGGAAAGCATACAAGCCGCCCAGAGATTTTGCATGATTTGCCACATTACTTTGCACCATAGACTGTAAAAAAATGCTTTGCACACAGGGCTCTAGACTGCGACCAAATTGTCACATTCGGCAATCTTTTTTCTTGCCGGTGCGACAAAATTTAGTTTGAGGTGGAACTGGTGCCACTACCATTTTGCCCAACTAATAAGAGCTGCCATTTCTGTTGCATATGAAAAACATCAAACGGCAAATGAAACGAAGATCAAAACCGCGCTTCTCGCCGCAGTATTAATAACATTCCTGCGAGATCTAGTGAGAAACATTTAAATTTGGCGCAGAATTCTGTTATAAACTGTAGATATCAAATCAAACAGCACTGTTTCGTGGAATCCAGAAGAAACATTGTTCCATGAACAAACAAGTTATAGAAGGCTTTTCAATCCATAAATCACCAATATTCACTATGGATTTAATGTAGTAACGCTAACTGTTACCATGGTATTGTGGCAGAAATAGTTGAATAGTTTTTACATTATTCATGTCAGGGTTCGTGAGAATGAAATTCAGGCACTTTTTTTTCAATACTTCACACCTTTTCCAACACTTCAACACCTCTAAATGTAATTCAATTTAAATTTTATTTTTAATGTGATAAAAAAAAAAAAAAACATGGTAAAGTGTAACCATTTTTCTTGATCACAATAAAAATCACATTTAAATTGAATTGCATTTAGCTTTGAAGTGTTGGAAAATTTTAGGGGGTCCTTGTTACAGTGTAATTATACATTTAAGTACTGAGTAATATTAATTAACTACATGTACTTACTTTACAGTATATGGATTAGATTTGCTTTACAGTAATTACAATATAAACTACATGTAATATTTGTAACAAGGAAACTTAAAATAGTGTTATCTTTTTTTTTTTAAGTTTTCCGAAATAACTTTATTTTACAGTCCTGTTCCCCATGTACATACAATGTACACTATAAGTACACGTTTATTTTTTTTACATGTGACTTGTTGATAAAAGTTAATTTTATCTGCATCTCAACTCAAGCTCAGTGCTTTACTGTCAAATGTGCATTTCCAAGAAATAACCTTTTAATATTGTTAGTTACTGCACTAATTAATGCAAAATAATAGTAGGCTAATTTTATGATTAAATTACCTTCATGATTAAAACTCCTGCTACCAGATCAGGTGCTGGTGCCCCATCGGTAGAACTTAGTGGCACCGGTGCCCTCAGATTTTAATCGGGAGCCGCATAGCAACAGTTATTGTACATCCTGAACTGACAGTTCATTCTGCAGTCTCTTTGACTCTTGACTCTTGTCTTGAAGGAATGTACATTCCCGCTCAGCAGCCAAGGTTACTATAGCCACTATGAAAGAACTAGGTAAGAGGTACCAGCTAGCAAATCATTGTGTCTCTGTGACCTTTCTGAATTTCTTGCATAATTCTGCTTTTATGTCTTCAGGGATTAGCAAGGCATTGTTGCATAATTTTGCTGGGAAGCCATCGGTTTCCATGGAAGGGGTTCAGGCTGGATTCTCCTTCTCCTTTCCGCCTGCCGTCAGCAAAAACGAGCAGGTTTGATAAGGATTCTCCTTAAATAACTTTGCTCGTCTGCCATAAAGTCATAAATAAGTATGATAAATATGCAATAAAGACATGAAACATGTATTAAAGAATCTCAGATGACCCTGTTCCACGTCGCACATCCTGTACACAGAATGTATGTTTGAACTGGACATATATGTATGATTTAACTGTAGAATCTCAGAAAAAATTGTACAAAAGCTGTCACTGGAATATTTACTTTAAAAAGGTTTTAATATGTACCATTTAGGTAACAATATGTACCTTTGAGGTACTAATATGCACTCTTTAAGTACAAAGGGTACGCTTCAGTCACAGCTTTTGTACCTTTTTTCTGAGAGTATATATGTGACACATATAGTTTCGTTTTTTTTAATATATTAATACTGTACTTTAAATGCAGAGAGCAAAATTAATCAGACAGATTCCACTGGAACACATTTGCCTTGAGACAGACTCTCCAGCCTTGGGGCTTGACAATCATGTAAGTCCTAATCTGTTATAATAATCAGATTTTCTGTATGACTGAGATGTTTTTTGTACCTCACTGCCTGTGTTTTTTCCTTTTACTGCTCTAGGTTAGGAATGAACCCGGAAACATATCGATCAGCTGTGAATACATTGCAAAAGTTAAGGGAATATCTTCAGGTGTAGTAATGGAAGTCACAACACAAAATGCCCTTCGATTGTTTTCGAGGTTAAAAACCTAGAGTTAATTATCTTATTTAATTTTGTAAATAAAGAGCTCACTCAAAAACCAATTGGTTTTATCCATGCACTTAAAATGAATGGAGTCTGGAGCTTTTAAGCTTCAAAAAATGATGCAAAATCACTGCAAAAGTATCATACAAGTATCTATTAGATTAGTGAGTAAATATTTCTGTGCAGTTTTGTTTTGAGAAAAAAATTTTCCCCATTAAAACATCATTCAAAAGTTTTTCTTTTCTGTCTCTTTTCAAAGAAATTCATACCGGTTTTGATATAAGCATGATGGGCAAATGACACATTTTTATTTTTGGGTGAACTATTCCTTTAATTGTATGCCAATGACTTTGTAATATCATTGTTTTTTATATGTAAAATAGTTTAAATAATAAAAAAATAAACCACTATGTTTTATTGCCAGATTCGTTCATTATAAATGTTTATTCCTGTCTGGAGAAAAACATTTGCTCTGCACAGTGGTTGACTGCAGGTCCTCAGACCAGGTGAGCATTATCTAGAAGGATAAAAGTAGACCATATTTTACTTTACCATGGAAAATGTTACCATAATGCTATTTGAAGTATAGTTGACTTTCAAAACAAATTTAGTTGAGGCTCCTCTTACAGCTGTCTTCAAAATGCTTTCGCTCGGGATGTGTGTTGTTGTTGCTGCCCATCCAGGAGCACCGCTGCTCGGGACTCGCAGTCTGCCGCGCGCTGAACTCAAAGCTGCTCCTGAGGTGACAACGGAAGTGCTTTCTTTCAGGTAAATTCCAAGACCTGCTGTTTGCCTCTACGCAACACCACGTCTCTCTCTGCATATTTAACTCGTACAGTTGGTCTTGCTTCGATTTTGACATGGTATTAATTATATGTAGGCTACTTGTTAAGTCGAAATAGCATATGAACAGTTTAGTCGTTAATGTTTGGAAGGATGTAACCATGGTAACCACGCATGTCATTTATGCCCATTAGTTATATATTTAAAAATTAACCTACATTTCAGAATTCGTTGTAATTTAGGTCGTGTTTTGTTGGCTTTGTGCCGCAGATGATTCAGTTTGAATGGACATGTAAGTTAGATATCAATAAAAACTATATATTATCTATCTATCTATCTATCTATCTATCTATCTATCTATCTATCTATCTATCTATCTATCTATCTATCTATCTATCTATCGCCTGCCTATATTCATTTTAACATCTCACTGATATATAATATAAGAAATATGTATATAAATGAGATGTATAATCAAAATTGTTTGTTTTCCACGCAGGCCATAACTCGATCAGCACTTAATGTAGAATAAAATATAAGTCGAATTTAAGAAAGAAGAATTTAAGAAGGCTATAAAGCACATTTAAAACTGTACCGTCAAATTCAGTAGGCCTAAATGTGTTATTAATAATTGTTTCTTACATTATCGCGCTTTATTTAATTTTACTCGGTTCCCAAGCTAAGTTTGAACAGAGATTTCATCGTATTTTACCATATCAAATAGCTTTACATATATTATTTTTTGTACAGTGTGCTTAAATAAATTAAACATTTTATGAATATAGAAAAAATATATATTTGCCACAAGGACAAGAGGCATATTACATATAAGCTGCCCAAAAAGCTACATAAATGTCAGTACTTTTTGAACATTATGTTTTCAGCGGGGGGGTTAGTTTGGTTTACTTAAAAATGTTTATCTCTAATTAAAAGTCATTTATAAAATATAAAAAATTTGGTTAGCAAATTAAGAGCAGTCTTGTTTATGGGGAAAGAGAAGTCTGACGCAGCTCTCATTGTTCATAGCTCTGGTCTACAGTAGAAAGGCTCGCCTACCTACCCCTCCCCTTCAGTCTCATTGGTCCTTTTCTAGCCTATAAATCAGCTTACAGTAGTGAGTAAAAGAGAGCAAATCCAAAGTGGATGCGTAGATCACGCCATCATCATCTCACATGCTGCTGAAGCCGATAGTGAAAGGAAACGTGGTCCAAATTCAGACTAATTCATCTTAAAATTACAGCGTTTTATATGCGTTATTATCAAGTGGACCTTACGAAAACGTCATCCTTGTCTCTTTGTGTCACGCACTTCCCCAGGAAACGTGTAGTCAGAGAATTACACATCTAACGTTAGTCCGATTTGATATGAATTAGAATCTAAGTGACTGGGTTAATTTAGCCGAAATGGTGGCAGGTGAGTTTCTTCCAGAGCAGCATGTTCTGCCTGACAGCACACCTGAGGGCATTATCACGGGAGCAAATACAGACGACGACAGCGGCTACAAGGAGCTTTCCAATGGATCGGTCCATATAATATTGGATCCAAAGGTGCTGGAACAGCAGCTTCCACCACCGGATGAAAAAGAGGCGATGCTTCCCGCCGAGCACAATAACGATGCGCTCGAGACGAGACTCTCCTGGAGGCGGTTCACCGTTCTCGCCGTGTTCAGCCTCTATTCGCTAGTCAACGCCTTTCAGTGGATCCAGTACAGCATCATTACGAACATCTTCATGGAGTATTATGAAGTATCAAGCATTATGATTGACTGGCTCTCCGTGGTCTATATGGTCGCTTATGTGCCTTTAATCTTCCCCGCGACGTGGCTGTTAGATAAGAAGGGGCTGAGGATGACTGCGTTGTTAGGGGCCGGGTTGAATGCTCTGGGCGCGTGGGTAAAGTGCGCCAGTGTGGGGCCCAATCTGTTCTGGGTCACCATGACCGGACAGATCGTATGCTCTGTGGCACAGGTGTTCATCCTCGGTCTCCCCTCCAGAATCGCGTCGGTTTGGTTCGGCCCGAAAGAAGTTTCCACGGCCTGTGCCACAGCGGTGTTGGGCAACCAGGTGTGCATTGTAAATTACAAGTCATTAGAGATGCATCTAGTTAAATATTACTCGACATTGATATGGCAGTACGAATGTCACTTGTCTTAGTATTTAAAAGTACGAATAGGTGCAGTCAGGACAGCTTTATTAAATAAATCACATTAGTTGTAGCATTTACCCAGAATGCCATGGTTACAATAGTTTCCACTAAAATACTTGCTGGAAAATTCAGTTTTAGGTGCGTTTTGGAATGTCTAAAATGATCATAAGTAGCTCTTAATAGGTCTTTCACGTATTCAACAAGTACAAGTTGGTCCATATATTTGGGAAGAATATTGGTTATCAAACAGTTTCGTTTCCCATTGATTTCCATTGCATTTAACTGTTGTTATTATTATTTTGGCGGGAACTATGGTAACCATCATACATTTTTGTTAGTGTACTTAGTATTTAAATACACCGTGATATAATCACTAATTTAAAGTGAGGCTATAAATATTTAACATTTGAGTATTTATTATTCTTAAAGGGTGTGGTGTTTTATTATTGTTTTATGTGCTTATTTTTGGTGACATAATGGTCTGCTTATTTCCATTCAGCTTGGTGTAGCCATAGGTTTCCTGCTCCCACCTGTACTGGTTCCCAACACTGCAGATGACAAAGATCTCATGGGCCACAACATCAGCATAATGTTCTATGGAACAGCTGGAGTTTCAACTCTGCTCTTCCTTCTAACAATATTTGGTAAGAATCCGTATTAATTTCAGATTCTTAGAACTTTTTAAGATGGAGGAGATAAAGAAATAAACATGGAGATAAAAAAAAAATACAACTGATGCATGTAGTCTAAACAAATCATGGAAAATATTCTTCTCTCATTCATTCTTCCGCAATCTATGCTTTTGTCATTTTGGTTAACAATACACAATCAACTAGTTGACTTGGAACAACTTGCAAATTATCTTTGCATAATATATTGATGTGTCATCCGTCATCCGAATATGGGAAAGGGCTGTTTTATAAACATGGGCAGGAGAGTTGTATGCAACAATGATTCATATTTTAAAGAGTATCAAAATTAATACTTGTATGTTAATCCCTCACGACATGTTTAGTAATCCGATTATCAGAATTACATGTTCGTGTGTCTCATTCTCACTTGTTTTCTCAGTCATTAAGGATAGACCTCCACTCCCACCCAGCAAAGCCCAAGCTGTTCTCTCCACTGGTCCAGCTGAAGACTATTCATACAAACGATCAATCATAAACCTCTTTAGGAGCAAGCCCTTCATTCTGCTCCTCATCAGCTATGGTGAGAAGAATTCAATACAAAAATTGAAAATTCCGTCATAATTTAAGGCCATTCACACCAATAACGGTAACTATACGATAACCACACCTCATCATTTTCTAAGCTCACGCTGCAGTTATGTGGTCTGACACATTAAATGCTTGAGTTGGCAGGATGGATTCTGATTGGCTGTCAATGTTTTTATCATTCATCAACTGGAAAAATAGTGATATTGTTCCTCTTTGCCGTTATCGTTGTAGTTGTAGTTTGGATTCTGCTATTCTTTTATATTTAGAACGATTATTAGAACAATATACTTATCCTTAAAGTTATTTTCCTTGGTGTGAATAAGCCTTAAAGGGTTAGTTCACCCAAAAATGAAAATTAAGTCATTAATTACTCACCCCCATGCTGTACCAACCCCGTAAGACCTTCGTTCATCTTCGGAACACAAATGAAGATATTTTTGATTAAATCTGAGAGGTGGATCACTGCTACATAGGCTGCCAGAGGGAATGAAACTTGACGGCCCAGAAAGTCATTAAAGAACATGTTTAAATAATCCATGTGCCTACAGTGGCTCAACTATAAGTTTATCAAGCGACGAGACTACTTTTTTCCCGAAAAAAAAAACATAATAACGACTTTATTCGACTATTCCTTTTCATTCCTTGTGGGCCTGAGACGAGAGTTCAAGAGATTTTCACGACGCATGCGCGAGAACTGAACAAGAAGTATTAGAAGAAGAACGTTCTCTTCTCAGTTCTCGCGCATGCGTCGTGAAAATCTCTTGAACTCTCGTCTCAGGCCCACAAGGAATGAAAAGGAATAGTCGAATAAAGTCGTTATTATGTTTTTTTTTTCGGGAAAAAAGTATTCTCGTCGCTTGATAAACTTATAGTTGAGCCACTGTAGGCACATGGATTATTTAAACATGTTCTTTAATGACTTTCTGGGCCGTCAAGTTTCATTCCCTCTGGCAGCCTATGTAGCAGTGATCCACCTCTCAGATTTAATCAAAAATATCTTCATTTGTGTTCCGAAGATGAACGAAGGTCTTACGGGGTTGGTACAGCATGGGGGTGAGTAATTAATGACTTAATTTTAATTTTTGGGTGAACTAACCCTTTAACTCACACGTATGTTGTTTTAAACCTGTATGACTTTCTTTCTTACATGGAATACAAAAGCAACATTTTATTTTTCTTTAAAATATGATGTATTTCATTAAATACTTTTTTTTTTTAGGGGGGTTCACTGTTTCTTTAATCTAATCTTAACATTTATGCTTTTAATAGAGCACAATACACCATTCATAATGAGATGATTTCTGTAATTTTATCTTGTGTATGGCTTATTACATTAATACTGTAATTATACAGTATCAACCTTCTCTAATGCTACAATTTCAGTTTTATTATATAGAAAGTTCTGCACTTCAACAAATATGGTCAACCTTTTTTTAGCATCATTTTTAAAAATATCTGATAATGTTTTTAGGCATCATGACGGGATCATTCTACTCTGTATCTACACTTCTCAATCAAATGATAATTACTTACTATCCGGTAAGTGACTTTTGATAAACTCTGTATTAACCGCTGCAGCATGACTATGCCATGTGCCATATCCGTCTCAGGCGCACCACGGTACTCTTTGCCGGGAATGGGCTGCTGGTCACCGATGTATTGTCCAGTTCATTAGCTGCTTTTCATGCATGCCTGCTACTCATGACAGAGTCCAAATGAAAAGACAAGCTCTTCTGTGTACATTCCCAAGTTTGATCTGTCCGAATGTTCTGCAGGCTTTCCCACAAGGCTTAAGTTTAGTGACCACACACACCAAGGGATATTTCTTACTGTCATATTCACTTCCATATCTGGTCATGAGATCTTTAAAAAGAGGACGTTGAGCCAGGTGCACACTGTACGATTTATAATAGTCCTTTAGCATTTTTGCTTGTCATACTGTACAAACATGATCCCGGCTGTAAGCCATGTCACACTGCGCGACAGTCAAGATTTGTTAAAAAGGGACGCATAATGGAAAAAAGAAGATGCACAGTATGTGGAGCAAGTGGGGGTTTGTTGTTGTCACACTAATTGCGTCATCAGGTTCTGCGCTCCTATTGGTTTTTGATTTGCTGGTTGTTGTAGGAGAATCCACACTGACTCGACTGCTTAGACTGGCGGTAAAATTTGATCGTAATGGTCATTAATCAGCTGTCGGCGATCAAAGACAACAGATATTGGCTTAGGATTCGCAAAAAGTTGTCTCAGACGTCCAAATGGTGGCCAAAATCGTACAGTGTGTCGATGAGGCCCAAAAATACATTCTGGGCCGGGTTGCAACAAACCTCTTGAGCTAAGAATATTATTAGTTATAATTCTAAACAAATTAAAGTGTTGTCACGATACTGAAATTTCTAACTTTGATATGATAACTTTTTTGATTTGACCAATGATTTTTTTTTTTAGACCATTCTCAATACCACTGGGAATCTGGGAATACTACCATATAGATATTTGTATTATTATCATCTCATCTTTTTTTAATGAATTCATTTAGGTGATTTTGTTGCACTAGCAATCACACTGCACAGGAATGTTTTATTTGAAACTTTGAACTAAATTTACAAAAAAGACAAGTAAACAGTCAGCAGTAAAATAAGAACAAACAAACAAATTTGAAACGATAGCACAAAAAGTTTTTAGGTGGGTCTAACAGTAATATTCGGGTAAGAAATACTACAGAAATTAAATAAAGTAGGCTAATCAAATGTAAAATAACACTGGATAGTCTTCATTCGATGATCGGTGTATCGATCTTGCATAAAATGAGAACTTGAATCGTTTCAAATATTTCTGTATCGATACATATTACGACAACTAAAACAAAGGAGGGGTTTTGGGGGGGTTTGTTGCAATCAGCTGCTGGTTAACAAACTGGAGGCCTATTGAACTTGGTTCTATGAGCTCTTTATACCAAAATCCTGAGATCAAATCTCACTGGAGGACAGTATCACTAGCATGTTTGTTAAAATCACCTTTAAACCTTCCAGAATTTTTGTTTTTAGGGTGAAGAGCTTAACACAGGGAGAATCGGCTTGACTTTGGTGGTGGCTGGGATGTTCGGCTCAATACTGTGTGGAGTCTGGTTGGATCGCACTAAAACCTATAAGTATGTATATCTGCTAAACCAGTGGAATTGTTTTCTAAAAACATTTTGATGTATTTGTTTTGAAGCATTTAGATCTCGCACTCATATTACTACCAGATTTTCATTATTAGCAGTTTTATTAGCAGCTGCTAATCTATAAATTGTTTTGACTATGTTGAGTATATTTTTTTCTTTCTAATTTGTAAAATAAAGGGTTAGTTCACCCAAAAAGGAAAATTCTGTCAGTAATTACTCTCCCTCGTGTTGTTCCAACCCAGTAAGACCTTCGTTCATCTTCGGGACACGAATTAAGATATTTCAGATTAAATCTGAGAGCTGGATCACTCCTCCATAGGCTTCTTTAGGGATTGAAACTTGTTCCCCGAAAAGTTATTAAAGACATCGTTAAAATAGTCCAAGTGACTACAGTGGCTCAATATTAAGTTTATCAAGCGACGAGAATACTTTTTGTGCGCAAAAACAAACAAAAATAATGACTTTATTTCAACTATTCATTTCCTTCTCTGTGGGCCTCGAGTCAGTTAGCGTAGTGTGATTGCGTAGAGCTACGTCACACGTAGGCTCACTATTGGCCGACGCTGGTCATGTGTGTGATGCGTGTGACGTTCAACAACAGAAGCGTACGCTATTACACTAGTGAACTCACTCGAGGCCCACAGAGAAGGACATGAATAGTTGAAATAAAGTCGTTTTTTTTGCGCACAAAAAGTATTCTCGTCGTTTGATAAACTTAAGATTGAGCCACTGTAGTCACTTGGACTATTTTAACGATGTCTTTAATAACTTTTCAGGGAACAAGTTTCAATCCCTTAAGTATCCTATGTTGGAGTGATCCAGCTCTCAGATTTAATCAAAAATATCTTAATTCGTGTCCCGAAGATGAACGAAGGTCTTACGGGGTTGAACAACATGAGGGAAAGTAATTACTAACAGAATTTTCATTTTTGGGTGAACTATCCCTTTAAGGTGGCGCCACATTTTCACAAAAATATTGTGGGCAAAAAGATCCATTTTCTGTTGCCAATAGTGTAGCGATATTTCAATTACAGCTCACATTGAAGTCACTTGCAAGCCAAGCACCTTTCTGTTGGTCAACACAGCGAATTTACCGGACCAACTTGATCCCATTACGAAACCTGCGCAGGGAAATCTTTTGCCCCCACACAAATAAGATTTGAGACAAGCAGCTTGTCAGAAGTTTCTAATTTTTCCTTTCACCCAATAGATTGACAACATTGATCGTCTACGTGCTGTCCTTTATTGGAATGGTGGTGTTCACATTCACGCTGAATGCTGGGTATCTGCTTGTTATCTTCTTTACTGCTGGTGCCCTAGGGTAAGCCTGCCATTAAAGTTCAACTTATTCTGCCCGTCACTATAACTTCTGATATTAGTATCTTGATTCACAAGTCCAGACAGACCACTATTCCTTTATTCTCTCTACCAAGCATTGTTTGTATATCTTTTTTTTAGTGCTGTCAATTGATTATAAAAATGAACTAATTATTCACACATTTTTTCTGTAATTAATCGTGATTAAAAACATGAGTTTTTAATATTTTAGGTTTCCTATTGTTGTTTGATACATGTTTGTACATGCTGTCTGTAGCTTCTCCCATTTGAATTGTTCTCTACCAGCCAGGTACATTTGACTCATGTTACTACTATTTTTTTCAAAAGGTTTTTTATGACTGGTTACCTTCCCATTGGCTTTGAATTTGGTGTTGAAATCACATACCCTGAGTCCGAGGGCACGTCATCTGGTCTTCTGAATGCCTTTGCACAGGTATGTGTGGCCTGCTCATTCAACTGGTTTCATTCTTGTAATAAGCTTTCAGTTGACCATTGATTAAAATTACTCAATGTTCGGTTTTTATCACGGTTTTAGGGTGGTTCGGTATGTGCAATGTTCATGGATAAAAGGACTAAATAAAAACAAATAATCAAACTACAAGCATCAGCACAAATACATACAATAGAGCAAATATACAAGGATAATTGAGCCTTCGCAAAGACCCGCCCCCCTTAGTTACTGTCGCTATGTCCGACAAGCTACGCCGCTCTCACGCACACACCATGTTCTCACGCAGTGAAAAATACATCGCGGATCAGAGAGGAGACTGATAATAATGACAGACAGGACAGACCAGGTTACTTTTCGGTTACTTTTGATATTAAACAAAGTCTCACCTCTCAAGTCTCAAGAAATTTAAACAACAAATACCGTTTTGTGGCTCTTTAATGTGCCGTGACAGATCGCTGTAGAGCCTCAGTTAAAGCTGCTCGTGAACCGATCATCTCTTCCTTCTAGTTCATTTATAGCATCAAATAAACATGAATGAACATAAGAAGGTATGTTGTTTTAACCGCGGAAAGGCGTCAGTATATTCAGTTTTTCAAGTTCAAATCCTCCCATGTTAATCTACTAACTCTCCTGACTGCTTTGTCGGACAAAATGGCGGATGGCGAAGTATGATTGGTCAGATCACCTGTCAATCAAGCTCCCCGCGAAGGGTCAATTTCCTTGTCTTTTGTTTGATTAACATTAAAAACACATACAGACAGCAGGAATATAAGGCTGCTGTCACTTTAAGACATAGTGCATGGATCCAGTACACTGATACCAAACAAATGCATTGTCTTTCTCGACTGTTAACGTTAACTTAAGTCTTAAGATATAACCTACTACAGTATGTTTGCTAGAATTTGCAAATCAACCTTTCAAGGCTTTTCGTGTGCGCTTTGGTTGAGCACAAATCTTCTCACAGCGTGTGCGCAAGTTTTCTTTCGCCTCTTCTTGTGCAAGAATGTTTAAATTGGCAAGGCTTAAATGAGTTTAGTTTAAAAACAGAAAGCAATGTGTGCTGTTCAGGTCTCACCTGTGCTCGCGTGCTATGAACAGCCGGGTGATGACGGCGTAAATGACTCGGTCATATTCATACACTCACATTGAACAAAGTTTAGTGGACGCCAGACTGTGTATCCATTGACAGTCATACATTAGCGTAACTCTGTCTGTTTTATTTATTTTCAACAAACCATATTATAGATGTGTATGCATCATCAGATTTTAGATAAACAAGTGGGTGCTGAACCCTGGGTGGAGAACAGTACGTTCAATTTTTTTTACCGAGAACCATTCCACCCCTAAATTTCCATACACACCCTGGTAACCACTTTTTAGTTAAAACAGCCTGGTGGAATACACACCAACATTTAATTTGGTAAGCTTAGTCCTTCTGCATTTACTCGGTTTATCTCCAACATGCTGACGAACAGGTTTAGATTATTCTTAAATAAGTCATTGGTATTTAAGTATGTCTGTCTCCTACTCCATCTTTAATTTTTAGGTGTTCGGCATCATATTTACTCTCATACAAGGGAAGCTGACCACAGACCACGGCCCACTCAGCGGAAACATTTTCTTGTGTGCTTGGATCCTCCTTGGCATTGTTCTAACAGGTTACTTTTCTTATTTACAGGCCTTTCCTATTATTGATCAGTATTGTATGTGGACAGCATTAAGAAACCTTTTTGGTTTGTTCCTACAGCTCTGATTAAATCAGACCTCAAAAGACACAATGTCAATGTGGGCAATACAAACAAAGGACAAGAAGTAAGTCTCATTTTTATGCTATTCATCACATTTGCAAAATAAATATGCCAAACAGAGAGAGGCTCAACCATTCAAATCTTGAAAAATATCTCGGCGCATTTATAATCAGTTTAGTACAAGATCAAAGTAACATTTTAGGATCAAAAAGAACCAAACTATGCTAATAAAAGTGAATATTCAGTGGTACTGTTAAGGTTTAGCTAAAGGATGAGTCGAGGACTCAAGAATGCGGAATTTTATGTTCTTTTATTTAATAAAAAACAAGCAAAAACTACCCCGGGGGGCAAAACAGGACCAGCAGCAGGACTTAACTTGACTCGACTTGAAAAACAATAAGCCACAGAAACACACGAGAGGGAATATTCTGGCACAGGACGATCTGGAACAGGACGATCTGACACAAGACGACAAACAGATTGAGAATAAATAGGGAGCAAACAAGGCAGATAATGAAGGAGAACAGGTGGGGCAAATGAACCAATAAACAGATAACAAGAACAAGATAACAAGAAGGGTGGGGTTACACAATAGACATGAAAGCACATTGCACAAAGAACCAGAAAAGCAAGCCGTGCGAGAAAACAACGAGAAAGCACATGGCCGATGTAAACACAAACCTCCTGCTATACACAAAACAACACCACACACAGACAGAAGTGTGTACGGCCCGAGTGAACTTGAAACCGCCTGACATGTTGAAAGTAAAATGTAATGTCAAGAAGTGTTATTTTACATTTTATGTTTTTATTTATTTGTATAAGTATAGTTTTGGAAGAAATATGATATAAAACAAGGCACAGCATTTTTTGGCATTTCTTTGTTTTTCAATGTACACTACCATTCAAAAGTTTGGGCTCAATAAGATTTTTTGGTTGCACTTTATTTTACAGTACGTGCACTTGCGTGTACTTAACTAATAAAGTACTGGGTAATATAAGGTAACTACATAGGTTAAGGTTAGGTTTAGGGGTAGATTCAGGGTTAGTACCTAGTTATTATTACCCAGTTATTATAATTACTATAATAAGTACATAGTATGTACATGTAAAAAAAAAAAAAGCAAAAAATGTTTTGTAAAGAAATTAATACTTCTATTCAGCAATGGTGCATTAATTTATAATGTTACAAAATATTTCTGTTTCAAGTAAATGCTGTTCTTTTGAACTTTTTATTTATCAAATAATTCTGTAAAAAAATGAATCCGGTTTACCACAAAAATGTTAAGCAGCACAACATTTGATAATAATAATAAATGTTTATTGAGCAGCAAATCAGTAGATTAGAATGATTTCTGAAGGATTATGTGACACTGAAGACTGGATTAATAATGCTGAAAATTCAGGAATTAATTATATTTTAAAATATATTACTATGGTAAATAATTAGTTTTTGTTTTACTGTATTTTCTATCAGATAAATCCAGCCTTGGTGAGCAGAAGAGACTTCTTTCAAAAACATTTTAAAAAATCTTACAGATCTCAAACCTTTGATTGGTAGAGTATTTGGCCTTCGATATCCTGGTGTTCAAGATAACCATTTGATCAATGAATTGCCGTCTTAAGGGACATGAAAAAGATTTCCATGTCTAAATGAGATCTTAATTAACACGTGTTTCTCTCTCCTGAAGGTTCCCACTGATGAAGCTTCCAGTGACGTCAAGCTGGAGTCCTCTAGCTTACCTCACAAGACTTCAATTTAAGTCTTAAACGTTTCCAACAGCACATCAAAAATCACAAGAGATTACAGACTCTCCTGAGAAGACTTGAAATCTCCTTATTTTGCTGTAATGTAAAGTTATAGCACAATTTTCAGTGAAAACGGACAGTGATATTAACAAATATGCTGTACATTTTTTTTCTTTGAATCTAGGCTGAATGTATATAGAATCTGTCTTTTAATTATACATGCATGCATTATTTTATTTATTTATTGTTTCAAGAATTGTGGACCAAATGTTAGGATTTTTAACATGGCTTGTAAGGCCCAAATGCACAATGATGTTGGTGTGACTGGAACAGCATATGTTTGTTTGCTTCGTCTGACTGTGTGCTGCTGGGACGTTTCTAAAGTCTGTTGTTGCATTGCAGAACATCTACATGTAATAATTCCCATCTTATTTATTCAGGATGATGAAGAGTGTTCTCTGAACTAAAAAGACATTGGATGCAAATTGTAGTGTATACTGTATGTAAGTGCTTTAGCAAAATCGCCTACCATTATGAGGCTGTGACATCATTTCAAGTGCGTATGCTGTCATTGCAAGACAAAATCAAATGTTTATGTTCAACTTTTTATTTTCCAGAGAGCACAAACTAACCTTTCAGCATTTGTACCACATTAAGAATGTGGTTTGTTTAAACAGGAATGTGACATATTTACAAGAGTGAGGTTTTATGAATATGTCATTCCGCTGAAGTGTGGAAGAAAGAGCACTATTATTTTAATGGTTTATAAGTCTAGGTTTACTTACTTTTAACTAATTTTCTTGTTTACTTTCGATGTATATTTATTGGAAAGATGGCTTTTTCCGGATTGTTTTCTTATTTATACATTTCTGGCTTGAATTTCTACTGTTTCTATTGGTATACTTGCAGGATAATGAAGGCAGCTGTGCAAACTGGGGTTTCACATGATTGTCACAAGTGATGCTGTGAAATTCACTGTAGAAGGGCTCATGTTTCCATCACTGCTGTTTTAAAATAAAAATGAAATTGCTCATATTAAAATATGCAGTTGGTTTGTTATTGCTCTAGCAAGGGACCCCCAATTACATTTTAAAAGTCTTACATATAAAGTTCAAAAAAGTCTATAAAGACCCAATTTATGTTGTGGATTTTTATTATTATAAATGTCTACAATGTTATTCTGAAAATATTTCGTTTCTATTAAGTCACATTTCACGTTTTTTCCCGACTCATTATAGTAATGTACTGCTAGATTAATCATTTATTTATTTTAATCTGTTGATTATTTATTTCAATATATCTATTTTTTACACTGTTTTTCTCTATGGACTTCTTAGCGCTCCCTACTATAATAAGATTTCGTGAAGCACGTTTTAGAAAGCAACTATTCAGATATTACTACGTCGAACATACAGATTGAGGTTTTCAATTAATAATAAGTTTAAAAAGTAAAACAAAATAGATAAACTTGAAATTATTTACAAATCAAAGTTTGAGTTGAGTTGAGCACGTTCCGGTTGAATGAATTGCAGGACTTTAATTTGAAAAAATTTGAGTTTTAGAACTCTAGCGCCCTCTAGTGATCATACAGGACATTTTTCATCAATGCGTTTTGACCTTAAAGGAATAGTTCACTTCAAAATGAAAATTCTGTCATCATTTACTCACCCTCAAGTTGTTTGAAACCTGTATGAATGTATTTTTTTCTGCTGAACTCAAAAGAATGTATTTTGAATAACATCGTTAACTAAACAGTTGATGGGCCACATTGACTTAATACTATGGAAGTGAATGATTTATCCCTTCATGTGCTTTCCTTGATTAACAGCATGGAGAAACACAATCATTTGGCAAAGTTTAATACCAGTATGTTTACTGGAACAGTTATATTGTATGGGTCTTTTGAACTTCATTACATTGAAAGGAGAGCAGAAGCTAAAAAAAAAAACATTAAAATGATATGGTAGAGATATCTTCTGCATAATTTCTAATTTTACCTAAAAAAGACAAAAATGACAACAGGATTTAAAAATATCAAAAAATATATTTTCTATTAGTATATTTTAATGTATAAAATGATTAAAACTGATGCAGTTAGCAAATATGTTAAATTGTCTTTATACTGCTCATATGAAGACAAACGGAATAAAATATTTTATGTTCTTATGAAATAGAAATTAATTATAAATTAACTAAAAATTAAATATAAACTAACATTATTGGGATCTCTTCTTTATTGATATAGCTACACTGTGAGTCAGGGTTAGGTAACTAAAACTAAAACCTTAAAAACACATTGTCGTTAGTCTACTTGAAATACAATGATACAATTTTAAAAGGCATTTTATTACAGCTAGTTGCCAAGGAATCATTTCTTATTTTCATTTACCTTAATATGGCCAACTAAAACAACAACAACAACAACAACAACAACAACAACAACAACAACAACAACAACAACAACAACAACAACAACAAAACCAGAAATAAAAATTAGGACTAATAAAAAGCAAAATTACTAAAACTTTAACTAAAACAAAAATGAGAACGCAAAATATTAAAATCTAAATAAAAAAATATTAAAACTATTTCAAAATATTAATAAAAACGATAACAGTGCTTTTTACTTCCATGTGTTGAGGGCAGTTTGTTAACATTAAGAATGAAAAGTGCAATAATTGTTTCATTTGACGCAAAAAATAGCGAGAGTTAAAGGCTTATATACATTTTAAATGTTTGATAATGTTATAATAAACCTTTTTACAGTCTATGGGTTTGACATACACTATCACTTTAAATGCACATTTTAAAAGCTCACAAAAAACCCTGCTGGAAACACAACGAAGGTTCACGCCTATTTCCGCCATTGTGGCCAATCACAGGCTGATCTATTTCCCTTATATGGAATTGAACCCGCCTCGCTTTGTTGCTTCATCCAATAAAAAAGCCGCCAGAACTTGATTGGCTGTTGTTTATGGCTATACAATAACAGTATCAAAAAACGCTAGAGTGAGTGACCATTTGTTGAGACCGTGAGTGAAAGCGGTTACACGCCTACATAGAAAAACAAATCATTCATAATACTTTACAATCAGATGTTAGCTTATTTATTTTACCGTGTATTATTCAGCCAGCGACCCCTTCCGCAGGACTCATTGTTTTTGAGCGAAAGGATGAAGTAGTTTCTGTGGCACCCTGAGCTGACCGCCAACTACAGGAGTATGCGGTTTACTGGGAATATATTACCATTTATGATTTTAATCCATCCTACAATGACATTCACCCATAGTTTGATACAGAAATGGTAGCGCTGACCATTTGTTCTGTATCTGGATCTTTTTCAAACCAACTGAATATTCATACTTGAGCAGACTGTGTGGTTTTGGCACATTAATATGCAAGCTCGAGACGCAACATGTCTTTGTGCATGAATGCTGGATAATCATAACTGATCTGGGGAACAACAAGGGGAAACTCCCCCTCGGAAGACTTCTGAACAATGACCGGACCAAACGCCACCAGCGGCGGCTCAACTGCCAAGATCAGCAGACACGGTCGGTCCAAAAGCACCAGTACCTACTGTCACACTACGGGTCCCGCTGCGGAATCCGCCTCGTCCACTGCCGCAAACAACACCGGTCGGTCGTCCGGGGAGGAAGACGAGAAAGACGGCGGGGTCCCGTTTTTTGTGAACAGGACGGGCTTTCCCATAGACAATGTCACCTGGGAGAGAATGTGGTCTCACGTCACCAGAGTTCATCCTGATGGACATGAGATGGTGGATAGAATACGAAATGCAACACACCTCCCAAAAGTAAGTTGAAAGTAGTGGACTAGTGTTTGTGTCTCAAAACCCTGCAAGCTGCCTATTTAGCATTTTTTGTAACTTATAGCATATAGATTCCCCAAAGTGCTGTCTTAATAACACCCTAAAATGTCATGTTTGGAAGCTCATCTCTGTTATATTGGTATACACCTAATAAATATGATCCCCAAAAGACCCCAAAATGCTGGTAGGTGATGTATATAAGGCAACTCATTTAATGCAATGCCCAGACATGGCTTTCTTGTTTGGCATTTTGGCAAGTTACTAGGTTTTGAGTAACCGCAAGCAAAATATGTGTACAGATGTCACTTAAAAACTGTTTAATAGGACAATGGTCCTTGGTTTTATCATGTTTTTGGACATATTTGAAGTAGGCTTACATAGTACATGAATATAACACTATTTTTTATCTTGGTGTATATATAGGCTAAAGTGTTCTTAGTAATTAATTACCTCAGTACCTTTTTTAAAGCGATCTTGAGTTTGGGGTCAGTGAGTTTTTATTTGTATTGTATTTATTTTTTAAATAAATTAATAGTTTTATTCAGCAAGTAAGCATTCAATAGATCACAAGTGACAGTAATAGACTAAATGCTGTTCTTTTGAATTTTCTATTCATCAAAAAGTCCTGAAAAAGCTTCCACAAAAATATAATGCCGCACAACTGTTCTCAACATTGATGTTAGTAATATTTCTTGTGCACCAAATCATCATATTAGAATGATTTCTGAAGGATCATGTGACACTGAAGACTGGATGGCTCCTGCATCACAGGGATAATATTGAATAATATTACTGTTTTTACCGTATCAAATAATTGCAGCTTTGGTGAGCCGATGGGAGGCTTCTTTCAGAAAACATAACATTTTACTGTACTTTTGGAAAGTAGTGTATATGCATACAGTAATCTTTTGGTAAAACTGTTGAACCTCCAAACTGGTCTATATGAAGCCGTATTTACAGGAATAGTGTTTATATATAAATAGCCTCTTACAAACTGCCATGCATGTGACCCAGTTTTCAAGCAGAGGAAGTGTAGGCTGTGAGACATGTGAGCGGATTTACTCATCCATGTGTTTTCCAACAATATGCTACATTGTCCCCTGGTCATAATTGAATTAAAAACCAGTCAAAGATCTGATCCAAAGACAACTTCTGCAGAAACATTTCTCTGGTAATAATGCACATGATGAAGAATGATGCCATGTTATGTCGTATGAATTTCATTAGGGTTAAAGATGCTGTCATGTCCCTTTATCACAATGTTGCTTTAACCTCCAAACATAAACCAATCAGGGCTGATCAGGCTTCATAGAGCATGCAAATGAAGGACCTCAGAGGGGATAAAGCGAGTCTTAATCATAGACTAATCCTCAGTGCTCAGACGGACAGTATTCGCAGGGTCGAGATGTGTGTTTATAGTAGCTCTTTTGTTTTAGGTAATTAATAACTATTGTACATTCCTACACTCTCAAATGTGCTGATGCGTGCTGAACATAGGCGCCTGATTGGTCAAAGCATTGAGTCAGATCCCAAGATGTTAAAGTGATTTATTAAGGGACATTCCCCACCAGCAAGTGTTGAACAGGTGCGTGGAGTGAATCCGTCAGATCAGCCAGATCAGGAGTCACTTGAACGAATGCAACACGAGCCGGAAATTCCTGTTAGATCCATTAAATGACTGTATTGATAAAGAATCAGAGTCTCCCAGTGATAACCTTGGATCCGAGGACACTGCAGTTATTATGTAAACAAAGCACATACTGGTACAGCGGTGTCAATGTTGATGCAGTTAAACAACGTTTGAAAGCTAAATAGAGTCTATTATCTTGCAGCTTTGTTTTTTGATATAATACATTTGCTGGAGTGCTATTAGGGATAATCTGCGTAATTCCTGTTATTTTGTATTACAGCTTGCACAAAAATATTAAGCACGCAGCTAGCACAAGCACAACTGTTTAAACATTGATGATATGTTATTGAGCATATAAGAGAGTGATTTCTGGAATAAAGCACAGGAATAAATTACCTTTCAAAAACATAAAAACATTTAACAGACCCCAAACTTTTAAACGGATACCTACATTTCTGTATAGTACCTTTTGATAAAACATATTTTGGATTTTTGATATAATCCATTTGCTAGAGTGTTACTAAGGATAAACTGCAAAATTCCTGTACATTCATGGGAAACAAAACAATCTTTGAGTCATCATAGAAACAACACAGATGTTTTTGAATGAAAACTTTTTATCAAATTGAATTTGTACTCTGCAATGACTTTGTTTCTGTAAAAATTGAAGAGTCCACATCTGTTCTCTTAGACGGACAAATGTTCTGGGTGGCTTGATTGGTGAGTTTCAAGTTTCTGTACAATCCCACGGGTGGGCAGAGGTCAGCTAACAGCCCTGTGAGTGTGGATTGTGCCCTGTTTAATGCTGCTGACCTCCTTTCAGGGCAGAAGAGACCCAGTTGAGCCCGTCTAACGTAAATGAAACCTCTCTCTGAGAATTCAGATGGTCAGAATCAATATTCAGAGTGTCATTTAGATACACTTTTTGGAAATCGATACTGAATTTAAAGACTGAATGTAAATTAAACTGATGCCGGCACTATGGTAAGATCTTTTTGAGCAGTAGTTCTCAACTGCTGGGTTGCTGGTCTGGAGAACACTGGAAATAATGTTAAATGTAGCTTACACTAGGCTTTTAACTCCACTTTTTATTGGTGTTTTGTGTGATAAATAATACATTTTCTGGACAAGGTCAGTATGCTTTTTAAAGTTTGTTTTTTTAAGTCTCTTATGCTCGGTAAGCTGTGTTTATTTAATCAAAAATTTAAGTATTCATTTCTTTTATAAATACCATTACTAACTCCAAAATTTTGAATGGTAGTGTAAATAATAAAATGCAACCAATGATGATCTTGCATAGTTAGGAAAGCAAAATGAATATGTCAAATCAAACCAGAATGCTTTCCGTAACATTTGTTGTTGTCATAAAAGTGTGTGTGTCCAATTAAAGGGATAGTTCACCCAAAAATGAAAATTCTGTCAGTAATTACTCTCCCTCATGTTGTTCCACCCCGTAAGACCTTTGTTCATCTTCGGAACACGAATTCAGATATTTTTGATGAAATCTGAGAGCTGGATCACTCCTCCATAGGCTTCTAAGGGATTGACACTTGCCAGCCTCGAAAAGTTATTAAAGACATCGTTAAAATAGTCCAAGTGACTACAGTGGCTCAATCTTAAGTTTATCAAGCGAAGAGAATACTTTTTGTGCGCAAAAACCCCCAAAAATAACGACTTTATTTCAACTATTCATTTCCTTCTCTGTGGGCCTCTAGTCAGTTAGCGTAGTGTGATAGCGTAGAGCTACGTCACACGTAGGCTCACTATTGGCCGACGCTGGTCATGTGTGTGATGCGTGTGACGTTCAACAACAGAAGCGTACGCTATTACACTAGTGAACTCACTCGTGGCCCACAGAGAAGGAAATGAATAGTTGAAATAAAGTCGTTATTTTTGGGGGTTTTTGCGCACAAAAAGTATTCTCGTCGCTTGATAACCTTAAGATTGAGCCACTGTAGTCACTTGGACTATTTTAACGATGACTTTTCGGTGAACAAGTGTCAATCCCTGAAGAAGGCTATGGAGGAGTGATCCAGCTCTCAGATATAATCAAAAATATCTTAATTCGTGTCCCGAAGATGAACGAAGGTCTTACGAGGTTGGAACAACATGAGGGAGAGTAAATACTGACAGAATTTACATTTTTGGGTGAACTATCTTGGTATTTGCATGCAAATTCAGGTCTCATTTGGCAGAGGGTACGAATTATTAATTAAACAACTAAAGGAAGTTTAGCAATTGATTTTAAATATAATTTTGTTGACTTTTATAGGCTAAAAATGTTTGTACTATGTTGAGTTGCCCTTTGAGTCTTCAAGCAGAACCATTTTATTGAGGCTGTAAGTTCTTATGACGTTTTTCACACCTCGCGTTTCTGAGCACCTCTATATTTAAGTGCTGAGGAAGCTGTGTGTTTGCAGGAAGCACGACTGTCTTTCAAAAGATATTCTCCTCAGAACAACAGCATTGTTATTCTGCTTAATCCATTGGTGCAGATTTAGACATAGAACCAGAGCCGGTGCCAGCGGAGTACCGAAGAGGGGTAGAAGAGTATCCCCAGCTAGAAAAACATGTTCCCCATTCACATATTTGTCAAAACGTGAAAAAACATGTCGCTACTACAACTATGAAACAAAAAGCTACTAAGCAGAGATAGTCGAGCATTGAATAATATTACTACCTAAAGCAAAAAGGAAATTTGCCTAGGGCAACATATTTGAAAATTTGACTCCTCGATATCCATTAAATAAACGCCTTTTAAACCAACACAGACTCTCAGAAAAATGGTACAAAAGCTGTTACTAGGACAAGGTTTTAAAAACGTACCATTTATATGTTCACTTTTGGTGCCATTATGTACTTTTGAGGAAATATGCTCTATTTTGGTACAAAGGGTATACCACCCCAGTGACGGCTTTTGTACCTTTATTTCTGAGAGTGTATAAATGGATCAATGTGCATATTTTTGTGTCCAAGTGCATTATTTCCTGTTAAAATAAATTGATAAATTCATGACATCTGCAACCGGTGACAAGCAATAACAATGTAATGAAATAGTCAACCAGCTACGATTTATTAGCTAGCCTTCTAACATGAAAAAATAATTAACCACTTTCAGTGGTTTTACCACGAATACAGACAAGTTACCATGATACCACCATCACCGAAAGTAATTAATTGTGTCTGCATTACTATAACACACACTGATTGCAACGCTTGTAACAGATGCATAATTTTAGAACACCCTGAACTGCAACCGGTGACAAGCAATAACAATATAATGAAATAGTCAACCAACTACGATTTATTAGCTAGCCTTCTAACATGAAAAAATAATTCATCGTACCTTTAGCTTACTCAGAGCTGCGTTTTGAAGTTTGTAGGTTAATATGTCAAAAGTACGGTGCCAATCAAAATGTGACTTTGCGAAACAGACTCTCCTTAAAGGCAGGGTAGGCAATTTCAGACTAGCTAGCAATAGCGAGCTAGCTTTGAAAGCATGAGATCCTACCCTCCCTTCAGTCTCCAAAGTCATGCCTCCTCCAAAAGACATGAACGCAAAGCACACAGCAGCATCTGCAAAGCGTCCCGAGACGAGAGATGGCATTAAATTACCTAATGCCTCGAATTACACAACATTACAACAATAATGAACGTAAACAAGAAGATATAGGCGATGTATGTTTCAATATTTAGACCACACATTTACCATGTGTTCGAAAGCACAAACACACTAGACTACCCTACATTTCTACATTCTCTCACGCGGGGCAGAGAGAGATAAAGAGGAAATAGGAGATGATTCCCTTTCTCATTTCCTCCTGTGACCTCAGCTGTACTTCAACACATGCTTAATTCTGCCTGCCTTTTTAGGACAAGCCTTGGATTAATGCTGTCAATGTGTTGCAGTAAAGAGCCTGTTTCAGATAGAGGACAGCCTTTTTTCTTGCTTTCATTAATTGCTTCTTTTCTTATGAATGGAGGCTTGTGTGCGAGAGGACGATCTTTGTTCTTTGCTAATTCTCTTCGCTGCCCTTTCGCAGTTAGAAGTGTCGTTGTAAGGGTGCAAATGATCAATGAGGCACTGTTTCTACAGATAAGGACTTTTCATGCCATCGAGAGACATCACAATCTGATATATGAATATCCTTTAGGTTACAAGAGTAACCGTGCAAACCGGGAGTCACCTTGACTTGTTTGCCAAATTTAGCTGGATAAAAATAAGTGACATCCTCCATTTCTTCATTCTACACTCCTTCATTGTACTCTCCTTCCCTTAGGCCGTGTGTCCAACAAAGCGTTTTTTCACGCAGCTGGCGTATTTTTCCAATTGTTTTCAATGGGAGCGCCGCGTTTTTTTAAACGCCATGAGCGTAACAAGGCACTGAGCGTGTATTTAACGCTCAATTGATGAGCGTTCGCCGTTTTTTTACTGGTCGCCGAGAGTTAAAAAATATTCAACTTTGGGTAAAACGCAGCGCTCATCTCTGACTATGTTTACATGCAGCCAATAACCCGTTCAAAACCGGAATATTAGCAATAACCCGGTCACGCACGGCCATGTAAACACTGGCAAAAACCCGAATATGCTCATATCCTTTATTTTAAAAACCCGGATATGATGCCTGGGGTACCCCTTTGCTAACCTGAATTTTTGGTCATGTAAACGCGTATCGGCATATCCCCGTAGTGATTTGTGTTCTGCGCATGTTCTATTCGCAAGGAATCTTGGTCTTTTGAGTAGAGGAACTTCTCAGCGCTTACAAAAACCCGCGTGCAGTATACCAGAAGTAAACATCGCGAGACGCAGCACAGCATACTTTTGGAGCAAGGTCAGTACCTGCACCAAAGCGCAAACAAAGGCGATCGCTATCTGCCCCGAACTATTCATTATAAGCGTGCTGCTGCTGTTGTTGTTGACTTTGGATACAGGAAGAAGAATCGAAAATGACGCATATTGCGTCTTAAGGTTGTCCGTACGTCCAGACGCTAACCGTGCGTCGTCGTTTACATCGGGATATTGCAATTCCATGTATACAGGAGTAACTCTCTCTGCTAACGCATGTAAACGGGTTATTCCTAATGTTTCAGAAACCCGAATAGTGACCTTAACCCGACCATAACCCGAATATTGCCTGCATGTAAACGTAGTCACTATCACTTTTTACCCAACCGTCCAATCACAGTGGAGGAGGGGCGGGACAAATACCACGCCGACCAATTGTCACAACATTCTTTCTGAACAATGACGTCAACCAGCAGAGCTAACCGAACAAAATGGATGAAAAATAAATTTTTGTAGTATGAAACAAATTAGCTGGGAAATCAGCTACAAGTAAACTGTGCTGCGGATATTCTGTATCATAGCAATGAATTGTCTCAACTGAAAAAACGCTGCGCTGCCAAAACACTCAGAGCGTCTAGCGTTTTCAGCTGGCTAAAAACGCTTTGGTGTACACACGGCCTTACTGCCAAGTGTAGTGTCTGTGTAACGGAAACAACCAGTAAGGTTTCCATTCAAGAAGTATTTCTTGTTATTATCAATGTTGAAAACAGTTGTTTTGCTTAATAATCTTCTGGAAACCGTGATATATGTTTTCAGGGTTCTTTGATGAATAGAAAGTTCAAATGAATAGCATTAATTTGAAACAGAAATCTTTTAACATTATAAATGCCTGCTGCTAAAAATACTGTCGCTTTTGATCAATTTAAAGCAGTATTAATTTCTTTAAAAAAAAAACCATTTCACTGAGCTTGTCATAGTGCATTCTGGGATTGCATTGTCTATGATGGATAAAATTCGCTAATCCTCTCTGTTTTCATAGCACCCTGTGCCATTGGTTCCAAACTTTAAGCCATCAATGTCAGTGCCTGATTGGCTCCATGCCGTCCAGAACTACATGAGAAACCTGCAGTATCCTTTTACCCGCACAAACCATTCATTCTGGGAAAGTTTGACGTATTCTGCTTCTTCTGGTCTGAATGCATTATGAATTCATTGGTACTCGTTCCTTTGGAGTGTCAGTTATACTTTTTCGCTCTGTGTAATTTATTCAGTTGGCTTGAGTCACTCAAAGTGCCTTTTTTGAAATGTCAGTCCCTTTAATGTAGAGTGATATTATCCACGGGCCTGCATACTTCTGGCACACTGATACTTAGACATGCACTATACTACTGGTTTGAGCAGCCATTGCTAGATAACTTAAGCTCTTGCACATATTTATGTCCATCATTGTTTGTGATTTAATATCTCTGTGTCTGATTTTCCTCCCACAAATAGATTGAGCTCTGTGAGGGGTAATGAGGACGTTGGGTTCAACAGGACATTGGTCGCAGCTGTGCATTTTGAGATGCATGAGTCACAATGAAAAAAACAGGGAAAAAAAAGTTCCTAAGTTAGCCATACAAACTTTATGTAGCTCCTTAACTTCTGGCAGATACAACCACACGGGAACTCAGTTTTTTGAGATTAAGAAAACCAGACCTCTGAGTGGGTAAGTGATGCCATCGCTCAGGCATTTTCATCATCCTGTCTTTCTTCCCTGTATTTCCTGTTTCTAGTCTTTTCCTGTTCCTTCTTATTTTACAATTATTTTACTCTCTTGATATTCATTTAGAAAATGCTGGCATGTTCTTTTACAAAATACAGAGCTTTTATCCAGCCATGAACGCAATTTTTTTAGATTTATTTTAAATAAGAAATCATTGACCCTGTATTACATATATATATATATATATATATATATATATATATATATATATATATATATATATATATATATATATATAAATATATATTCTTTTCAGGTTGATGGAGACTGCCAGAGAGATGATACGAGAATCACTTCCCATCAAATGCCTTGAAGCAGTTATCCTTGGAATGTATCCTTTATCTTTATTGACAACAGTGTGGTTATTTTAGCAAAAAAAACATGAAAAAATGGCTTTCATTAATTGAAAAAAAAAGCTGCAATAAAATCAGATATAAATATTATATGAAAAACTTTAACTGAAAAAAAAACTTAAATGAAAATTAGAAATAAAATGACTAAAACCAATAAATTAGAGCAAAACAGAAATATATATATATTATAAGTAATAAAATATTAATGATAATAGAAGCATTAATAAATACTTTATTTTGTACAGTTATATGAATATATATGCACAGTATGTATAGAAAATAGATCAGTTTAAGTACTGAAATTACTAAAACTTAAATAAAAATAATTTAAAGCTAAATAGAAATATAAAGAATATATTAATATTATGAATAATACAATAATATTAATAATGATACAAATATAGTATATTAATAATAATAATATAAATATTTTAAATTTTAATTAAAAATAAAATAACAGTGATTGACAAAAGGCAATCTCTAATTGACTTTATTTCTGGTAAAATTACAAGGTCAAGAAAATAAATAAAAATGAGAGTCATGCATAGATTAATCATTCACAATAAGATTAATAATGTGCATTTAGAAAATGGATTGGGTGGATTTTCGTTTCATGCCGACTTTAACACTCATAATACACTTGCATTGTGGCTACTGGCTTGCACTCGCACTTTTTGAAAATTCTGGGCCAAAACCGAAAATTCTGGATGCACTTGGCAAAACCAAAAACAAAACCAAAATTGCTTTTTAATGAAATTCAATTATTTTAATAATACGGAAATGTTTAAATACAAGCCAATAAAATAGAGCGTAATATTGAGCAGAGCATCACAGTGATAATGGCGAGAGCGAAACCTGGGCGCTGAAAGCTGAGGAGCGGGGCGGCATATATTTTCAGTGGTCGAAATTTCAATGCAGCCCTACACTAAACTATAATTTAGTACTCATAAAAATAATTATTGCCATTGAGCACTTGCAACACTGTTAATTAGTCTAGGGAAAGGCCCATTTCTCCCTTACTTTTATTGTTTTGATATCTCAATTGCTAAAATTGTGATGTAAGACTAAGCAGCGCTCTATCAAAGGCAATGTGCTTCACATCACTGTCTTTCTTCATGATCCCCCAGCCTCTCAACTCAGCCCGAAGCTTTTACTTTTAGCTGTTGCTAGGAAACTAGGAGTCGTAGTAGATTCTCCTTGAAGGCGGGCACAGCTTCCTGTCCATGTAGTGGATACAGCTGTGCCATTCAGAGACACTGGGAGGGTGTGTTCTTTCAGGAACTATTAATGCCAGTTATCTCAGCAGACCCAGGCCAGGGGTTAACACAAGCTGCATGTCATCATCGTCCGCGCAAATGCCAAGCGTTGCAGAGAAACATTCTGGAGATCTGCTTCGCAGATTGTGATGTTTCACAGGAGCCTCAGTGTAGACTTCACTTTGAGTTGAGCACTTCATGGCTCATTAGCTGCAAATAGATGCTTTCTCTCCGTGCAGATTTGTAGTGTTGAGCGGGAAGATGAAGTGTTCCAGTTTTCGTCACTTTGAGATTTGTATCTTTGTGTAAAAAACCCGTCTTTTAATCTACAGGGTAGGGTTGCACCAGCCGTTCGTAAGTTCTTTCTTAAATTGGAACGTAAAGTCCACACTAGAGGCTTTAGGCTTAGTAACTACTAGCTAGTTTTTAACTAACTATGTACTATATTCCGTTGCACCATTTGTTCGTAAGGTAAAACGTAGCTAGTAGGTCGTAAGCTCTCCTTAAAGTAATGCGTAGTCGCATAATATGACGTTTAGTCTCGCTGAACCAATAGCAGCCTTCAAATACGTGAGCAGAAGTTGTTTAATTGCCGTGAATTTCAGTTTATCCTTCATTCTAACTTCTTTTGCCTCACGTTACTAACGGTAAAAACAAGTTTCCATTAAATACGATACTTGATCACGAATAACATTAGTGTTTTTATATGTAAATAACATTCAGAAACTGTATTTGAAATGAAATTAATAAGTATCAATAAATAAATATTGATACAAAAAACATAAGATATTACGTTTATTGATTATGACTGATATTTGACATGCACAGCATGGACAGATGCACACAGCGGCGCTGTTTAGGGACGGGTTGGTGTTAAAGAGCCGCTAACAAAGTTAACTTTTCACATAATGTTCTCTCTCTTAAAACGTAAGCGAGTGTAAATGTCAGCATTATCATGTCTAAAGAATTGAAGTCTGTCAGGTAAAAGAAGAGCTATTGATGCAGTTTAGTCAGTCTGATGTTTTATTCCAACCGTTACTCCTGATCGGAGGCTGCCATAAATATTTAGTTGGAACGTAGAGTTACGTTTAAACTAAGTTTAATGGTGCAATGTAAAAATATTTAGTAGTTCGTAAGTTGTAACTTAGTGCCCATTTACGTCAAAACTAGGGTAAGTTGTAACTTGCGCACAGCTGGTGCAACTGGCCGCAGCTCTCTCGATGCAGTTCTCATAAAGTCGCAAAGTATAAATAGTGTAAGAGCATCAGAGAACACTGAGGCTATTGTTGTTGTAAAGTTAAAGTTGCTGTAAGCAATTTCTGTTTAAAAATAGCACACATAAAATATCACTGAAATGGGGGTCTTGAAAAATAACACTTGTTTTTGTGACAGCCCTAAGCGCTGCAAAAAACAGTGACGATAAAAAAAAGAATGCGTTTCTGATTTGTTTATATATTTCTGTCGACTGCATAACCATATTAATTTGTTTTCTAACATCACTAGCTTTAAAAATGCAACTTCGCTGCATAATGAATGCATAAAAGCAACCAGCTGGATATAAACTAATGCAAATAGACGCTAACAATCGTGACATTAAACATTTGGGACGGGCTTGTGTTTGTTTTTGTCACGTAGTTTTAACCGCTTGAGGTTCTAGTAATGTTAGCGTCTTCTTCTCAGCCTCGACAGCAAACATACTGCTGTTCTCCATTAGTGCAACATCTAGTCAACAAATTAATTGCTCTATAATGATATGAAAACACGAGTGCACTGGAATACCGTTGTTTTGTAAAGTCGTCAAAAGTTTGTCTGCATATTCAAATGAAGACAAAATGAGTGCATTCTTGTTGCTTTGTTCTTGGGATCTATAGCAGAAGTATTCCCCGCAGGTTTCAGAATGTGTGTCTTGCAGATAAGGATGTTGAAATTCACGGCTGAGAGGATCACATGACCCTGCTGATGGGTAATGTGATCCTCTGGTGTCTTCTCATTGTAACACTGGTGTGGGGTTTTGTGAGTGTGTGTAAACACACGCACACAGAGAACGAAACTCAAAAAGAGCTGCAGAGGAACAAAACATATAGAAAGGGCTTGTATTTTATTTAAGAGCCTTTTCAGACCTGTAGATCGTTTGCTTTGTTCAAAAACAGGGACATATTTTGTTACAACTTTTTCTTCTTGGTTTGGTTCGGTTCACTTTCACAAGGCAACATTTCAAAGCGTACCAAAATGTGTTTATGCAAGCCACATGTGAGCAAAACTGTCCTCTCATTGGTCAGAGTTCACCGGTTTACGTTCTCTGCATCATCCATTAAGATGGATTGACAAGTTCACTCCACGGGCTTATTGTGGCTTTATCTGTAGCTGAAATGGCAAACACTAGCTTATACGAATGTACCCTTTATTCCCACTCTGACTGATCAAATCATTCATTCATTCATTCATTCATTCATATACATATATACACATATATATATATATATATATATATATATATATATATATATATATATATATATATATATATATGTGTATATAACATTTATAATGCAGTTAGTACAAGAATCAAGGCTTCGTCTGGACAAAATTCTTGCAATGCTGGGAGAAACATTTTAAAATGAAGAGGCACTCTTTGGTTTTCAACCACAAAAACTCCCAGCATCAGACAGTGCTGCTTTTTATATAACACATTTTCCATTATGAATAATGATACATCTTAGTTTGTTGGTCCGTTGAATCGGATTGCTTTCTCATCTCAACCGAACTGCCCTAGAGTTCATTTTCAATCAGGCCGAGACCAAAATACTACAAAAAGAAATAAAGGGCTACGGTTAACAATCCTTCTTTTGAAGAGATCAAAAATCGAATGTGTTTGCTTTGTCAGTGTCTCTGGACTTTTTATATATGATTCATCAGTGCCCAATTTTCCTAAGGAATTTTTTTTTTGCTTTACATAATAATCAAACTGGAACCATATCAAAATATCTACAAAACAAAACTTGAAACAAGAAAAATTTGAACAAAAGTATATTAAAATGTAACAATTTGAATGTATCTTGTTTCATTTTATTGATCTTGTTTTTAAAGTATATTTAGATATTTTAAAAACAGAGGACATTTTGTAGTGTAGAATTGTAAAAACAATTTTTTTTGTAGTTTTAGTCTGAAGAAGCTAATTTTCTGTTTGTGGACCACTGGAGTCTTTGATTAATAGATGAATATGCTTGTGTTATATAGACTACAAGCGTTCTGTGCTGGTTATTGTCTTTGAAAGGCAGATGGCAAAAAACGAAGCAGTTCCAGGACGTTTCGTTGTGTTGTCAGACACACATGGTTCAACAAATCTGTGGTATGTGCTTGTGCCGTACACAACAGCAAAACAACACAGGCACACCGTTTACTGACAAGTGTGACGATAATGATTCATTTACAGGGTGGTTGTAAAGCATCATTTCCTCATTTTAACAACTTCAAGGCCACATGAATTCAAAATTTGCATCAGAAAGGAGAACAGCAATCATGCCAATCTCTTTCCAGTATGTTTGGACTCTAGTTCTTAAATTACATCATGGATACCCTAAAACAAACACCACTCAGTTTACTGATGTGATTGATGTCAGTAAGGTCAAAAAGTAGTCTTTTTTTTGTCCCTAGTTGCAGAAGAATCCTGGTGTGAACCCTGCAGATAGACTCTCAGCCTGGTGACTCCTGCCATGCCGCAGTGAGCACTGATCGCTTACATAAGACTACAGAAGAGATCAGGCAGAGAGAAGGAAAAGCCTGAGGGGAAGGCTAGTCTAGCCGAGTGTGTGACCAACTTCACTCGCGTCCCTGCAACTTCATGGAATCAGAAGGTTTTTGTTTGACTTGAGATGCTTGGCTTTTTATATTATTGTTAGAGTTTGTTTGTTGAATGTTAAACAACTGACAGTAAAATCCAGTGATGCAAACTACTCGACCTTTTTTTGCAGAACTGCTTTATAGATAAAATGAACTAGTTTAACAATTTATCTTTACAAAGGAACTGAATTCAATGCCTGAACTGACTTCAGCTGAACAATGACACTATTTTCTTTTAAGAGCTGCTGGACAGCCATAATTAACTGTTTGGATCGTTAAATCATTTTCCTGTCATCACTGTAAAGCTGCTTTGAAAAAAAATCTGTAATGTATAAGGCATTATTTAAATAAAGGTGACTTGACTTTTTTCTCAAATATGGCTGTTTTAAATTGAAAATGTACGTGACTCGTGTAACTCCTAACTGAGTGTGACAAGACAAGAAACATTTTACATTTTCGACACATTAGGCATACACATAAAAGTACATGTGTGCATATTTTAATGCTAATAGTATTTACAAATAGTTCAAAATTATTATTTCCCAACCACAATTAGACCTAGAATTTCCTTCACTGTTTTATTTATTTATGCTTTCTAACAATTGCTTTTCTTATTGACTTTCTTGTTGGTGCGTGCCTATGCAAATGTTGTTGCCACAATTCTAGAGAGAGTTATGTGGTTGCTAGTGTGTTCCCATGTAGCTTCTAATGCCAATCAGAGGGTTTTTAAGTGTGTTATGTAGTTGCTAGGAGGTTCTGGATGGTTGCTAGGGTGTTCTTGTTGGAGCTTTTACATGCAGAAGTCATTCCCAACATGCTAGAGTGTTATGAGTGGTTGCCAAGGTGTTGCTATGTGGTTGTTAGTGAATTCTGAGTGGCCAGTGCTAGGGTGTTCTTGTTGCAAAAGTGGTCATCGCCACAATGCTAGAGTGGTTGCTATGGCATTGTTATGCAGTTTCTAGGGTGTTCAGTGTGGTAGCGAGTTGTTACGTGTTTACTAGAGTGTTCTGAGTGGTTAGATATGATTTGAGTACCTCATTGTAAATCTATAGGTCTATTTCTCATATTTCACCCGATTGTTCAATAAAGTAACAACACTCCTCAACAAAACGCATAATTGGATGTGTCATTGTCTCATTTATGTCTGTAGCACAAATGGTTACACTGAATTTCCAAATTTGAGTTTGGAAGCACCACTTTGTTATTTTAAAAGAATAAACGCTATAAAGCTTTCAGTCAGGGTATCGGTTCTGAGAATATACAGACATTTTAGCTGTTACAAATCTTAAAGGCACACTATGCAGGAATTCCGTTTTTGTCAAACAGCGCCCCCTAGAGTCGACATGGAGTACTTATATTTAAAGGTGCAGTGTGTGATTTTTAGCGACATCTAGCGGTTCGGCTGCAAGTTGCACTAAGGGCTCAGCCCACTGCTCACCCCTCCCTTTCAAAGAAGCTACGGTTCCTGAAACTGGACAAACATATCGTCGTCTGAGAGAGCAGAGAATAGCCAGAGTAAGCCAAGAGTGTGTAACATTGTCACTGTTTCTGTACCACAGTCCATTATAAACCACATCATGGATAAAGTTTACAAAGCCATAGTCAGGTGAGGATCAAGGGTCTTAATATATAATAATAGTAATCAGCTGATTGTCTCACAAACGTAACCAGCACATTTCCCCCCACATAGCAAATACGGCGAGGGAGAAGAAACACATGAAACTATATGCAACTATATATTTTTTCTAACAGGATAGTAAAAGTTTAGCTGGCAAATATGAGCTGTTACTGTGGCTGAGCTGGTTAAAGCGTAAAGCCTTGTTTATACTGGACGCATCCGCATGAGCCCAAAAAGGTGCGCGCTGCGAAAATGGCATGATTGTAACAGTGCGCACGCCTCCGCATCCCCTAGACACCATTTACTACACACAATAGGCTTTTTTCTCTGATTTTGGAAACTCCTCTCAATCGACTTAAAATGCTTCCAAGATCGACTTGTCGACCTCACGAACGTGCAGCACATTTTTCCCCACATAGCAAAGCCATAACACAGCAAGGGCGAAAGAACTAAGTTAAAACTTGAAACAATCCAACTACATATTTTACACCACTGACAAGGGAAAAGTCACTACTCACGGTGTTTATGGCTAGCTTCTAGCTTTCTGCTGCTTCTCTTTCAAGGTAGTGACGAAACGCGCTCTGTAGCGCTGTGTGTTCTCTGTAGCGCTGTTTGTTCGTTTTCGGCTAAGGTAGAAACATGATCACACAATATGTCGACCTCCATAGAAGGGGGCGCCTGCGGTTATGTAGATATAAATGTCTCATTCTAAGGTAATAAAAACATTACGGTTTATTAAGTAAGTTCTTTATACACCACTGAAAACAAAGTTATGGATGTCATATTGCATTTCTGTTAATAGATGCTCAACATTTTTACATATTGCACCTTTAACGTTACTGTCGTAAATACCCCTCACGCAGAGAGGCTCTGCACTTTATTACTTTATAATAATAAAGTAGCCTACCGCGTTTGATGGCTTATAACGTTTTTACATGATTGCAGCTAAATTACAAGTAAATAGCCTATAGCCTAGGCATACTGTATGATTTCATATGTGTTTTTTGAGTGTGATGTGAACATTACAAAATGCCAGATAACATCAATAAAGTTACATGTACGTCGCATTATATCGTAACATTGTCCGTTATGAAGTCGTTAGACCTGATTATTGCAATTTATCATTTAGAAATTGTGCTCATTTACACCATTTACAACGTGTAGGCTTATTTATGTCCTGATAATTATGTCAGATATTGACAGCTTTTCTCATGATAATCGCAGGAATCAACTTTAACAGTGAAAGCCTGAGCAAGTAGGACTCTTGTCCGGTTCCTCACACTGTCAGATTCTCGTTTCCTTTTCCTAGACTCTTCCGACCGCACTTTCTTCGTTTTTTCCTTCGTCGGTCTGCCATCACGTCTGAAATGCACGCTAGTGTACTGTCTTTCATAGATGGTGCTTCATATGCATGTGCTTATTGGTATGTTTGAAGTGCCGTAAAGCAATTTGTTACATACTTCCTGAAGCTGAGGCCGGCGGCTTGCCGGGCCAAAGTTACAAGGGTGGTTTTTCCGCTCACAGGCGAGGGAGCAAGACGACCACCATTCAACCCGAAAAAAGTCATATAACCATTCCAATGACTCCGAAGCTGTTGAGTTAAGCTAAAAAAAACTGCATAGTTACCCTTTAGGGTGAGTTTTAAATGAAAAGAGTTGTTAATTCATTCACAATGCCTGATTTACAACACTGCAGATTTTTATTGACCTACTGTAGCTGATTGATTTTCAGGTGTGACTGTAACAAAACTTACTGAAAGCACAAAGACGAATCAGATTTGAAAAATCAATAGTTCACATTAAGTTGAGAAGATTTGGTATTTTACATGAAACACTTCGGTATCCTCCTGAATTTTAACAGAGATAAAAATCAATTTGGCATTTCATTATCACCCCATTCTCAAGCAGCTGCTTTTTCTGGGCTTGAAAATTATTCTGAATGTATCCAACCTGTCTTGAGTAAACCCATCACAAATGAACGTTAACGAAACTGTACTGTCAATAAAGTCCTTGACCCTATTGCCGCTAGCTACCTAACCAACGGTCTGACCTCTGTGGAGCGGTTCCCCATCAGCTTTAAGACCCAGTTCTCCGGACACCACTTCCATCACGTGGTGCTGGGCGTTTACTGTAACGGCCGCTACGGCACCCTGGGTATGAGTCGGCGTGCTGACCTTATGGACAGATCTCTGAGCTTTCGTACGCTCAGCGAGTTGGTGTTCGACTTTGAGGACTCATACCGCCGCTACCAGCACACCATGAAGAAGATCAAGATCGGCCTGTACGTGCCCCATAACCCGCACGTTTTCCAGCCTATTGAGTGGAACTATCTGGTGATCAACGCCTGCAAGCAGGGCCATGAAGACATGCGCAAAGAGCTGGAGAAGCACGGCCGAGACATGAGGATGAAGGTGAGCCAATCAAATTGTATTTTTGTATCATTGATATACTATTATATTTTTCGTTAATATTTTAAATGTTAAAATTTGTATCTTTTCTGGGTTCATTTTAATTTTAGTTAACATGTAGTAATTTTGATGTTGTTTTTTTAGTTTTTATGTATAGTTTATATATGTTTTTGTTAATATTTTAAATTAGTTTAAATTTGTATCTTTTCTGTGTTCATTTTAATTTTAGTTAAAATTGAGTAATTTTGTTGTTGTTTTTTAGTTTTTATGTATAGTTTATATATTTGTTGTTTGTATCATATTATATAGTTTATATAACTTTGTTGTCATAGTTTATTTAGTTTTAGTTATTTTAGTACTTCAGCTTAAACTAAAAGAAAATGAGAAATGTTGCCTTGCAACTAGCCGAAATAAAATACGTTTAGTTATATGTTTAAATGTTAATATTTAATGTTTATCTTATTTTATTTTAAGTAATGAAAATGTTTTTTATGGTTTTAGCTTGACAGTAGTTTTAGTTACTAAAATCACTTGGTTAATAGTTAATAACAAGTCTAAGATTTACCCATATTACCCATGTTTCATTTTACATTTTTTAAATTAATTTTTTATAAAAATATCGTAACTATAATATATTATAGAGATATTTTATGAATATATTATTGATATTCATATTTATGCTGCCTTAAATTTTGCCAAAATGACATATCTTAGGTTTTGGAACCGAGACCTACACTGCATCCGAAATTGAATACTTCCCTACTATATAGTATGCGAAAAACAGTACGCCAAAAGAGTAGTATGTCCGAATACATAGTATTCGAAAAATAGTGGGCGAAAAGTCCCTGGATGACCTACTACTTGCACCGAGATTCAGAAGTGTGCATTCGATGGACACTTTACTATCCCGTCAGGCCATTGGAGGGGATTTATGAATGAAAATGAAGCAATGCAACTGACGCTGGTAGGTCACGTAACAGTAACAACATGACGGATGTAGTACGTCTGAATTTCATTCACACTACCCATATTCATACTATATATAGACTAGAGTATACTTTTTTAACAGTCGCAAAGTAAATTCAAATGTAGTACCTACTCAGACAGTATGCGATTTCGTTCGCAACGCTGATGTCCATCTCAAAAACTAAGCTAATTCAGTGGGATCTAAATAAGGTCAGAATTCATGTGGGAGGTGGAGCCACATAAAAAAAAAATCACGCTTGCGTGTCTTCTGTGTTTTTTGAAGTACACATTTATGTTTAACCCTGGCTCAGTTATGACTGGATCAGCAGAGTTCATATTTGTCCTTGGATGTCTCTTGAAGAGTTGCAGACTAGCTTGAGATCATCTGTACATCAGACATGTTTATCATGTAGACAGTAAAAGTAGGTCATGTGCTCCCAGTTTCTCAGATGTGGCCTTGACTTGACCGCAGTCAGCTGTGACATAGTTTCCATGAATGGCGTGAGCAGAGAGTGGAAATTGCGCTCTGGATGTTTGAAAGGAATGCATGTTTTTATGGATGTTAAAAAAAATGTGGGACCTTTTTTAAAACCTAAATGTTTTTGCAATTAGTCTTTAATGTTTAAGCTATACGAACATCTTAGGGCATGTGATAGGAATGTACGTATATATATTCCTATATTTCTCTCTCTCTCTCTCTCTCTCTCTCTCTCTCTCTCTCTCTCTATCTCTCTCTCTCTCTCTCTCTCTCTCTCTCTCTCTCTCTCTCTCTCTCTCTCTCTCTCTCTCTCTCTCTATATATATATATATATATATACATATATATTAGGGCCGTGAAAAGATTAATCGTGATTAATCGCATCCAAAATAAAAGTTTGTGTTTACATAATATATGTGTGTGCACTGTGTATAATTATTTTGTGTATATATATAAATACACACACATGCATGTATACATTTAAGAAAAATGTGTTATTTATACATAAAATATTTAAATTTATATATAATATAAATTATATATAATATATACAGTATACACAAATATTTCTTAAATATATACATGCATGTGTGTGTATTTATATATACAAAATAATGATACACAGTGATCACGATTAATCTTTTCGCGGCCCTTATATATATGTGTAATATATATATATATGTAATATATATATATATATTTATACACACTTTTCCCTTCAAGATAGAATGTGCATTTTCAGAATGCTTTCTTGTTTCTTCTTTTAAAGTCTTTTTGACTAACTAATTATTAAACTAGTCATCACCTAGTCAAGAACATAAATATATGTCTGTTTGCAGAAATTGCTTGTGCATTTAAGACAACATGAAATCCAAATTGACTTTGAAAGAGTTTGTTGATGTACTGAAAACCCATCACCTGGCATCATCATCATCAGGCCGATAGGTCACTCATTATGAATCTCATTCTAAAAATCAACTATAACAATTGAGAACATCGCAATGTCAAGTTACCTCTCATCTCTTGTGCTCCTCGTGTGGGGAAAGCACAATATATCGAGCGACTGAGAGATTGGGACATCTGTTGTCTAGTAGCATAATGAAGTTAATGAACGTCATCAAGTTAATGAACGTATCTTTCATAATGCTAGGTTTATTTGTGCTGCAGTCACTAATGAGAAAACGCAGTGAGAGCGATTCAGCGTTTGCTCCCTGTGGTGCGAAAAAGTTCAAGTAATACCCGTTTAAAAAACTGATTGTAGATTTGTCGTTTTCTTGCACCGGATCCCTGTCGGGTTGATGATAGGCAGTATTCCTCATCTGTTAGTTTCTCAGCTTGCCTTTTGCCACCTTAAAGATTTTAAGCCCTTTTTTCATTCTAATTGCCCTGAAATCCTAATTTCATGAAGATAAAAATGATCTGTATTACCTCATGCCGCTATATATCATTTGACTTTTTAATTTCACTTGCATAATATATTAGCTTATTCACAAATGTAAAAATAATGAATATAAAATATATGAAACCTATGAAAGTTTTAAAACAACTGGGTTTTATTACAGATCCTCAAGTCGTCCAGCGCTCAGTCTCCAATCAAAGAACGAAGCCGAGGCAAGTCTTTGTCACCGCGCCGCCGATCAGCCAGCAGTCCCCAAAGACGCCAACATGTCCACAGAAGAGACAAATCGTAAGTAATGGATACTTTGATGTTGTGAAATACATCCACTTGTGTGAAAGTCGCTTGGTAGAAAAGTCTCTGTCAAGAAAATCGTAAGCTGTTAGTGGTTTATCGGCAGTGACTCATCATGACTTGCATCTTGCCATGGAAGTAATTACTTAGGGGTTCATTTATTACATATTGACACATTTTTAGTCATCTTCATTTTTTGGGTGCTAATCAGCAGCAGCAGCAAGCAAAAAATCTAGTTTCTATTAGGATACAGTGACAAACATTGCTGGCATGTGAACTCTCGGTTCGGTTTTTGTATTCACATAGGCTATTTCAAAAGCTTACAGGAGCATGTTCAGCAGTAGCATGTAACCTATAGCAAATTAAGATTGCAATTTTAGCGAATATTATCAAAAGCAAAGCACGCTACCAGATGTTGCGGTGAAGTATAAACATTTGATTTTGCGCTGTGTCCAATCTCAGACATGTTTGTGGTCCTTGAACGTGGTGGCTGTCAGAGGTGTTTAATATTACTCCGAATCCAGTCACCGCTCAAACATGCCAGGTCTAACGTTGGGCAATACTTGGGTAGGTTGGGGGGTAAATCATTTACACTATAGACCTTATGTAGCCCCACCCCTTTTCCGTGCTGCGCTCGTTGTCTTTTGTCTTCCGGTCTGTATTTTCAAAGTGATCTTGCATATTTATGAATGAACGGCTTGTTTTAAAATCTTGCCGGTCTACTTACATTTGCTAAGACATCTGCTTTAAACATTACACTATGCATGAGAACTTTCGTTAACTTTACAATAAGTAAATCTACTTCACCAGCTAATTACTCCTCAGCGATGCCATAGCGATATAGGCTACAGAGCTACTACTAAAACGGAAGTTCAAAGACAATATTCTAAAGATGGCTGCGCGCTTGTTTCTCTGGCGCATAAGGTCTATATTGTAAAGCAACAGCATGTACCTTACTTGCTCTTCAGCAGCAGCCTAGAAGATCTTTTCCGCCAAGACCAAGCATATCAACACTGTCATATCCATTACCAAGCCAAACACTCCAAGAGTTGTCATGACAGAAATATACACTGCTCGGCAAAAAAAAGAAAAAAAGAAGAAAAGTTTGGATTTAAATAGGCAAATGCGTAAGAGTCTATGATTGGATCATTATTGCAGCGATTGTGTTTCTAGCTTATTGTATGTTGAGTCTTCTAACTCTAATTGATGGAGTGTGTAGCTTTTCATTTCTTAAACAACCATGTAAGACACATTTTGCCCATATTCTAAGATGGCAATGTCAAGATTCATCAGGATAAAATTGTGAAAGAATAGTTGGGAGTTAGCATGCATGAAGAATAATTTTCACAGATGAATTGGCAGCTCTGAGTCCAGACCTTTTGACACTTTTCCACTTCAAATCGCATTCAGTGTGAACACTCCTTGACATTTGTTGACACTTTTGTAGCAGTCACTAAGGTTACTGAAGACGACACATTGTCTGCTCATGTTCCATGTTCACGCAGTGGCCTTAACCCAGTGCATTCTCATTCGAGTTGGGATGGTGACATTGCGAAACAGCTGGTGGTAATTCGTTGACTAATCTCCTCTAGCAGCACACGGTTGTCAGGGTCTCATGTTACCAAAGCACGACGTCCAGGCATTGACTTTAATGTCTCTATAGCAGCACGGCTCAAGTACTAGCGGAGAAACTCTTTTATCAGGCTGAGTGGACCAGAAAAGCCCTTTTAGCACTGCTGATTACCTTACAAGGGAGACCTCGGGCTGCTTTTGTTTATGCTGTTGAGGAAATAAGATTCCTTTCCTCTTAGTTCGGCCCCTGGGAAATATTGGCAGTGCTCTGCATCTACTAGGAGCAGAGTCATAAAAAGTGACAGTGATAGATAGCAAAGCTTCCTCTCTAAAAAGAAGTGTCTGTTTTAGCAAGACGTAAACACAAAGGGATCCCTAAGCTGTGGAAAATAGATGTAGCGCAGGGAGTTAGGACTAGTTATTTAAGCAAAGTGGCTTTTTAAACGCCCTCTCCTGTCAGTACAACTGCCCTCAGGCATTACACTGGGTTGGCACTCACTCTAATAGGATGTGAGTCCAATGCAACAGCTGTGGTGGATGCGGGACTCACTGACATGTCACGCTCGAATGAACTCATGTATAATCCTTCCATATGAGCATACAGTGATAATCAGCAGGTCCTGTTGTGTTAGCGTTTCAGAGCTCAGCGTCTGGTGATGTAACTTTATCCTCTGATGCAATGGATTATGTTAAAGCCGGTGTGCTTTATTTTGTGTGTGTCGGGGAGTAACTAATGGCGCGGTCACATTTACACATTTTCGCATGCAAATTCCGGTAATTTCAATAGGAATCCACGTGATTTCCCCCAAGCAGATTTCACAACGGGGTCAAGTTGATCATGTAGATTCGTAGAACCGTTTCTCTTGCATTTTTTCAAGTTCATATTTAACTTTTTTTTTTTTTTTTTTTCATTCTAGTGAATCTATTCGTTCTAAAAGGTCCTTTCCGTCATATGAAGCATTGATTCAACTTTTTAGTGCTATACTTATGAGTGTTGTTATTGTTAACTAATACTAAAACCATTAAAAATTATTTTCTGTTAATTGAAATAAAATTGATTACAATATAAATATTAGAAGAAAAAACAATATAAATATTAGAAGAAAAAATTAAATAAGTTAAAATCAAAATACTAAAATTACTAAAACTAACATTTAAAGAAAAAAATCTTTAAAGAAAAAATAGGTTCCAAATAACTAATAAAAACGACAAAATAACATAAATGTGCGAAACAAACTGAAAAGTATTTAAATAAAAGCTAATTCAAAATATGAATAAGTTCTATAAAGTTATGAGACCATTTATGATGAACCAATTCACTAAAATGAATCAGACCTTCCCATTTTAGTGAATCAGATCGTCTTAATTTAAAATGATCTAATGATGGAAAGTCCGGTTGATTCAAGTGAATCAGTTCACTAAGATGATTCATGTGAATGAACAGATTAAAAAATATATATTTTCTGATTGAAGTCTCTGTACTATTTTCAGTTATGTAGATGTGGGTGTTTTTGTTGCATTTGGTATAAATATACCTTTTTAGGATTGACACAATAAATTGAATTAATTAAATCAAAACTTTTTTTACTTAAGTGTAATTATTACTCAAATAAGTGATATGTTTTAAAATGATGCAAGATTATGATCATCAAAGATGCTCATCTAGCATATGTTTGTGTTAAGCAATTTAAAAATACCACAGCAACGTTACCTCTGTGTTCTAGCTTGAGCCCATGAGTTTGTTTAATCGCATGCATTGAAGCGCTGCTGTTGACATGTCTAAAAGAGAGCTCTTGATTGTTGTGTAATTACAATGCTGTAATTATTTAGCCAATCTAATGCACCTCTCAGATGACATGCCATGAAATTATACCAAAGTTTAGACTGCAGATCTGTAGTCCTGCTTCACGATCGAAGCTATTTTTGTTGTGCTCTATAGCACCTTCCTGTCACATGCTCTGAGATGTTAATTACTGAGCGCCACACATACACTCGTGTGCCAGGCAGCTGCTGAAACACACCACCCATTTAACGTCAGCATCACCCGCAATTACACAGAACTGCACGGCACACGCATCTCTTGGCAGATGAGTTTGTTAATTCACTTACAGTGGAAAGAATTCTGAAGTTACGAAATGAATCTGCTCTCCAACGAACCCCCTCAGTTCTGCAGTTGATGATTATGAAGTTTTGCCACTGTGATAAAACCTGCAGCATGTGACAGTCCCTGAAGCTCAAAGGAAACATTTTATACAAATACAACACCTCTTATATATACACACCTCTTAAAGGGATAGTTCACCCAAAAATGAATATTCTGTCATTATTTACTCAACCTCATGTTGTTCCAAACCTCTAGTTTGTGTATTTCGTTCCATAGGACAGGGGTTTTCAGTCTTTTAGATGCCACGGACTTCCAAATATGATCATCCTCATGCAAGGGAACCCCATCCTAAAATTGAAAAGGCATATATAGTTTATTGTACAAAGACCCAACTTATATTGTAAAAAAAAATATTGTGTCTGAAATATTATTTGGAAAATAAGTCACATTATTATGTTTTTTTTTCTACTCTACTCTATTTATTATTTACTTACTGTTTTTTTTTTTTACTTTTCTCTGTAACTCATTTAGATTGAACGTCATGACACACACACACACACACACACACACACACACACACACACACACACGCACACGCACACCCTTCACTATACCTAGAGATTGGCATGGTGTTAGTTCAGTTAACCTAATAGCTGGTTTGATTTGCATTGAGAGATGATCTTATGGAAATTGTCCCATGCCAATCTCTAGGTATGGTGAAGGGTGTGTGATGATCCCTTTTTTATTTCCAAAGGCCAAGGGAACTTTATCAGGATGCATAGTATCCTGGATCCATGAAACAACTGGCCTTTAAAAATTAAAATCTGCCTGTCTCTATGGGAATTTAACATAGGGGTGTCCTGACTTATGCACCCTGTATTTTAAGGAAGAACATTTATTTATTTACGATACATTATTCATTCACAAAGAAAATGAGTGTCCTTAAAGGTTGGATTTTTCCTCATTTTTTAAATTAAGGCATTAAGATCAATTTCCAAAAGATGATTTTTTTATTCCTCTTTTTAGTCAACTTTAGCATGGGTGTGTTCACTTATGCAAAGCACTGTATATATTGTAGTCTGTATGAAGTCTACTGAAACATGTGCTAAGTCTGTTTGTGGAACAAACCAAAATTTCCTAAAAGTTCTTAATTGTGTAAAACTGTTTTTGTACTGTACAGCAAGATATTTGTTTTGTGTACTTTTGTGTTCTATGGAGGAAATAACATTGAATGGCTTTGCAACAACATGAAGGTGAGTAAATAATGAGAGAATTTTAATTTTGGGTATTATTTTAATATTTCTTTAATGTTGCAATAAAATGGAAGCAGCGACAGGATTTCTTCCATTTTGAGTGAGACAGATTATCAACAAAAACAACTATGTGGGGCGAAGTCTTGGTTCTCTGCAACAGTAGTTTATTGGATGGACACAGATCTAAATGTGAGCTTGTAGTCGATTATCAGAAAGGGGCGGAATATGCCGGCCTTAGGAGAAAAGTTTTCCGTTTTCACTACAAAATCTGATTCGGACATTGATTAAAAACTATAAGGTAAAATAAAAAAAAAGAATGATTCGTTCACAATAAGATCTGTAACTTGCATTTGCAAAATAGATACAGTGAATATACTATATTATCAGTATAATATACTATACTATAATATACTATTCCTGTCTATCTCTAATCAATAAAGATATGAAATGCCAAGAAGGTACGATGAAAATATGCATCTGATTCTCTTCAGACTTTCCACATCAAGTCTGTTGAGTGAACGGGAAGTTCCACAGGGAAAATTAGATTTAGCTCTGGTACAACAGATCTGCTCCTGCCCTTTTCCTGAGTCCCTTCCCTGTCAAAGTGCATTATCTCCACTCAGGGCTATTTCTAACACACAGGATGTTTGCTTGTCTACAGGCTCACCCCCGTTTCCTCTGTCTCCTCCTTTCAGTCGTCCTCAGATCTCCACATAAAATGCGGACAAACACTTTCAATGCCACTTTTGTACATCTTGTACCCACAGAGTTTGGAGTGTTCAGAATGTGATGATCTTCCTGAAGGTTGTTCTTCAGTTTTCATGTCAAAAAAGTAGTGCGTTGGGAAAAAAAAAGCTATATAATTATATATTTCGAATATTGGCCTAACTAGACTGAAGATTAAAGGTTGAGTTATAAACGTTTGTTGTTTGTTTTGACTAGTCACTAGCAGCTAATGTTGTCGTGGTGACTAATCCATTTACATTTGTTTGGTAATTTGTTTTTTTTGCCTAAGAAACATTCATTCTTAGCCTGTTATGAAGGAAAGAATTGTAAAAGGTAGTTGTAGTCTACTTTTTGTAAATTGTCGGGGATCTGCTTTGTCACTGATGTGACGCTGAAGCACCCGCTTCAAATAACCAGCATCAGGTAAAAGAACATGGAGGCTGATTGATTATTTCACAAGAGTAGTAGCATGTGATAGACCTTTAAAGGCAACACCAGTTACTGCTGTGCTGGAGATCTGTGATGAAGAGCTTGGTTCTTCATAGCACTGTGTATTCTCAGCAGGACTGAAGGTGGAGGTTGAACATTATTGCGATTTATCTTAGGAAACAAACTCGTGGGAAAGATCAAGTGAGATTGAAACTAGACCAATACAACGGTTAGTTCTGGTCCACAGCTTGCATTCGTGTGAAAGCACTTCAAGTTTTCAATATTTCATCACCGTGGCATTATAAGGTTCTATCTGACATTGAGCTATTCACATATTCCTATTCTGCGTGCTTAACATTTTAATGTTGTGTACATTTTGTAACTTTTTATTTAGAACACAAAAAGGTTCTATTTACAAAGTCGATTGGAACGCAAAAAATTTGAATCTCAATATTTCAAAACCGCTCAGAAAGAATGCTGATAGAACCTTATAATTCCAATAGGGCGACTTGTATCAATTCACTTTTTGGTGTTAGAAAGACTGTTGTCTGTGAAAAAAGAAATTAGCTGGTCATATTATGTCTAATGTCAGTTACTCAATAGTAAAAGTAAACTATGTAGGTTTATTTGTCAGGGACTATATCTCCAAATGGAAGGATGAATTTGCTTGACAAAAACAAATGAATGTGAGATTGTGGCCTTAATATTTTTATTCCTTAGTGTTTTCAGACCACTGTTCAAATGTTTGTGGTCAGTAAGATTTTTCTTTTAATTAATACATTTATTTAGCAAGGATGTTCTAAATTGATCAAAAGTGACATGTAGTAAAGTCATTTATAATGAAAGTAAAAAGATTTCTATTTTAAATAAATGCAACAAATCCGCATATTAGAATAATTTCTGAAGGATCATGTGACAATGAATACTGGAGTAATCATGCTGAAAATTCAGCTTCGCATCACAGGAATAAATTTCATTTTAAAGGGGTGGTAAAGTATGATTTCACTTTTCTAACTTTAGCTAGTGTGAAATGTTGCTGTTTGAGCATAAACAACATCTGCAAAGTTACAACGCTCAAAGTTCAGAGCAAAGAGAGATATTTGCCTTTAAAGAAAAGGACTACAACAAACGGCTGGTAGGGACTACACGACATTCCTCCCAGGTTAGTGACATCAGCAACCCTCATATGTACATAAGCCCCGCCCCCGGGACACGCAGTCCATGTTGAGAAGAGGAAAAGTTGTTGTATAAGAGTACATTTGTGAGTCAGCTCAAACTTCTTTTCAAATGCAATAGAAAGTCACTCTGTGTGCATCTCACAACAGTTCCTATACGAGCGATTTATAGATTATTATGACAGAATATCCTAATTGAAGATAGTTAACTCCACATCAGCAACATAAATTCATTCTACATGAGTCTCTCCATCAGTTTCTGACTCGGTTTTAACATTAAAGGCAGAACAGTTTCTGTCACTTTAGTGTGTCTGCGTGAGGTAATCGCTCTGCTAACACACAAGAGCTCTTGAAACCCCGCCCTCTGAGGCAGCTCATTTGCATTTAAAGGGCTAGGCACAAAACGGTGCGTTTTTGCTAACCCTCAAAAAGTGACAACTTTAACATGCTATATAAAAATATCTGTGGGGTATTTTGTACTAAAACTTCACACACACACACACACTCTGGGGACATCAGAGATTTATTTTACATCTTGTGAAAATGACATTTTACAACCCCTTTAAAATATATTAAACGGTTAGTTCACCCAAAAATGAAAATTCTGTCATCATTTACTCACCCTCATGTTGTTCCAAACCCTGTACGACTTTCGTTCATCTTCGGAATACAAATGAAGATCTTTTTAATGAAATCTGAGAGTTCACTGTCCCTCCATAGACAGCTACACAACTAACACTGACACTTCAAAAAGTTCATAAAGACATCCTTAAAATGAATCCATATAAATTGAGTGGTTTAGTTAAGATTTTCTGAAGAGACTATTGCTTTATATGATGATCAGATTTAATGTAGGCTTTTATTCACGTATAAACATCCATCAACTCACACATCAGTTACAAACAAGAATATTCATTTCATATTTTTTAAATTTATCTTTTTTGTTGTTGTCTTTTTACACTATTTTTTTCACAGAGGTGGTTGATTCCGCTGTAAAACAACTAATCCGTGATCCAAAATGTTTGCCATATTTGTCATTATGCAACATTAATCTCCCAAATGAAACTAACAGAAACATGTTTATTGCAGGCCAGCAGCAGTGGACAGGAAGCCAGCCGAGCTCAGCACTCTCAGTGACGGCTACCAGATCCGCATCTGAGACACTACAGCGTAATCCTCCACACAACATCTTCTTAAACACCATTTAATGCACAATGTCAACTGTACAGTATATTAAACATATTTATAGTTGTAGTTCCGTGTTAGAGGTAACCTGGGCGCCCTTCTCGAATTTAAAAGAGATTTTTCCAGCCATAGCATATTTTTATTAGTGGAAATTTTAAGTAGGAATCAAAGAATCGCTTTGCTAAAGAATGTTTTACCCAAATAATCGTCAAGATAAAACAAATATTCAAGCATATATGTAAAATGTGTCGGGGGAGCTGTATTTTCGGATAGCAGTGAGAGCTGGAGTGTGAATGGATAGTGTTCGGCTGAGAGATGAAAACCTCGGTGCCTCGTGTTGTAGTGTTGGTAGTTTTGGAGACTGACTGTCCCTTTTCTAGGAGAAGACAGAAGCTTTTTTTTGCCAGAGGCGCAAGGACGCAAGGGACCAGAGCATCAGAGAGATACCCATTCTGCTCACAAGAACTGTGTTCAATCCAATTCACTTGTTTTTCGTTGTTGTTGTTTCCTGCACACAGTCACAAACACTCCTGTAATATGGATGGACATGACTTATTGACTGAAGGTTTGAGGCTAACTTACATTGAAGGCTTTGTACTGTTTTTTTTTTCTCATAAAAATATCACGGTTTTAATTGTAGAGAAATAGTTTTTTATTTTTTTGTATTATTTAAAAAAAAATCTTTCTTGTTTTTACCGGTTGTTTAACCAGTACAGTGTTTTGTGGTATGATATTTTATTTTATTTTATTTTTGAAAACAAAATCTCTCAGAGGTGTGAAGGTTGTGAAGGTTGCAAATAATCCTTAAATTTCCACACATTTGTTAGGAAAATAAATATATTTCTTTTTTGCAGCGGCATAGTTATAAGCCTTATCAGCTTGGCTAATGAATCGAAGCAGATAAGTGGATTCTTACGGAGCCCCTAAAGTAACGGGTTGATGGGGAAAAATTATATTTTAAATATAATAAAATAACAAGTTTCCACCATCCCCTGAGAAACTTTGCTGTGAGCGAATGCAAAACTGGTGATGGAAATAATATAAACTGGGAGGAAACAACTACATTTCAATGCTTTTGTTAGCAAACACAAAGTTTCTTGGGGGAACACAATACTTGTGCCACAAACGCAAAAGTTTTGCGAATGCAAAAGCATTGAAATAGAATTATTATCATATGAAGTGGGAAGAAAAACTATATTTTGATGCTTTTGCTAGCGAAGTTAGCGATGGACAAAGTTTATTAGGGAATGCAAAAAACTTGCAAGAGACTAAGTTTTGTGTTTAAACAAAGTTTCTTGAGGGAATGCAAAACTTACAAAAAGCTTTTGGGAATTTTAATTTTTAAATTTTAAATTTTTTCATCACCATGTCCCTTTAGGAGCTCTGTAAGCTCTAACTGTATTAGAAATCACCTTTTACTATGTTCATTCAAGTATACGCAAAATATCATCTCTTTATCGACAGCATATCACTTCAAACTTTCCCACCTCGTGAGAATAAGCTATGCACATGGAAAAGGTCTGCGGATCCGTCCTTCTTGACAGCAGACCGGTTTTTAAAATTATAGCAATGAGATTGTTACTAATTTTTCGGGTTGTGTGAGCCGTTCCTCTCTGATCGTTGTTTATTGGGTGCTGTTGACCAAACTACCACATTATAGCTCATTCTGCCTTGTAATTGGTACCAGCTTTCTATCAAAAGCTATTGAACCACACAAGTGCCAGACCACTGAATATGTCAAACTCATCCTTAAAGGGATAGTTCAGCCAAATATGAAAACGTTGTCATCATTTACTCGCCACAAAGTTGTTCCAAACCTGTATGAGTTTCTTTCTTCTGTTGAACACAAAAGATATTTTCAAGGATGTTGGTAACCAGACTGTTGACTTCCATAGTAGGAAAACAAAATACTATAGAAGTCAATGGCTACCTTCAACTGTCTGGTTACCAACATCCTTTTTACAAAATACCTGTGTTCAACAGAAGAAAGAAACTCATACAGGTTTGGATTAACATAAGGGTGAGTTAATGACAAAATTTTAATTTTTGGGTGAACTATCCCATTAAGGCTGGGGGTTTCTTCTCAGTCACATGAAGACGAAAGGTCACGAGTTTCAATGACATATCAAATGTATCAGGTTGAACTGCTCAGACCCTTTATGGGAGAGAAGCGGTCTGCTGCTTATTGGAAGAATGTGGAGAACATTACAGATTTCTATCATTTATAACTTGTTTGGTCAGATGCGTGTGAAATTGTGAGTGAAAACCTTTTTATGGCAGACAAAAAACAAGTATTAGTTGTTTGAAAATGGGTTTCTGGTTTTAAGGACATGCAATGATCTCCCCTTAAAGGTGCTAAGACATTTTACCCGTATTATAAAATTCAATTATTCTATAGCATTGACTTTTTTTATGAGTGAAGAGCACATTAAAGCGACTTTTCTGTAGCACAATAATTATGAATTAATCTCAATTAAGATACATGTTTGATGGTAAGCATTGCCAAAAGAAAGGAAAGGTGAAATTAATATTCATGAGATTACAAATGCTTTTGTGGAATTTTTGTTTCCATGTCTTAAATGCAGTTTTGTCTGAAAATACAATCAATTTTGATGACTGAAAAATCATTTTTTTCTCAAAACATTTTAGTGACTTCTCAAACTTGTCCTCATGTTTCTGTAATATAGCTTAAATGTACCGCCTAAATAAGAACTTTATAAAATTCAATTGACCCTCAATTGTTTTACACACATTTTTTCCTAAGTCTTACCACAGCTTGCACCATCAATCTTTTTCTGTCATAAATTTGTGTTTCTGAGTCACCTCCATTTCCCCACGAGGAAATATGTCATTTTATTAATCCTCTGTAGCATGTTTTAATAAAACTATGTTTTTCTGTAAGTCGGATTCACGGTTCTCTGTTATTATTTATGCGTCTCTAGAGTAGACCTTATTCAGAGCAGCGCCATGACCGGTATCAAAGCCATAATATACAGGTAAGGTTCCAAAATGATTTGAATGTCCAAAATGTATTTTGTTGAGTAGCGGTATAATAAACAGGTTTATTTTGTGATAATGATTGGCTGAATGTGCATTATGCCTTACTTAGCATAGAAGTCTGGTTTTATAAGGTCTTAAGGTGTTGTTTGGTCATTTTGGACCTAAAAAAAAAGTTTTTTAAATCGCTACTTCATCGGAATGGTACAAAACTCTGTTACTTTTGTGGCAGTCGATATGTGACCACACACACACACACAAAGTGTGGACTTGATTAGAAAAAGCTCAATTGTAAAAAATAATAATAATTGTACTTGTTTTGATCGCGGTCAAAAATTACCCCCATGGCAAATTAATGGGAAATACGCAAAAATAGTAAAATAGAGATTTTTTTTCATGTAAAATATACCTTTCAGCCACAGTTTTAAAAAATGGACAGCACAGACAGCACTAAAACCTCAAAAATACACACACACACACACACACACACACACACACACACACACACACACACACAAATGAACTGGTGTTGCTGTAACAATATGGAAAAATTGAGACGGAAGACTCAAATAGGAAGTTGAAATCGGTTTGATTAAGCTCTGATAAAGCATTCATTTTCAAAACTTCTTTCTCTGCGTTCGGGTTTGACTGAAATAATGCAAAACTGACACTTAAAATCAACATAAAAAAAAAAACCTAAACCATGGTAAAAAATATCCACAACTTGATAAACATAAGTATTTATGCCTAAAATCAACTAGAGAATGTATAAGCCTTTTTATATAAAGCTGTAAAGGAATCTAGTGGTTACACCATGGCATTACATAAGCTTTTCTTTTTTTACTCCCACCAGATGGCACTAATCTGTCTTCGAAAATTGGATTTTAATGGCATTGTCTATTTTATCACGAAAAACTGCTTTAGTTGAAAAGTAATAACATATATTAGAAAAAACATTTTTTTATATATTTTTTGGAATTTTTTTATCACATTTATTGAATAATGAACAATGCCAGAGGGTTAAATCTCTCACTGCATTCCCGTCTGAATATTCAGTGTCGTTGGCCGCTCTTTCTCTCTGTAGGCCAAGGAGCTGCTCTTGCAAAAGAGAAGATTTGAGATTAAACCAGGTGATGTAACTTGAGTTGCCCTAAATCTCACAGCCACACAGTTACAGAACCCAGCCTGAGTGAAGTGTTTCTGCACAGAGGGAATATGCCTGCATTAATCTTCTAACAAAGACAGCGGCAAACCAAAAATCCTTCATTTCTCATCTCTTCTCCCAGGATAAAAGGACTCCTAGAACACCCACCATTGTCTCACTCCTAAAACAGCCCAAAGAGCACTCTTACAGAACAAGTCGTATCATCTGGATTTTAATAATGCAGAAATAGTTTCCCCTTCCCTTTCAGAATATATTTTTGAGCTGTAATGCACGTTTGATTTGCACAGTCATGCAATAATTATTTTTGGAATAGACAAAGTTTCTGCATATTTAACTGATAGGAGAGTTTTGGAACGATGAGGAAAGTGCTGCCTCACACAAATGTTATTTTATTTGGAAGGAAGGAATGATCTTAATGTAACCGAGTTGATTTGATTTTGTAACTAATTTCAAAATCAAACATTTTCATCTTAGCATCAATAGCCTACTGGTACGTGAAAATCACTAATTTCCAGTTTTGTAATAATATATCACAGAAACTGAATATAGTTTCTCATCTTGTCAGTCTTAATAGATATAAAACATGTGGCATCCTATATATCTGTAAATAATATTACACGCTATATGCATGTAGCGTGCATATATAGCACAGTAAGCTTAGTACACTATGTGTGATTTATTACAAATTCCAAGAACTGGGATCAAGTTTGTACATGATGATCTGGGTTTTTAATCTGAGAATCAGAGAAAAGGGCCAGTCTAAATGCAAGAGTTTTTGCAAATCTAATTAGCAGGGTTACTATAGTTAGCTAAACTAAATAAAATAAACATTAACTGAAATAATACAAAAACTTTATTTTATTTCAGCTAGTTGCCAAAGCATCATTTTAATGTAGTTTAACTTGATGTATACTAATAACTAATGTAAATAACTATACAAATAAAAATGTAGAAGAACTATAAATATATAGACGATAACACAATAAAATAACTCCAAATAGTAGAGCAAAGTGCTAGCAACGCCAAGGTCATGGGTTCTATCCCCAGAGAAAGCAAAAACTGATAAAATGTGCATCTTGAATGCAATGTAAGTCGCTTTGGATAAAAGCATCTGCCAAATGCATTAATGTAAATGTAATATTTAAAAAAAAATGTAACTTATTTTTTTATTATAAATTATATTTTATATATACAGTATGTAAATATATATATATAAGGATATATAATATAAAAAATGAACTGCAATACAACACAACAAAAATACTTCAACAGCTGTAAGATAAAATCACTTTTTATTTTTCCACTTTTTATTATAATCTTTTATAAATCAAGGTCTGAAACGGAGATGCCTTGTAAAACCTTGAAAATAAAAAAATATGAACATATTCATCAAATAGCTTGCTTAGAATCAAAGCTGCCATAATTCACAATAAAACATCCCTAATTTAATGGGTATAGTATGAATGTCCCATTATTAACTGGAAAATGCAGGTATCTATGCTCACAACTTACAGACAAGTTCCACTTCTGCTTTAAGATTGATACAGACAGTCTTAAAGGAATAGTTCACTTAAAAAATAAAATTCTGTCATAATTTACTCATGTTGGTCCAAACTTTTATGAATTTCTTTCTTTAAGGAAGATATTTTAAAAAATGTTGGTAACCAGACAGTAGATGGACCACATTGACCTCCATTAGCATGAGGAAAAAAACACCATGGAAGTGAATGGGGCCCATCAACTGTTTGGTACTTCTTTTGTGTTCAACAGAAGACAGACATTCATGCAGGTTTGAAACAACTTGAAGGCGAGTAAATGATGACAGAATTTTCCTTTTAGAGTGAGCTATCCCTTTAAGAGAATCTGTGAATCATTTCTTTACTGGTGTGAAAAAACGGTTTACATTGTACCGTGAGTTTGTTAAACAATTTATCTTCTGGCCACAAAAGGATTTAAAGGCTGTAGGATCATCGCAAACACTTTTCGTTCTGTCAGCCATCGGCTCAAGGGTGTAGACGGAAGCGTGTCAAAAGCGGCAGGTGGTCAGAGGAGTTATGCTGGTTGGGAAGGCCATTAACCTCATGGAGTTCATCTTTCCCTACCAGGGCTAACCTGCCCAGCAGCTGCAGACCCTTCTCTGGTGTCACACTGCATTCTGGGTAAGTGTGGAAAAAACAAAACACTATTGTAATCAGCAGCGGGAGCAGAAATGTTGCTGTTGAATGTACTGCACTGCAGCAAACTGCAGCATCACAGGTCACATGACTAAAGGAGTGGTGATGTAACATTTATATTGATAGTCTACTGGCATCAGCTTCTACTTTGAGGATATACATATTCATGTGGCGACAGCAATCGCAATAGCTGTAGTAATAAATCATCTGAATGAAATGTTACATTAAACAACAACTGATATTTCCGAGGAAAGAGAATAGTAATGTAATGGTCAAACCTGCTTGAGCCATCACATCCCCCGGTGCCGCGGAGTAGAAGATGTAATCGACAGTGATGGCTGTACGTGAGTGACATGTGGTGATCTCAGACTGACCGCTCTCTTTGAGATAGTGCGAGTACGCAGAGGTCAGCTTTAAACCGTGCTCTATGCTGGGCTCGGTGAAACTACAGAACAGAACACATGAGAGAAGAACGATTACTGTTAAAAACATTTAAGTTCGACACGCTGAGAAAATACATCACGGGAGTTGTCAAATTTCTTCAGCTTAGATTTGCTGAACAGCACTGACTGTCAAGATTTTAAAACATCAACAGCTAAGAAACACAAAACGAGCTACAGAAACTATGGGCAAGGGTTTATATGAGTGAATCAAGCAAGGCACTGTAGAGATATATTGAGATTTATATTTACCCATCCAGTTCTGTTTGCTCCAAATCCTTCAAATCAGAATCTGTGTAAATAATTCAAACTAAATGTTAGCAGCTGCATATTTAAAGCTATTCCAGAATGCCATTACAGACCGGACTCTGTTTAAATCAATATTAGACTATACTACACTGTAAATTTACACTAAATGTCAAAGTTTCTTTCAAAGTGCATACAGTGGCCCCAAAAAGCATTTGGACACTTAAGCCAAATTAAAAAAAAAATATATATATATATATATATATATATATATATATATATATAAAATATTTAAACTTTAGGCAAATGCCACTTACTTATATATACAAGTAAGTGGCATTTGCCTAAAGTTTAAATGATAAAACAATAGATATATTGGAGACATATTTGGATGTATTTGGACACTAGATTAAACCAGATGAATTAACATAATTTGCCCTAAATTACAGAATTCATGCATCATAAATCCTTTTTCAATGACAGCAGCTAATTAAAATTCACTTCAAAAATGACTAAAATGAAAGTGTTTGTCTTTTAAGAAAAGGTCTAGCATAATTTATTTTCACATGCCACTTTGTTTGATATTTTGAATCTAATCTTATAACAATCATACATTTGTATTTATGACATAACTGTTTAGGGTCTCCTGTATTTTCTGTAACTGTTAATAACAGAGCAGGAAAAAAATGTCCCCATAATGGTTATCATACACTACCGTTCAAAAGTTTGGGGTCAGTATGTAAAATAAATATATATACATATTACTCTTATCCAGAAAGAATGCATTAAATTGATCAAAAGTCACAGTTAAGCAATTACATTGTTATAAAATATTTATATTCCAAATAAATGCTGTTTTAATAGAAAACAGCTTTTTAAAATAGTAATAATTTTTTTATATATAATATTTTTAATAAAAGTTTTTACAGTTGTCATTATAAATAACATTTAAAATACACTGTGGAACATAATGTTTGTTGTTACAGTTTTCAAATGTTCTTAGAAAATATTATTTTCTGTTTACAGTATATTATATGTAATAAGGGCTGAAAGGTGACCTGTTGTTTGGCTTTCGTACTGGCACTGCTGAGAGATGCCCAGACATTTGGGCCAAATTGGCACAGTTAAAATACGCTGCCCTCTTGGGTTCTCCTCCTGTCCTGACACCTGCAAAATCAAGTCAGAAAATTTAAGAGATGCCAAAACTGTGGCTGCATCCGAAATCACATACTTCCCTACTATATAGTAGGCAACGACACCATGTGACAAAAGAAATAAGTCCAAATTCACAGTACTCATAAAAGATTAGACAATAAGTACCCGGATGACCCACTTCTTCTGGCGAGATTCTGAAGTGCGCATACGATGGAAGCTTTACTATCCCATGATGCCATGGGAGGGGAATTATGAATGGAGGTGAAGCGATGTAACTGACGCTGGTAGGTCACATGATAATGACATCATGGCGAATGTAGTAGGTCCAGATAACATTCATACCACACACTCATACTATATAGAATGTACTTTTTAGCGGTTGTGAAGTAATTACTTATTCAAATTAAGTACCTACTCAATAGAGTATGCGATTTCGGACGCAGCCATAGTCTGAAAAGATAAAAAGCAAGGAAGTGCCCCAAGATTCTCTACCTTCCCAATAGTTATGCCATCATAGTCCAGTCTGCTGTCCTTAATAAAGCGATACAGGGGAGACCAGGGAATGGAGTTAAAATCCCCACAGAGCAGCACAGGACAAACGCTGCTGTCAGGTAACTGGGCCACCCGGTTTATCTCTGCCAGCAGCATAGCCAGCTGGGCCAGTTTAATGTCCCCGCGCCTAGGGTTGTACAGTAAATGTGTGTTGGCCACACAGATGTTGGTGAGAGAGCTATGAGGGTCAATGGGCCGCAGCAGAACGATCAGGCCCACGTTATCACGGTCCAATAGAGGGATGCCATGCCGGAAATACTCCACGGGATGACAGGAGACCAAAGAGAAGCGCTCACGTTTGAAGACCACAGCACATCCGTCAGGCTTAAGTCCCGTTCTCCGTTTGTATTCACAATGGTAGCCTGTTTTAAGGGCAGAGAATTGCTGCGCTAAAAATTAAGTGCTATTCCTCTCTATTGATTTGATACAGTATGGTTAAAAAGAGTCCATTTGTGAAAATAGACAAAATAAACAAACAAAACTAAAGAGAAATAAAGAGTCATCAAGGAAGTAAAGCAAGTACCTAAAGATTCTAGCGAGGGTTTGATTTGTTGTTTATAGTGGTCCTCTTGCACCTCCTGCAGGCACATTATCTATAGCAAAAAAAGTTATTGCAGATATTTTAAGAAAATCATCCATTCTTGTCCACTGAATATAAAAACAAAGCATCGTTAGGCATTTACTCACTTAAAGTTAGTCTTTTTAATAACCCTGCTAAATGTAATCTTTATCAAATCTTAAAATCGATGTATCCAACCTGGCATTTACCGTTACCAGTCATAACAATAACGGCTTATTTATATTAACCGTGATTTAAATATCTGTGTATCCCTACCATTACATAAAAATAATATAAAAGGCTCTAGTCTAGAATGTATAATGTCTGTACACTCTGAAGTAAGAAATTTGCTGTCAAAAAGTTCAAACCAGTCAGACAGTTCTGAATGGCATTTTAGTAGTGATGTGTGACTGGTAACAATGTACGGTATTAAACACAAAAGGCCAGAGAATGTAACCCAGCAATTTTACCTAAATAGGTTTTACATGGAAATTAGAAATAATGAAATATTCCACAAATGATTATTTCAAGAAAAGCCCATTCACTTACATCAGCACTGTGTTGTTCCAGCTCTTTGATGATGTTTGAAAACCTGTGTCGCCAGTCCAGAACGGGAGGATTACAGTGTCTGTAAAGGTATGTGTTATCACAGAGCAGGTCTTGCGAGAGGATATTGTAGGACATCACAGAAAAATCAAACGGCCATTTTTGTTTCCCTCCTTTCGCAGATGCAGCATTACAAAGTTGAGAAAGATCCTCCCATTGTCTCTTCAACTCTGTGAAGTGAACAGTTTGTGGATTTGACTTTTTATTCACAACTACATACATCAATATAAATTAAAAGGAACATCCAAATTATTCACCTGGTGTGGCTGCAGTCCTCTCTGGGCTTGAAGGAAATTTCCCAGGAGGCACTGGAATACCGGTTACACAGCGTAGCCATTCAGGACTTCCCTTTGGACTCCTGCTGCCATTTGGAGGTATACGTTCAGGTGAGCGTTGAGATCTTTCCCCTGCCGGCCTCCCATCCGCGCTCTTCCTCCTCTTTGGAGGTGGCTCCCGTTCAGAACGGTCCATCAGAAATGCAGAAAGGTGAAGGCCTCGTCTGGGTTGAGTGTGTGGCAATATGTCAGATCGCCTCCAGGAACTCCAGTTGTACGGATCCGGAGGTCTCGGGGGCCTGTTGGAGAAGTGTCTGACAGTGCTGAAGGAGGAAGAGGGATGCTGCCGGTGAGGTGGTTGTGTCCACCATAAATGACTAGGCTGATACCAGTGTCTCCAGTTGTTGTAAACGGTCTGAGCTTGTGGAAAGCCCACTGTGCTCAGGTAACGGCCAAGCATGGGATGACTGCAAGAGGAAAGAAAACCTCATTCATTATACCACAGAGCAAACTTTTAGAAATATTTATCATGGTTTTACTCTGAAACAAGTACACTAACTGAAGTTGCTTTGCCTGAAATATTGTTGAATCATTATAAATAAGACTTTTTATTAAGATTTTTTTTTTACTATAGCAGTTATGGTTTGTATTGTAAATGTGTTTATGCTACAATTTTTTCTAATATCATAGTTAGAAACTAAGCATGGAAATCAAGAGTCACTCATGCTTTTACCTGTGGTTACAATAGTTATATAAAAATTCCACAGTTAAACTATGCTATTGCAATCAATAAATGAGCACAATGAACTGTATATACATAAATAAAAAATGACCTAATTTACGACATGATATACATTTCAATGTATTTATTTATAGAAACAATCCATGATATATATTATATTTTTTTATTATTTACTTATTTTTATTTTGTCTGTTAAAACCTTCCATAATTATGTTGATATATTAAAATAGATGATAGTATCATGCCGTTTTGCTTTTGATAGTCGCATATAGTCAAAACTCACAATCCATATATGAACTTACTCGGGAGACATTCCTGGTCTGACATAATTAGAATTAGTGTGTCGAGGCATGTAACGTCCTCTTATCGTAAACCGACTCTTTTTAGTAACATCTGAGCTGAGTGAAACCCGAAAACTGTTGTGAAAAGACGTCTACTGTTGCTTCATGCTAACACAACAAACACAGACTGTCGATGGCGTTTGAATATGACGTCACCAGCCATGTCCGAATCTCGTGAATGAATCATTATTTTGAGTCGGATCATTTCTATGAATTACTATCAGCCGAGAACCAGAACCGACGCTTGAATGTAGTACACCGATGATTTGAGTGACGGCGCGAAAAGTAAGTAACTAAAGCAGTTTGTAGAGCCATCAGGACATTATATAGAAATAATAATAGTGCTATTAAATTATACTCACCAATATTAATTTTGTCACATGGAGTTAGACATGCTTATTCGCTTGACTCTCAATTTTTAGCTCTGCATATTTCTAGTAGTAGGCTAGACAAGGAAAGGCAGGTTTATAAATATAGCACATTTCATACACTATGGCAATTCAAAGTGCTTTACATAGAAATTAATTATAATAATCACAAAATAAAACCAAGGATAAAACCGTTCAAAATGTTTACATAGAAAGCAATTAAATTCACACTATGGCAATGGTGTGCTATGGTACTAACTATATGGTAAGTTAGTAGTTAATACAATTGACTATCGACAAACTATCATAAGCCAGCTGGTTAATTGACATTAACAAAGACCAACAAACAATATTTAGGCTAGCTAAACTAAATATAGACCCTAAAGGAAAACCCAAAGGAAACTCTACTCTTGGCTGAGAGACTTGTCGATAAGAGGAAGATTTTTACTCTCTAAAGCTGAAATATTGTCGAGACTCACATGAAGCTCTCTCCTTGAAGTTGATAAAGGAACATTTAAAAAAGCTTGAAAGCATGTTAAATAATTTTGTTTGGAAAAATACAAGAAAAAAAAGATTATTAAAATTTCCTTCACTTTGGAATATTATCCCTAATTGTATTTTCTCTAAAGTTGGTGGCCTGGATTTTCTACTTTAAACTATAATGTTACAAAGATCCATATCAAACTGTTTTTAATTTCCATTAGCAGATGCTTTTGGCCTGGTCCCTAATACACAAACACAACTTTTCACCTCACGGATATTATGGAACTATAAGGGTATTCTCTACAAGAATAAATCACTTTTCTTTGACAACTGGTTCAAAAACAAGCTTTTTTTAGTTTTTAACTCAAATGTCAGACTTTATAACTATTCAGATTTTTTTTACAGAAAAATAAAATTCCTATAACTGCTAATGAATATGCCATTGTTTCCAATGCCATTCCCTGTGAAATGGCTTTTCTCTTGCAAGGGACATTTCCATGTAGGCCTACTTACTCTCTGAACCTAACTGACACAGTGATCGGAAATATATGCTTTTCTGTAGAGTGACAAAAGAATAATTATAAAATAAGAGCTCTCTTCCAGACAGATAATAACAATTCCTTGTGTAGTAATACCATATTTGAATAATATTGTAGAGAATCTTTGGAGGAATTATGGTCTTTGCCTCATAAGTATCTTCTTATCAATAAAGTAAAAGAAATAACATTTTTATTAATTCATAAATGTTAGCCGACCAAAGCCTTTCTTTGGAAAATAAGTCAGACATTGAAGTTAATTGCTGCTTTTGTCACTCTTCTGAGGAAGATGATAATTCACTTGTTTTGGCAATGCACTCACACACACAGAGAAATGTTGGTCAGATTTGTTAATGTTTATACAATCTTATTTTGTAAGTGACTCTTTCTTTCTGTTTTAAAGAGGTTTTCTTTGGATTGTTTGACTACTCAAAAAAGAGAATATAGGGAAATATTACACAATTTGTTTCCTACTAGCCATATTTCAAATACATAAACAAAAATGTACTGGCTTTAAACCTCTTTTTTCTCTATTCAAAGATGATCTAGAAGTAGGCCTGGAAACTATCCAAAGCTCTGCTAATCCCAAAGTAGCGAAAACTATCTCTATATTCATCCTTTTTGTCCTCTTGATGTGTAAATGTATTACATTGTTGTTGTTATTGTTGTTATTTTGTTACATTGGCAATCTTCCATGTTTATCTGTATTGCCTTAATGCTTTGATGTTTTGGACTGTTTAACAAAAAACAAACAAAAAAACCTGATCGAAAGAATCGATTCGCGGAAAGGATTCAGACTCAAACTAGTCATGACGGAAAGCATTATGTGACAAAATACTAGAACGGTTGGTCCTCCACAGGCAAATTTAGTTACAGTAACGTTAAATATAGACATCTGATTGTTTTTGAGCAGACTGATGATAACCCTGGGCATGGAACTGCCGTTATCACGGTTAGATCGTTAGAATAGGCCTATTCATTAAGATTTGCGTTGCATATATAAGTAAACATCCACTGGTTTGTTGAAATAGCGTTTCACTTACCGGTGCATTTTACAGATAAAACTATGCAGCAGTGTCGATAAACACACCGCGGAACTCTCGATCCATCCAGATATTAAATGAATGTTGTCGGTGACCCAGTGGAATGCTCAGCTTGTCGTCTCTTGTCTGCCTGTCTGTCTGTCTTCTCTGACCGTAGGGTTTCGTGCTGTTGTTACAAAACATTTGTGCGAAGCTTTTCAGATGCAATGGAGCAGTCACATCTCGAACGTTTGGACTTTTCTAAATATTTATTTATTTATGTTAGTAATTTGCGACTCATAGAGTATAAGTTAAATTCTAATAGATGTTATCCTATCAAGACAAAATATGTGTAGGCTACCTATTATTAGGGGATAGCCTACAAAAGAGTTCCTGTGGGTTCAATGGGTTTATATATGTATTCTGTGAACAAAAGTTGTAACCACTAGACGTCACTCTTGTATTGCAGATCCCGGGTCAAATTCCTGCTCTACTCGCCTACTCAGAAAACAAATGGCCTTTTCAGAATTGAAATGGTTAACTTTGGTCATTCTCAGGCCAGGGTAAACAGAATCCTCGGTTATCATGTTTCATATATCACACTTTTCATACATTTGCTGTCAGGTAAACCCGGCAAAGACACGCATCCTGTTTAATTACTTAATTATTAATGTGTAAATGTTGCCATGTAGATCTGCTCTAGTGTAAGTTTCCTGAAACATACAGCAAAAATAATAGTATGTATTTATTACTCCAATTATAAATTAAAGTCATTACGAAATCAAAATTTTTGGAATATTGAAGTATTTATTATAAATGATTTATCTGTGCACATTTTTTTTTTGTTAAATGAATGTGCCCGCCTGCTCTTTCATCAAAACTTGCCAATCAACAATCCAATCAGTTATCGATAGACAAAAGTCCCCGCCCCCTGACATTTTTTCCTGTTCAAGAAGCCGTTTCACTATGTGTCACAATAAGGAAGAATAGACCATCGCAACTTTCATTTCACGCTGATTTTAAGACTAAGCGTGAGAGTTTTTGCAACTGTACAAAGCAAATTATTATTTAATAAGTTAAACAACTTGGGTGGTTTATGATTGTTTGTCTGATTCAAAAGGACTCACTGTAGGATTTTAGAACTAAGTAAGGTCTCTGTAGCAGGTCTTTAAAACCCAGGGTTATCAGAATCAGAAACAGGTTTACTTCTAAGTGTGATGTACACACAAGGAATTTACCTTGGCATTAAGTGAAAAGTGAAAGTGACACGTGATGGCCAAGTATGGTAACCCATACTTGGAATTTGACCTCTGCATTTAACCCAACCAAGTAAGTGCACACACATTAGGAGCAGAGTAGTGAGTAGTGAACACACACACTGCAAACGTGGATACACACAGCCTTGAGTGGCGCCCAGGGAGCGATTGGGGGTTAGGTGCCTTGCTTATGGACACCTCAGTCATATTCCTGCCGGTACTGGAATCGAACCAGCAACCTTTGGGTCACCAGTCCAACTCTGTTACCGTTAGGCCATGACTGGCCATAATGGTAAAAATTAAAGCTTCCAGTTCGCACATAAAAATAACAAGACACATTACATTTAAGAATAAAAAATATAAAAAAGTATAAAGACACAAATAGGTTTAGTCTGAATAAACATTTACTGATAATGAACATACTTGCAGTATTGTGAATCTTAATATGAATAAATAGGATATTGCACAAAAAAGTTGCATTTAATTGTTCAAGAGGGAAATAGCCGGTGAGAAGATTTGTTCCTGCGTCTAGATGTTCTAGTGTCTCTGAGGCGCCGTCCGGATGGCATCGGTTCAAGGTTGTGGCCGGGGTGAGTGGAGTCTCTGATGATTTTACCTGCCCCTTTAAGAGTACAGGTCCTGGAGGCCGGACAGTCCGTTGTAGTCTCCTGATGTCTGATTTTGTGCGTGAACCAAACCAAACAGCTATAGATGAACATAGAGCAGACTCAATGATGGCTGAGTAGAACTGAATCAGCTGCTCCTGTGGCAGGTTGAACTTCCTCAGCTGGCGAAGGAAGTACAACTGGGCCTTTTTATTATGGAGTCCCGATGTGACTGTCCCACTTCAGTGAGATGGTAGTGCCCAGAAACCTCAATGACCACTGCTTCCACAGTTCTGTTCATGATGTTTTTATAGCAAAAATAGATTTTAAGAATAAGGTTGAGCAAAGATTTTGAATTAGCAATGCAAATCAAGCATGGGAGGGATTAAATACAATAATGGGTAGGGAAGGAAAAAAACAAAGTGTAAACGTGGCAGATTGTGGCAAATTTGTTAATGATTTAAAGCTCCAGTAGGTAGCTTTTGTAAACAAATATTTGTTAAAACTGTCATTATGTCCTGAAAGTAGAATATGAGACAGATAATCTGTGAAAAAAATCAAGCTCCTCTGGCTCCTCCCTGTGGTCCTATTGCCATTTGCAGAAATACACCACTCCCGGTCAGAAACAACCAATCAGAGCCAGGAGGAATGTCTTAGCAGTGTCAATCACGCTCGTGTACGCGCTGATCACCCCTCTCTTGCACAGCGCGAGCGCGTACCGTCGTTCATGTCTCTCCTGTTCGAACTCGTTCATCCAAATGAACGAATCTTTTTTCGAGTCATTTCGTTCATTCAACGAACGAAATGACTCGAAAAAAGATTTGTTCATTTTGATGAACGAGTTCGAACAGGATCACGAACGTGCATCACAGAACAGAACAAGGCGAGCATTTGTGCTTATAAAACTTAAAGTTTTTTATTTATTTTTGAAATGACCGATCGTTTCGCTAGATAAGACCCTTATTCATCGTCTGGTATCGTTTAAAGCCCTTTGAAGCTGCACTGAAACTGTCATTTGGTCCTTGAAACGTTTGTGTCCTATTGAAGTCCATTATATGGAGAAAAAGCCTGGAATGTTTTCATCAAAAAACTTAATTTATTTTCGACTGCAGAAAGAAAGACAGGGACATCTTGGATGGCATGGGGGTGAGTAAATTATCAGCAAAAGTTTTTTTTAAAGTGAACTAATCATTTAACGTTATCTTAGTAGCTATTTATAACTTATAGAAAGAGTGCAACTTTACAAAGTTACATGTATTGCAAAATACATAATGATTTGAGGACCAAGTTTGTTGTCAAAGTATGGGCAGGCCATAGTCAATGTAAAGCATATTGTTGATGTTTCGCCCCTACTAGTGAATGTTCCATAACTGTTTATAATCCGCCGTCATCGGTGGTCCTGCTTACTAGCCTGCGCGTTCACGGCAGGCTCCGCTGTGGGGGAGGAGCTGTGGAGGGAGGAGCTGTGGGGGGAGGAGCTGTGGAGGGAGGAGCTGTGGAGGGAGAAGCTGTGGAGGGAGGAGCTGTGGAGGGAGGAGCTGTGGGGGGAGGAGCTGTGGAGGGAGAAGCTGTGGGAGGAGGAGCTGTGGAGGGAGGAGCTGTGGAGGGAGAAGCTGTGGAGGGAGGAGCTGTGGAGGGAGAAGCTGTGGGGGAGGAGCTGTGGAGGGAGAAGCTGTGGGGGGAGGAGCTGTGGGGGAGGAGCTGTGGAGGGAGAAGCTGTGGGGGAGGAGCTGTGGAGGTAGGAGCTGTGGAGGGAGGAGCTGTGGAGGGAGAAGCTGTGGGGGAGGAGCTGTGGAGGGAGGAGCTGTGGGGGAGGAGCTGTGGAGGGAGAAGCTGTGGGGGGAGGAGCTGTGGAGGGAGGAGCTGTGGGGGAGGAGCTGTGGGGGAGGAGCTGTGGAGGGAGAAGCTGTGGGGGGAGGAGCTGTGGGGGAGGAGCTGTGGAGGGAGAAGCTGTGGGGGGAGGAGCTGTGGGGGAGGAGCTGTGGAGGGAGAAGCTGTGGGGGAGGAGCTGTGGAGGTAGGAGCTGTGGAGGGAGGAGCTGTGGAGGGAGAAGCTGTGGGGGAGGAGCTGTGGAGGGAGGAGCTGTGGGGGAGGAGCTGTGGAGGGAGAAGCTGTGGGGGGAGGAGCTGTGGAGGGAGGAGCTGTGGGGGAGGAGCTGTGGAGGGAGGAGCTGTGGGGGAGGAGCTGTGGAGGGAGAAGCTGTGGGGGGAGGAGCTGTGGAGGGAGGAGCTGTGGGGGAGGAGCTGTGGAGGGAGGAGCTGTGGGGGAGGAGCTGTGGGGGAGGAGCTGTGGAGGGAGGAGCTGTGGAGGGAGGAGCTGTGGGGGAGGAGCTGTGGAGGGCTGTAGTGCAGCAGAGAGCAAGGGGGTCGGACCTGTAAGTTGTGCTTCTTCAAATTTTCAGGCTAAGTCAACATTTTCTCAAAACTCCCTACTGCAGCTTTAAACATCTATGGAAGATACGATGTGAGAGACTCAAACATAGGCTGCAATATTACCTGTGATCAGATTGGTAGCTATGATCATATACAGCTTTCTGAAGAAGAGGTAGCCATGTGTCTCTCTAAAATCAGACCAAATAAAGCCCCTGGGCCAGATGGCCTTCAAGGAAGGGTGCTAAAGGCATGCTCAGTCTCAACAGCTTAAAGGGGTTCTTACTCAGCTGTTTCAAATTTTGCTGAATTGTGGCTTTCCATGAGTTTGTTTTTCCAAACTCATGGAAGAAATCCACAATAATACCTGTGCCTAAAGTCTCTAGGGCTACAACCCTTGGAACTTTAGACCAGTGGCACTCACTCCACTCTTAGCCAAGTGTATGGAGAGAGTGGTCAGCACCCATCTTATGTCTTGTGTTGGGAATCAACTTGACCCCCTTCAATTTGCCTATGGGTCACACAGGGGCACAGAGGACACAACACTTACTCTTGCACATCAAATAGCTAAACACCTGCAACAACCAAAATCACTTGCTCGGGTTCTTTTTATTGATTTTACTTCTGCTTTTAATACTATGCAAATTGATATTTTTTTAGAACAACTTCATAGGATGAAGGTGAATGGCGGCTCATTCAATGGGTTAGAAGTTTCTTAACTGATTGCCCTCAGAGGGTCTTAATGAATGGGGTCTACTCAGATGAGATTATAAATACTGGAGCACCACAAGGCTGTGTGTTGTCCCCTTTGCTGTTTTCAATTTATATAAATGACATGACTGTGCACAGCACCAATGTTAGTTTACTTTAATATGCTGATGACATGGCCTTGGTAGGACTTCTCACAGAAAATAATGCAGCACATGAGGAAGCTTACTTTAGCCAAGTCACTTTACTGCAGAACTGGTGTCAGACTGTTAAACTGGAAATGAACGTGACTAAAACAAAAGAACTTATAATACAAACGAAACCAAGAGGAGCCAGTAACATCGCCCCTGTTGTACTTAACAGCCGACCTGTGGAGGTAGTAGAAAAATGTACGTACTTGGGTACAATCATTGATCGCACTTTACATTTTTATGTTAACTCAGAGAATGTTTTTAAGAGAGCTAACCAGCGATTGTTTTTAATTAGAAAGTTGAGGAGCTTCAGGGTCAGTCAACACATTCTTGAGATGGCATATAGGGGCCTGGTAGAAAGCATTTTACAGTTTAATATAACAGCTTGGTATGGCAACCTGAATGTGAAAGACAAAAACAAGCTTTCCAAAATTGTTAATATTGCAGGGAAGGTGATTGGCAAGTCACAAAGGCAGCTTGGGGATGTATTTGATAGGGCGGTACTCAGGAAGGCCAGACAGATATCAGTAGACACCCTACACCCACTCAACTCAGAGTTTGAGTTGCTCCCATCTGGCGATAGATTCAGGGTTCCAAGGGCAAGCCGGAACATCTATGAGAGATCTTATATTCCCTATGCCATACAGGAACTTAATTCAATCTGAAAACATTTTTTGTCGCTGCGCTGCTTTCCATTTCTGTTGTTGTATGTTGATGGTGGTACTGTCATACTCTTAATTGTGTGTATTTTTGAAATTTTAACTGTGGCATCTCTGATGCATATCTTTTTGGAGAAGTCGAAGTCAAATTTCCACCAAGGTGGACAATAAAGTCTAATGATAATAATAATGGTGAGTGGGGGGAGTGCTGGGGTGTTTCTCCTCCTCCTGAAGTCCACTATGATCTCCACTGTTTTGTGTGTGTTGAGCCCCAGGTTGTGATTATGACTGCCCCAGAGAGCCAGTTATCCGACGTCTTGTCTGTATGCAGACTCGTCACTTTCCTGGATGAGGCAGATGACAGAAAACAGAGCTGAACACAAAGATTAATCAAACTCGTATACCTACAGGGGCCGGTTTCACAAAGCTATTTTAGACCGGTCTATAGTGTTAGACAAGCCTAAAATTTGCTCATAGAATAGTCTAATGCAATTTAGACTGTTTCACAAAAATAAAGACTGACTTCATTTAGACCAAAAAAAAATTAGACACCTTACCCAAGGCTAACACTCTGTTACCTTGGTAACCAGCAATAACAATCAGTTACATTACAAACAGCCAAAAGAAAAGGGAAATTGGCTCTTAATTTGTGGTTTGCTGACGACGTTATGGAGATAGCTATGAGAAGGGAAAGGGTTTATAGGATAGTTCCTCTTAAATATTTATTTTTTGGCATCTTGTACCATGTTTTTGTATCTTTTCTGTATGTCTTTAACGCTCCGCTCAACGGTCGGATTAACGCTGTTAACTGTCGTAGCAAGGCCCCAGATTAACTTGTGTTCCATATTTATGATATTGCTGGCTAATGTGAGCATTTTCCAAAAACAATGCAGTCACGGCCCCATAAATCCAGACCTTTTTGTTACCTTTTTGTTAATAAGGCTGTTGATCAACACTCTCCAGCCATCTGCCTGGCAGCATGACCTTACCCACCGACACAGTCCATTAGCTCATATTGCTCTGTGCATTTGCTGCATAAATACCAGTTTTATGAGAACATTTCTTTAAAATCATTATTTGGAGAGGCTGTCAAACCGACAAGTAAATAAACAAATAAGTCCACCGAAATGTCTCCATTTACTAAATATAAATTGGTTGGGTGGTAGGTGTAATTTGGCGTCAAAAACATGTTGATCAGGTTGACACAGCAAGGGACGTTAGAAGAGGAGGTGTTGTGCTGTAATTGGAGGTAATACTGGGAGAAAGACTATAATTAGGAGACAGTAAACTGCAACATTTTGTTAAAATGAGCAGATTTTTTTGTTTTTTTCTTATTGCGATGTCTCAGAAAGGTTTCATTGTTTATAGTTCTGCTTTAAAATTTCTATGCAAACCCCTCCAATTATTATTGTCATGCAAAAACTTAGGGATGAAAAATGAACAGCTTCTTTTATAACACTTGTCAGCCTCAGCAGTTTTGAGGTTCACCTTGGTCCTTTTGACCACACATACATCAAATATTAACATCTGCAGATAACCGTGAGGCAGAAGGCTCAAGAAGTGTCACGGTAAATGGGTCAAAGTACGGAGATCTTGCATAAATTTAGTCTGACGTGTGAAATGCATTTTCAAGTCTTTCCTTCCCGAAGGACAGTATGAGGAAAAGGTCACTGAGAAATGAGACACTATGAAAAGCAATGATTCTCAATAAAGATATGCTCTTTTTTAGAGCACCAACAGTGCACTGCAACTCTTTATAGGATGCCACAACAATGAAACGTCCAATATTTTAAAAAGTCATTAAACTAGTCGGCTAATCTTTCCACCAATAAACGCATAAAGACACATATTATGATTAACACAGCTACTGTATTTAATAGTGATTACTCCTCATTCTCCTCTTCAATGTTCAGTGCTCTCATTACAGTTATGATGAAATTAATTTCAGCCTGTCATGTGTGTAACGTAACAGAACACCGTTTGATCCTGCCTTTGTGTCGTTGTGTGGTTTTGAAGGCCCGGAGGTTTATTACGATTCAGTCTTTACTCGAAACATCAGGTGGCAGGCGTAGATGCAGATTAGTAGTTTTAGCGAGCAAAGGCCATTGCCATCTCACTCTTTAATAGGATCAAGCTGGAGTGTAAAATGTGACTTGAATTAAAGTGTAATTACCTTACAGCAAAGACAAGCCACCAGCGGCTCAGATGCATTGATTTAATAGTAATCGAGTGTGACTCCATGTTCAGCTGGTTGGAAATTGAGCCGTTGTTTAATCTGTTGTTTTATACTATCTTTCCAAAAGGACCGATCCTCAATCATGTTCGCATTTTCACACATGTAAATATTATTTTAGGGATAGAAAATGGATTTTTGGCTCATGTTATACCACAGGAAAATACACCTAATATAAATACTACCATTCAAAAGTTTGGGGTGAGTAAGATTTTTATTTTTTATTTTTAAGAAAAATAAAATACATTTATTCAGCCAGGATTCATTATATTGATCAAAAGTGACAGTAACAACATTTATAATGTTACAAGATATTTCTATTTCAAATGCTGTTCTTTTGAAGTTTCAATTTATCAAAGAAATAGGAAAAACAATGTATCAGGGTTTTGGCTGAAATATTACTGTTTTCAACATTGATAATAATAATAAATTAGCAGCATATCAGCTTATTAGACTAGGAGTAAGGGCTGCTGTTAAAAAAATAGGCTAAGTTATTCTTAAATTGTAAATTATATTTCACAATACTTCTGTACTGTATTTTTGATCAAATAAATTCAGCCTTGGTGAGCATGTAGGGGTGATGGCGCAGTGGATAAGACACATGCCTTTGGTGTGAGAGACCCGTTCGAATCCACTGTGAGACACCAATGTGTCCCTGAGCAAGACACTTAAGGCTGATTTATACTTCTGCGTCGGACCTACGCCGGAGCCTCTACGCCGTAGCTTACGCTTTGGTTTTAATTTATACTTCTGCGTCGTTGTCGGCGTTGACGCACGCAGAGCGAGCATGTGAAACCCGAGGGAGCGGTTTGAGCAGACCAATCACAGCGCTTGCGTCCGCGTACAATAGACGCGTTGTTACATTTTTGGAGAGGTGCACGTCAGGGTACGCCGGAGGGTACGCGCGCTACGCACAGCCTACGGCGTAAGTTCGACGCAGAAGTATAAATTGGGCTTAAGTTCGACGCAGAAGTATAAATTGGGCTTAAGTTCGACGCAGAAGTATAAATTGGGCTTAAGTTCGACGCAGAAGTATAAATTGGGCTTAAGTTCGACGCAGAAGTATAAATTGGGCTTTAACCTAGTTGCTCCAGAGGCGTGCAACCTCTGAAATATAGCAATTGTAAGTCGCTTTGGACAAAAGTGTCAGCTAAATGTAAAAAAAAATTACAAAATAACAAAAGCATGTGATTCTTTGCCAGAATTGATAGAAAACAAAATACAAACAGTTGATACAGTAAGAAACCACTAAATCCAGTAATAATACCAAAAATAAGTATTTACAGTGTACAATTGTGTGAATTGTCAAACCATCTGGTTAGCAGCTGCTCTGGGATAGTTTAAGATGGAACAATTATGTTTCAGATGTTTTCTGAAGATGCCCCTGAATTAGCCATTGTTCCAATCTGACGCCCGAGTGACACAGACAGGTCTAAAGGATGGCAAAGGTTGAGGTAGATAGATTAAGAGCAAATCTTCTAAAATATATGAATTCTCTCTCTAGGCCTGTAAGCAACTGGTCTCACGCCTTGTATCCCTGCCAAACCTCTATTGGGCAGATCAAAAATAAATCTGAATTCTCATTATCTACAACATTCACAATGTCAAAAAAAGATCTATTCATTGATCTCACATCACATTGAAAACACATCAGCTAAGATTAAATGGATTATGAATGAAACCATTGATTCATTTGATATAGAATCACATATAACCTTCGTGTAGTTCAGCAAAGATTGATATACCGTTCAAAGGTTTGGGGTCAGGAAGATTGTTTAAATGACTTTGAAAGAAGTATCTTATGTTCACAAAGATTGCATTATATTGAATATTGTGAACTACTACAATTATAACTCTCTCTCTCTCTCTCTCTCTCTCTCCATAGAGGCAGGCAGATTTTGTATTTATATATATATATAAATAATAATAAAAATATTTCCCTTGGCCTTTGGAATTAAAATATCCCACATCATCACACAATCTTCACCATACCTAGAGATTGGCATGGGGCACTTTCCATAAGATCATCTCTCAATGCAAATCAAACCAGCTATTAGCTTAACTGAAATAACACCATTGCTGCGTTCCAAACCGCATACTTCCCTACTATTTAGTATGGGAAAAGAGTAGGCGAGCGAAAAAGTATGTATTAATCTAAAAGAGTAGGCGAGAATTACCTGGGTGACGTACCAATTATCGCGAGATTTGGACTTAAGTGCGTTCGAATGTGCCTACTTTCCTACTATATAGTAGGCGGAAACAGTACGTGAAGGAAGCAGTACGTTCGAAACATCAGTATTCATAAAAGAGTAGGGGAGAAGTTCCCGGATGGCTTACTGCTTCCGGCCCGATTTTTGAGTGCTCAACCGATGGATAGTCTTTCTGTCCCAGGAGGCCACGCGAGAGCATACGTCATTATCAAACATCACGGAGATCAGCGACGCCGGGGGTTTTCAAATGTGAGTAAACACGGTTCCTTATGTGTTAAACTACAATAGAGTAGAGTTTTTAACTGTTGAAGATGTAAAGTAGTTAGACACTATAGTATAGTTGTGATTTTGCTGTAAAAACATGTTTTGTATAGCTAGCTAACAGGGGAGCTCTAAGCACACGTAACATCTCTAAAGTGGATTTACATAACCATATACATCTTAAACACGCTTATTTAAAATGTCTATTTACATCTGAAAGGAAAATATTGTAAGTATTGACATATTGCAGATGAGCACATCACAACATGAAAAAGACATCTGAGTGATGTATGTGTGGCATTATCATAGGATAGGATCACGTTAATTCACTGTTGTCAACACTGTTGACATTAGACTAATGTGCTGTAAATAAGGTAAATAAACCAATCTATAAAGTAACTAAACATGTTTTTATTCAGACTGGTGTGAGCACTGAGGATGAGGAGCCCAGAGCTGAATCCTGGAAACGGTGCCATGGATGAAACTGTCATAAGATCTCTCCATCTGCCCTTATCGCCTCAGATTGTGAAGCGCAGCGCAGAAACAAGCTCCGGCACGAAGGCACGGTCACCTCTGGTGAATTCATCAGAGTAAAGCCGCAGAATGGGAACCGCTGTGTTGAGATGGCAGTAGGATGTGGGCTTCAGCGCCCAAATACATGCTTGTAGTTTGAATAAAGATTTGTTTCATGTGCATGCATTTGTTTATTGTGTGATGGTTACTTTTATTTGTTCTTTTACTCATTTATTCATGTTTCTTATTGTTGTCAGTATATAAAATATAATTATTTAATGTATGCATTAATTCATTGCTTGACTGACAATTGAGATGTTCACGTGTATTCATGCATAACTCATATGACAAAACAAATTACATTTTGCTTGTTTTATTAAATTATATCATTTTTAGTATATAAAAAAGTAATATAATTAAGTATTGGTCAGCATTTAATATTATTTTGTTTAAGTTTTGGGGTGGGCTAACAATGCAATTCATTCTGAGGTAATATTAATTTTTTATGAGCGATACTTGCATTTTTCGAGTATAAAGTCAACAGTTTCTCCAAAGGAGATCTTCGAGGAGCGGCCCGTCTCCTTGTGCACTGCAGACAGTAAACGCAGAGGAAAACTGTTCTAGGTTGTGCTGTCGAGTTACTGATGTTATGAAGTGTTAGTGCACCTGTCGCTCATATAATTTAAACTTATAAACTTATTACATAAAGATCATGGAAAGATACTAGTTATATCTAACAATGAACAATCATAATGACAAAACAGAAAACATAAAGATCATTGGTTTGTGTACATCATAATATGATATTTATACACATATATACAAAAAGAACAATAACAAGGCTAAATATCTTTAAATATAAATAGTTCTTCATAATACATTAAAAAATAGTTTTGTTGTTATTGTCTGAGGGATGAAACGAGAGGTAAATTCATCAAGAAAAGAGGAAAACTTGAAGGAGAAACTTTTTGGGTATAAAATAAAGAAATTAACAACATATTCAAGAGATAACGATTTTGGGGTTTCTTAAAAATTGTTATAAGGAACTGTGGGTCACATTAGTAGGGTTTAAAATATAACAACTTAAATCAACCCTAAATGTATTCACAAAATAAATTGGCAGCTGTTTCTTCAACAATACCACAAAATGAGCAAGTTTCATCAATATCAAGATATTTACAGATAGATGAATTAAACGTGTCGTTCATCTTTTAAGTTGTTGCGCTTGTGATAACGTGTCGTAGGTCACATGATAACGTCAACATGGCGGATGATGTCCGGATCGCATTCATACTCAATGAGATTTGGCTATAAAGTACCTACTCTTTTAGCGCTCGTTAAGTAAGTACTCATTGAAATTAACTACCTACTCATTGAGAATGCGGTTTGGAACGCAGCCCTCGCCAATCTCTAGGTGTCACGATTAGCCACGCACTTCCTGGGTTAACTTGGACTACATTTCCCATCATGCACCTCCCTGGACTGATTACACCAAACACCATACACCTGTACTGTGCTGATTAATCACACCTGCATCTCATTCACACACACATATAAACCACTTCCACGCACCACACCAGTGTGAAGTCTTGATCTGCCCTGGCCATCATTTCTGAGCGTTATCTTCCCGAGTTTGACCTGTGGATTGTTTATTGTAGCTGACCCTTGTCTGCCTGCCCTGACCCTGGACTGTTTACTGGACTCTGATTCTCTCTGCCTGCCTCGACCCTTTGCCTGTCTACCTGGTTTGTCTCAGCCTTGCCTTCTCTGTTCTGTTTGCCACTGTTTGACCCTGCCTGTTTTGACCATTCCAATTAATGCTGCGAATTGATCCCCTTGTGCCTTTAAAAACAAAAATCTGCCTGCCTCTATGGGAATTTAACATAGGGGTGTCCTGACTTATGCACTCTGTATTTTAAGGAAGAACATTTATTTATGACATTAGTCTTTCACAAAGAAAATTGGTGTCATTAAAGGTTGGATTTTTCCTCATACCTTTAAGGCATTAAGATACATTTCCAAAAGATGATTTTTTTTTTATTCCTCTTTTTAGTCAACTTTAGCATGGGTGTGTTCACTTATGCCATTGTGCTTGTTTCTGTTAAAAGTATGTGTCGTTTCAGTAGTTAAAGAAAGCATTAATCATGTTGATTGACAGCACCTGCAAACTTGGATTCAGACTTCAGTGACCCTGTTCATGTAATCAATCTGTTTTCGTGGCCCTCTGTGGCATATCTTAAGCACAATTTAGAGAACTCTAAAAAAAAAACAGTATGAAAGACATATCAGAATTCATTACTGTTGAGTTATAAGTGCAGTGAAATGTATTGCATACAAGAGTGTAATATTTAATTTAGAAAATGCTGTGAAACATGAATATAAATGGGAATTAGATGCTTGTGTGAACTAATACCCAGGCAAACAGGCCACTTCAGTTTGTAATTTTACCTCCCTTGATTTAAAAATGTCTGAATATTGTGGGATAATGCAAACAAGAATATACAAAAAAACCCTGTGGATCAGATTATCTAGTGGAAGCGCATGTCAGTATGTTACGTTTAGGCGCTTCTAATTTAAATGTACGATTACATAACCATTATTTCATTTCAAGAATATGCACAGGTTAGGAATAATCCAAGGAATAGTTCACCCAAAAATCATTTAGTCACCTGCATGTCGTTCCAAACTTGTATGACTTTTTATTGTGTGGAATAAAAAAAAGATGTTTGAAAGAACATTGGGAACCAAACAGTTTTGTAACAGCTCTTTCTTGATGATGGTTTGTTTTGAAGAGATGTTTTTTTGAAGGATGCTATACAGGAGACAAACTAGATTTGAGGTCATTTGTTGCGGTTTTACTTCGGCTCTGTAAACGCACTAGGAAATAAAACCCTCTGTGTTACGGGTTCAGAAAAGTGTGATTATCCTTCCTTACTACTTCAGCTTGTAGCCAGAGTCTGTGTAAATAAAGTATCACTCCAGAGGGATGTTGTGTTGTGTTCTCTGTATGAAATGTTAATGAACTGAGTGATACCAGAGACCCTCTTGGTTCGTTTGAGGCAGTGGAAAGTTCTATATTGTCTTTAGCTCTCTGACAGCCGTAATGTTCAAACGTTGTCTCAATTTCCAGTTGATTAATGTACCAAGAAGTGGGAATGCATCCTTCCCTGTAGGGAGGGGAAACGCATGCCAATTTGAAGTGTAATTTCATGCACTTCTACTGAGGCATTCAAAAAGCTAGTATTCCTTGCAGGATCAAGCGGCTGGGTAAATGGGTTTGCATGATCTGCCAGCTGTACTGTGGTACAAGGCTTTTATGAAGGTGTTTTACTGGCGTTTGAAAGACCTGAGTGATCCATAACCAAACATCAGTGCATCAATGCATATTCTCACCAAGTACATTTCTTCTCAAGTTTCATGTGCTGTGTCAAACAGGCATCTTGTTCTCTGAAATATTCATTTTGAGCTCCATGAATAGACTTCTAAATGGAATCCTTCTAACTTGTTTCGTGTTTAACATTTCTCATAATTTACCTGAGGTTAACAATTAATCCTGGGTATTCATAAGTTGCCGTTTCACACTGTCAACCTGGGTTAACGTTCTTATTTGCAGTGTCACTGATTGGACAAACGGCACACGTATGCTTCCATAATGACTCTATCATTGCGCATCATCATATCCTATTTATTGCCGACTGTACTGTAAATTTTTTCCTGAATGGACTTTTCACACTATAAAGGTATGCAACAGTCTCTTCTTCACTTCAATTGTTGCGTTTTCTGTCACCATTTTACATTTTTTCCCTTCAAATGCTGAAACTACTGTTTATAAAACGTGCTGTGACTGAATATATGAGGCACGCTGTTGGTTGTCAGTTGCTAAGCATCCAGTCGTAACATTCTAAGAATCGTTCGAATTCACACTGTTCCATAGACTGTAAAAAAATGATGTTCATATTCCACTGTAGAAAAATAAAGCCACTGTAGTAGAGGAAATGCCAGTCGTTGACATGCTGATTTGGAGCCTGAGTCTGCGCAGTAGTGATTCTGAGGTGTATAAGGTATTAAGGTCCCTCCCACAGTTTCAATCACAATGCCGTTACACCCCATTTCTATAGCCTCAAATAACTAACTAAAACAAAACTTATTAGAAAAACACGGTTTGAAGCACAGTATGTGCGAGCTCTTGACGCTAGGCTTAAATGTTTCCCGGCTTGACTGTTAAAAGCAGACGATTGGCTTTCCAGCGGGAGGGGCGGGACATGTGCATACAACCGCCATCTTTGGCGTTACGGGTTTTCCCTATATAGTTGTATTGAGGATCGAGGAAGTGGGATGTCTCTATATAAATAGTCTCTGCTATAAGTAACTTTGCAACTATATGTCAACTTATACTAACCCTAACCCTACCAGTCTACTAATACTCTAATGAGAGTTAGTAGACATGTAGGTGCAATGCTACTTATAGACAACAGAATGTGTTAAAGGGCCCATCAAAATAAAGTGAAACCAAAAATTATTTGAATTTTAATTGGATTTTTTACTTTGGCACATGTCCCATTCGATTACATGGAGAGGGTGGAGTTTATGACCTATGCTGCAGCCAGCAACAAGGGGTTGATCGAAATGTTTTAGCTTTTCTTTTCAGGACGTGTTCTGCACACTTGTACTGTACAAGTTTAGCACTGCAATGTAGAATTAATACTACGAAAGTGGTGCGATCTCTGCATGCTTTCGTGTAGGTTTCTTAACCCCAGAGAAAAAGTGGTGCTTACCCCACTTCTAAATTACAAGCGAAACGTTCCTCTATCCCTGGGTAAAACCGGTCTAGTGTTAATAATGATAACTATGCACAGCCTGTGGTTAAGCGCCTTTGGTAAAAGCCTTTTTGTGACTACACGACACTCAAAATGAACGAATTAATGTTGTGCAGCAAAACTCTGAAATTTCTAAATTTGTGAGATGTGGGATGTGAGTTTTAAAAAAATGTATTGAAAGCACAATAAAGTTGTGATCGTCCTCCAAACTTAAGTAGAGTATGAAGTTCATTTGGTGACTAAGCTTCTCACATTTATCATCCCGCTGTTATGCTAGTCCTGACTGTACCGTGTGTCAGAGATGTGAGAGGAGGATATCAACACATCCGCTACAATCCAGTCTCTGCATAATTTACAGCTCTGGGAACTTAAAATAGAGCCGAGTGCATTTGCAAGACATTCTCCTGCATAACTTTGGTCATACAAGATCCTAAAGAGACTGTAGAAACAATGCATAAATGAAATATACATATATTTAATTAAGAAGAGGCTTGCATTATAAGCCATTACTTTTAATAAGATTTTTAACTGACTTGTTGTTGCATTGGATAAAACTGTCTACTAAATTAATAAATGTAAATCAATAGATAAATAACTCTAAAAAAGCCTGATAACTTGATTGATAGATTTATTCACATCAAAGACAAAAATACTGAATTGATATAAAAAGCAGCTTTGTTGCTCATTGAGGATGGACACAAATTGCATGTATAATGATGAATTAAGAGGCTGTTTGTTAGATTGGTTTATAGGTGACTTTGGTAAAAGATGTTACACGCATTACATTTAAAGGGTTAGTTCACCCAAAAATTACAAATCTGTCATTAATAACTCGCGCTCATGTCATTCCAAACCCCTAAGACCTTCGTTCACTTTCAGGGGACAATTATAGATCTTTTTGATGAAGACATTTCAGTCCCTCCATTGGGAGCAACACAATTTACACATTCAAGGTCCAGAACGATAGGAAATACATCATTAAAGTAATCCATGTGACTCCAGTGGTTTAACCTCAATTTTATGAAGCGACACAAGTGCTTTGTTTGCTTATAATTTACCTCTATATTTATAAAATAATAATATAAAAAGCACGTTCACAGAACAACTTCCGGTCTTGAGTCAACAACACGCATTTGTCGCGGTGCTCACCCTACTGGATTGCTGGTAAATATTTTCAGAAATAAAGTGGTAAATTATGTTTTTTATGCAAACAAAGCACTTGTGTGGTTTCATAAAATTGAGGTTAAACCACTGGAGTCATAGCCACATAGAATCCTGGAAAAAAAATATATATATCACTCACTGTTTCCACAAAAATAAGCAGCATGACTGATAATAAAGTTGTTGTTTTTTTTGGAGCACCAAATCAGGATATTAAAATTATTTCTGAAGGATAATGTGGCACTGGAGAAATGGCTGCTGATAAAATGTATTAAAATAGAAAACAGTTTTGAATTGTAATAATATTTTCAAAGATATTTGATGTATTTTTCTGTTAAATGCTGCCTTAGTGAGCATAAGAGACTTCTTGAAAAACTTAGTGTTGTTGAGTTATTAGTCAATTGCAAAAAAACAACAACACATACATAGTTATAGCTACCAAGATCTTTTTAAATCAGCTGGACATAGGAACACCCTTCATATTCTAACCAAGTCAAGTAGCCTAAATTCCTCAGACAGATCAACTGTCAAACGACAAACTCTCATACAACATCGCAATGCATCTTGATAATTGTGCATTTGCTTTGTATCTCTGTTTACCCGGGGTCGATAAGCAATATGCTTACAGATGGATGTATTCATTTTAGAGACACTGATGGATGAGAGCAGGGAAGAAATCAATCTCTCTTTCCTTTCAGGTATTGATCACTTGTTCAAGAGAGTTCAGTGTATCGGAACACGTATTAGAGGCCAGGATGTGAGGAAGTGTAAAGATGTTTAAATCAGTGTTGTTAAATGTGTGACAGTGGGTTTTTATTAGCGTTGTGTGTCTCTATGGCTTCAGCACATTTATATACATATAATAGAGTTGATCATGTAGAAAAGCACATAATGTGGCTTTGTTTAAAGCTTTTGAATCCACTATATTGTGTTCTACACATTTTTTGGTCTTATTTTTCTTAGTGAAAAATGAAACCATAGAAGTGTGAATGCATTGCAGTATTATTCCAAAGTCCATTTTATCATCATTATAATCATATAAATATATTAAACCAATAAATAGTCATTCTGAACTTCTGAAACATATTACAAATTAAAAACAAATAAATAAACTCTATCTGAGCATGATTTTATGTGTTGCCATTTTCATGGAAAGACACTGAAATCCTTTTCCAAGAAATTGATTTCCTTCCTCACCAAGCAGAGGTCTTAATCACTGCCAATTTTTGTAACTGTTTTGAATCGTTTGTAAATTAAAATGACTTGAAATAATGAACTGTTACACTTTCCTTTCCTGTCCTTTCATTTGTTCGTTCATTTATTAATTTATATAGCACCTTACATGCTACCACCGTAGTTCCAAAGTGCTGTACATTGCAATAAAACCAACAGAACAATAAGACAAAACATAAAAGATCCATGAACTAATGTACTAAAATGCCTAAGAGTACAGATACGATTTTAAGCGGTCCTTAAAAACATTTAGATTCAAGGAAGATCTAACATCCAACGGCAGATTATTCCACAATCTAGGACCAGGGTCAGAGAAAGCACAATCACCCTTCAATTTGAGACCCGCATGGGGAATAGTTAAAAGAAACTTGTTTGATGATCTGAGTCTTACGCCTGAACTGTAGGGCTTAATAAGCTCAGGTATTCTGGCGCCATTCCGTGAAGTGCTTTAAAAACATATATCAGAATCTTATACTGTATCCTAAAATGTATTGGTATAGCCAACCTAAAAAAGATAACAAGGGAGTAACATGATCCGTTTTCCCAGCATTCCTCAACAACCTTGCAGCAGCATTTTGTACAAGCTACAAGCAGGCAATGTGTGTTTGACAGGTCCCAACATATAAATGTGTCCAAATAAGCGTGGACAACTTTTTCAAGGTAGCTGGCTTAGAGAATTGGTTTCAATTTGGCTGTTGCTTTTAAATAGAAGAAGCAATTACGAACCACTGTCTTTATCTGTCGATCAAAAATGACTCCCAAGTTCTTTACTTTATCCTGCAGGTATCCCTTTTATGGGCCTAATTGATCGATTACCATTTGGCTAGCAGCTGTGCGACCAAAAATAATAATTTCAGTTTTATTTTCATTCAATTGAATGAGATTTTCAGCCATCCACAGCTTTACTTCCTCCAGACACCTAAGAAGTATGGCATTGGAATCCTTAATACCGAATCTCAACGGCAAGTAGACTTGAGTGTCATCTGCATTCAAATGGTAAGAAATACCATACTTCTTAAAAATCATTCCCAACGGGAGCATATACAATGAAAACAGGATGGGACCCAAAATGGACCCTTGTGGGACCCCACGGGAAATAGGTGATGGAGTAGAGTAGTTGTTACCAATCTTCACTAAAAAGGATCTACATTCCAAATAAGTGGCAAACCATTATAGGACTGTCCCCTGAATACCAACAAACTGCTTTAAGCGAGTCAGAAGATCCGGGTATCAATGGTATCAAAGGCTACTGACAAATCCAATTAAATGAATGCTGCATGATTACCTGCATCCGTAATTAAAAAAAAGATCATTAACAACCCTCAAAAGGGCTGATTCTAAACTGTGTCCACCCCTAAAACCAGACTGAAATTGATCCAAAATATTATTATTTGTTAAAGGGGCATTCGGCAAATATTTCAACTTAATAAATCCGTTTAGAAATAATTTGGATGGTTAAATAACCTGTTGTGGTGAGAATGGTGACTTTCCCCGCTCCCCCCAATGTTCCCAGGCGGAAAACCAGCCTTGCAACATGAGGATTAACGTCCCGGTAAGTTGGAACTAGGAAGTCTCGTGAGAAGCGAGAATGAGCGAGAAACACAAACTGCTTTACGGCAATTCGACATTAACACACACGCCGCCCTCAATGTGTATGATGTATTACCCACCTCAGTAGGCATAGCTCCACACGATAAAGTTGTCCGGCTCCGATAATAAAAAATGCACATGAGCAGCGGTAGAAAGGGGGAGGAGGGGTAGAAAGCGGTAGAAGGTGAGTTTTTTTACGAAAGTGTTGTGAAATATACACCTAACAGCTGCAGGGGGAGCTCGTTGAGAAAATATGCGACAACAAAAGTGAAAATCAGCGAAGAAATAGCTAGAGTTGCCGAATGCCCCTTTAAGAAAGTGGATATTTCTTTAAGCACAACTTTTAAAGTAACTTAGACAAGCCAGGCAATTTTGAAATTGGTCGATAATTTTTTTTACTCATATGCGTCTAGACTTGTTTTTTTAAGATAGGGCTCAACAATAGCTTGCTTAAGGCAAAGTGGTGCGACTGTATCAGCACCTTATGAATGTACAGCGCAACTGTATCATAGGGACAGGATGATCACTTTAAGTGGAGAATGACATCTCTAATATCAGAGAGTGACACCAGTTCAAACTGACTAAAAGAATACATTTCAGTTAAATCTGTTAGCACTGGGTTAGCAAACATGGATGAAAAACTTGCTCTGATTCCATTATTTTCTCAACAAAAATAAATCACATGTTGCCGATGAAAAAGTAAAACGAGGTTTTGTACTTGGACAAAGCAGTCTTGATAACAGCGAAAAGCTCACGTGGGTTTTTAGCAATCATATCAGACAAGTAACATGCTCTATAATATTTCACAGCTTTTTGGTATTTTTTCAGACTTTCCCTTAACATTTGCAAGGAAGTTGCAACCTATCTTTCCTCCGCCTCCTTTCTGTTCTTCTAGATTCCCGTCTAAGAGCCCGAGTCTGTTCATTTAGCCAAGGTTGTGTTTTGGCTCTTCTTTCCTTTGTTTTATATGGAGCAATATAAATGGAGTCCACGATGTTCATACAGACAGAATTAAACGTTGTCATCAACTCATCTGGATCGACAGAGGGAGATGCAGACTCAATACAAGGGATTTGTGGAGAGGCAATAAAAGTTTAGAAATTCTGATACTGTAAGTGGAGTGAGTATACGGGAATATACCACCGACATAGGAGCAGAAGACATACACTTGGGAGATTCACGTTAAATACCACTGGATAATGATCAAAAAAACTGTGGCATAATATTAAGATCACAAATCGAAATTCCTAAAGAGAGGACGAGTTTGAGAGAGTGGCAAAGTTCATGTTTGCTGCTCCTAACATTTCTAGAAATTCAGCTACAATAGGTTTGCATTGTAAACATGTACATTTAAAATCACCAACAATTAAGATTGAATCACATAAAATGAGGGACAAAAAATCAGAGAATTCTTCAATGAAGTCTTTGTGATATTTAGTGCACGATAAACATTTACACAAAGCACCGGATTCTTATAATCCAACATCATCACTTGGGCTTCGAAACTCTGTTAGTTCATAAATGGCAATAAGCGACATTTAAAACGTTTGTTAAAAATAATGGCAAGGCCACCACTGGCCACTTTTTCCTACCACTAGCATGTCCCCTTTCAGTGACATTATTATACAGCTACATTTTTACTCTTCAAAGCTCATCGCCACAATTCGAGGTTGTTGTGTGTATACAAAGGTGCTGCTATTTGTTTACAATGATTTCCCAAGTCGTTTAAGGACGGTCTGATTGCTATAGGTTTGCTTTCTTCAAGTCAAAAGAGTTGCTATATTCTGGTCTCAAGCTCAGTTTCCTGCTTTAATGCAAGATTAAGGGAAAAAAATTGTTGCTTCATTTATCATCCATTGAGTTTGATCACTTAGAAACGTAATAGCACACCTTTCCTGAACAAGCTGCATGATTTAAGAGACTGCATCAGTTATGTCAATAGAGCAAATTGAGCTGGACAAGTTACATGCCAACATAGATGATTTGTTAAAATCCCTACATGTAATTATAAGCAATAGTAATTCTGATGTTTACCACAGCCACATTTCAGGCCTGCTCTACTAAGCTCTACATTAATTAAACCAGATGCTTCAGCTCCTGCATGGTTGAGTGCAAAACTGGAATCTACCTCGCTTGTATTTTCCTGTCAGTGATATTGGACCTTTTCTGCGCACTCCATTCTGCTCTGAGAGTTTGCACCTTAAGTAAAAACCCACAGGACTGTCAGCGTGTAGCGGCGGTTTCAGTCGGTGCCCCGTAATCATCTTCACAGCCTGTTGTTATCTCCAAGAAACAAAATCCAACCTGCTGTCAAATTACTCACCATTGAACAGCTTCTCCTGAGAGCCACAATGGTAATACAACCAGGCATCTTGCCAGCTCCTGACCCAAATCACAGATTTTTGAGAGAGAGTTTTCTTTTAAACACACTCCAATAGAACCATCTTGTTATTTCATTGAGATTAGATGTAGTCGTCATTAATGCTAGTTCCAGGACTAGTACAAGTAAGTTTTATAGGTTCTCGCTGTACCAGAAAGATGTTAACCCCAAAAATATTACTGTTCTTGTCTGCTTACTGGGAATTATTTGGCAGTTTCTTCTGTGCTCAACAGGACAGTCTGTCCTGTCGCTCTAACTAGACAAAAATACTTTTATTCTCACAAGTTGAGTTCCTCAACAATCAAGATATGATATGGTTTAAAACAATGGGGGGCATAAGATTATTTTTTAAATAAATTAATATTTTTTTAATTAGCAAGGAAGCATTCAATTGGTCTAAACTTTTACATTGTTTCCAAAAAATCTTTTAAACTTTCTATTCATCAAAGAATCCTAAAAAAGAAACATGCACAGGTTTCCTTTAAATAGGTCCATAAAAGATTTTTAAAAACTTTTAAAGAGGGGAGTGTTTCTAACATTATTATACTTTGCAGCTCGTTCCATAACCGGTGATCATAAAAAGAGAAGACAGTTTTACCAAGCTCTGAACGATCTAAAAAAAAAAAGCTTTTTGGCCATTGGATATATATATATATATATACACAGTTGTAGTCAGAATTAATGGCATCCCTGGTAAATATCATAAATGGCTGTAAAAAATAAATCTGCATTGTTTATCCTTCTGATATTTCATTCAAAAAATTTGCACAAATCTAACCTTTCATTGAAGTAAAAGAATTGAAAGTGGCGGGGAAATCACATTATGAAATAAATGTTTTTCTCCAAAACACATTGGCCACAATTACTGGCACCCTTTTATTAAATACTTTTTGCAACTTCCTTTTGCCAAGATAACAGCTCTGAGTTTTCTCCTATAATGTCTGATGAGTTTGGAGAACAACTGACAGGAGATCAGAGACCATTCCTCCATACAGAATCTCTCAGATTCCCAGATCCATGTTGGTGCTTCTCCTCTTCAGTTCAGTCCACTCATCAGTTCAGGGAACTGGGACGGTCATGGCAGAAGCTTCATTTTGTGCTCCATAACACATTTGTGTGTTGATTTTGATGTTTGTTGTGAATCGTTGTCCAGATGGAAGCTCCAAACACGGCCCATTATAAGATTTCTAGCAGAAGCCATCAGGTTTTGATTTTTTATCTGTTGATATTTGATAGAATCCACGATGCCATGTATCTGAACAAGAAGTCCAGGACCTCCGGCAGAAAAATATGCCCACAACATTAAAGATCCAACGGTATATTAAATTGTACATGGGGTACTTTTTATCCTTGTGTGCACCAAACCCATCTAGCGTGTTTGCTGCCAAAAAGCTCTTTTTTTAGTTTCATCGGACCACAGAGCCCTGTGCCGTTTAAAGTTCCAGTCATTCTGACAACTGAATATGCTGGAGTTTGTTGGACGAGCAAGGAGGATTTTCATTGAAACCCTACCAAACAACATGTTGTCATGGGTGGTTGCAGGATGTAGCCTGGTCCCACCAGACTCTCGTACATTTAATTTCATTTGTACATAGAGTCTGGCACCGCTCCATTGACAAGCGTTAACTTCCTTGTAGGCAGGTACTCTTTTGAAGTCTAAAACTATTGGATCTGCCCAGAGTCACTCTGGATCTGCCATAACCAATCGCTTACGTTTGGTCGTGACATATGCCTAAAGTTCGCCTTAGCCAACTCATTCACCACAAACGGGGCGAGCTGGAAAATCAAACTTTTCCCGAACCCATGGTGTTGCCACAACATTCATGGCCACCAACAAAACTAAGCAAAGATTGTTCTTGCTCCGGCTTTAACTTCTTGATATTCGGCAGTGTTGCCACAACGGACCGAATGGCTTCGCTCGCATCTTTCTCCGCTGCCATTACTGAACTACAACTCATTTACATTACATTTACATTTATTCATTTAGCAGACGCTTTTATCCAAAGCGACTTACAAATGAGAACAATAGAAGCAGTTAAACTAACAGTAGGACAACAATACGCAAGTGCTATATCCCCTCTCAGTTTAACTTTAGTGCATTTTTTTTTTTTTTTTATAGAAGAGAAGATAAAATGAAGAGAAAGTGTTAGTACTACTGAATCAAGTGCTGCAGAAAAAGATACGTCTTCAGCAGTTTCTTGAAAGTGGCTACTGACTCAGAAGCTCTGGTTGAGTTAGGCAGATCATTCCACCAACAGGGAACAGTCATAGTAAAGGTCCGAGAAAGAGATTTTGTGCCTCTTTGAGAAGGTACCACCAGACGACATTAGCTAGCAGAGCGCAAGTTTCTTGATGGCACGTAAGTCTGAAGTAATGAGTCTAGGTAAGAGGGAGCAGTGCCAGTGGTTGTTCTGTAGGCAAACGTCAGTGCCTTGAATTTAATGCGAGCGGCAACTGGCAACCAGTGCAATTTTGTGAGGAGAGGAGTGACGGGTGCTCTCTTTGGCTCATTAAAGACTACTCTGACTGCAGCATTCTGGATCAATTGTAGAGGTTTGACAGAGCAAGCTGGAAGACCAGCCAGGAGAGCATTACAATAGTCCAGTCTGGATAAAACAAGTGCTTGGACAAGGAGTTGTGTAGCATCCTCTGTAAGGATCCTCCTAATGTTGTGCAAGGCAAATCTGCAGGACCGTGCAGTTCTAGCAATGTGGTCTGTGAATTTCAACTGATCATCAATTACAACCCCAAGGTTCCTAGCTGACCTTGATGGCGTTATGGATGACGAGCCTAGCTGAATGGAGAACTCAAAATAACACACAACATCAATGTCATCGTTCTCAGCCACTCCCTCTGTTCGCTGATAGGCCCGGTAAAAAATTGATCGGAGAAAACCAAAGACTACAGCACAATCCCAGACGTAGTACTGAAGGAAAACGAAAATTGAGCGGAAGTACGTAGGAGAGCAGAGCCAGGCTAGCAGGAAGGCAGGCGAGGATATAATTCCTGAATAAAAGCTTACTTTAATTAAACAGGTCAGCAGAACAGTTCGCAACACACACTAAATATAACTGAGATCGGAAAAAGACTGACTGAACAGACGGAACTTAAAAACAAACACAGATGACACTGATTAACAGAACACAGGTGATACAGATGATGATGATGATTAACTAAACACAGGTGATACAGATAAAGACAGAGAAGACGACACATGACGGGATGATAGGCAGACAAGTCCAATGAAAACAAACTAAACAGAACACAACTGTGACACATGTGGGGATGTAGGGGTTGTGTGAATTTTTTTTTTTTTTTTTTGTAGACTTCTGACCCCAAGACTCAAGTAATCTCTCTAATTCTCCATCTGTGATCCTTGAAGAGTCTCTGGCCACTCAAACTCTCCTCCTCACCGTGCATTAAGGCAATATAGACACACGTCCTCTTCCTGGCAGATTCGAAACATCGAATCTTCTTAGTTATTGCCCTGATGGTCAAAATGGGGATTTTCAATTCTTAAGCTATTTTCTTTCAGCCACTTTCTATTTTGTGATGCTCAACAATCTTTTGATGCACATCAGAACTATATTCTTTGGTTTTACTCTGTTTTATTGTGATGAATGATTAAGGGAATTTGGCCTTTGTGTTTCCTCTTATTTAAACTCCTGTGAAACAAGAAGTCATAGCTAGACAGTTTCATGTTCCTAGTCACCCTGGTGTGCTAAAAAAAGGTAAATATTAATGGGAATATACTTTCTAGGGGTTACAATAATTGTGGCCAACTTGTTTTGGAGAAAAACATTTAATCATAATGTGATTTTCAGTTATTTTATTTAAATGAAAGGTTAGATTTCTTTGCAGTCTTTTTGAATGAAAGCTCAAAAGGATAAACAATGCAGATTTATTTTTTACTGCAACTTTTTTTTATCATATTTACCAGGGGTGCCATTAATTCTGACCACTACTGTATATATGCTTTATATATATATACATATATATATATATATATATATACACACACACACAAACACACACACACACACACACACACACACACACACACACACACACACGAGAATTTCTTCAGTTCAGTTCTTTCCATTTAGAGCGCTATTTATTATGTTTTCCATTAGTTTGTTATCTGTATAGATTTGATCTGTGCTTTTAGCACTCTGTCTTCAAAGCCTACATCCACTGCAGAGAAGCAGTTATATCCTGACATTATAACCTGTTTCTATTTCTCCTTGCAAAATCTGAACAGTGTAGGAGGAATTCATTAACAAATCTTTACCTGGATTTTTTTTCATGGTCGCTTAGCCTTCTGCACTGTCTAGAATGTCTGAATAAAGCTTTCCCTTTCCTCACAGCTCCTTGGCTGCATTTACACTGCACAACCTAATGCTCTGATCCAATACTTTGCCACATATATTTTTTTTTTGTAATGTGTGTGTGAAATTAGAGTTGTCAGGATTGAATGCTCCATCATGGCCCTTAGAAATGGTCTGTAGACCTGTTTTTGGGACCTCTTCTTTAAATTACTTATTTTGTGTCTCACAGAAGTGAGAAAGTCATACGTGTTTGTAACAACATGAGGGTGAGTAAATGATGACAGGATTTTCATTATTGGGTGAACTATCCCTTTAAGGAATGTGTGATAGGAAAAAAGGGTTTCCAAGGACAACTGTAGTCTGTTGCCTCATTTTATGTCTCTTTTAAAGTGCAGCTACATTGTTGTGGGGATTTATTTCTGAATGTTACATTGAATATCTCACATTGCTTTGTTTATTCGCTGTCGGCTTATTCTCTGAGTCAGAACCACTTTACCACAACACACAATAGTCTACAGACAAGGCTGGATCACAACCGCTCTGCTGCTGGCTGTAGCTTCAAACACATTGAATCTCTGATACCTTTCCACAGATTCACCTCCGGAGTGCTCTGTCTGAGGTCAGCTTTACTCAGCCAGCTGGAACAGCTGTCTCGGCATTTGTTTCACCAGAGAAACACTGATCGCCTCAGATGTACCTTGCAGGTCCTGTCAGCTCTGTTCTGCTTCCCGGTTAGAAACATGCTGAGGGAGTTGCACAGGCACTACGAGGTGTTTTGCAGGGCATTTGGATTCTCAATATAGCAGCACCTTACATTTATAGTACATCTTTGTAGTATGTTCTTGTTGTCGATTGTCTAGGTGTTATGTATCATTTCCTTCTCAGCATTTAATCTCAGATGTTCATTTTTTGTCAGATGGTAGATGGTCTGGACCAGACTTGATGGCACAAGTTACACCTGTCTATGCAAGGTTTTTACTAGGTAAATGTTTGGTTACACTTTATTTTAAGGTGACGTATTACATTGTACTTACTCAAATAAGGGCCTGATTTAGGGTTAGTTACTTGAAATTATGCATAATTTGGGTGTGTACGATTTTTTTTATGCTTCTTATGCTCACCTAGACTGCATCTGTTTGATCAGAAATACAGTAGAAACATTAATATTTGAATATATTTTGAAATTTAATTTATTCATGTAATGGCAAAACTGGATTTCTATTCTTCAGTGTCACAAGATCCTTCAGAAATTATTCTAAAATGTTTATTTGGTGCTCAAGAAATATTTATTATTAATATTATTATCATTATCATTGTTGAAAACAGTTGTGCTGCTTAATACTTCTGTGGAAACCGTAATGTTTTTTTAATTCTTTGAATAGAAAGTTCAAAGAACAGCATTTATTATAATGAAGAAATCTTGTTACATTATAAATGTCTTCATTTTGTACAGACATGGCAATTTGCAGAATTACATTCAAGGTCAATCCCTAAGTGAAAATGCTAAATTGGTTTAAGCGACTAAATAAAACCATTTGGTCAGTGACTTCATTAGGAATTGCATCATAATACATGATCAAATTAGAATTGAACAGTAAGAACTTTACTGGAACTTGCTTGTTGACACAACATGATCTTTTTAAATCAAAGACGTTCAATTTGCCTGCTAAATGTTGTGACCCACGCGTCATCTAACAACTTTACCTCAGAGGAAATTAAAAGCTTTTTGTTCCGTCCAGTCTATTTGGTGACACAATAGGAATATACCTTATATTAAAGGTGCTCTCTATGTCGGGTGACGTCACTTCTTGTTGACGTTCGAAGTATTGTCCAACAAAACGGAGGCTAGCTCGACCCCCACCCCCCCTCCTCCTCATCCGCGCACTAACTCCCCAAACCCCGCCCCCAAATCCTTCTGGACGGTTATTGGCTGAAACAGTTTATGTTTCCTGGTGCGGGTTAGCCCAGTGTGTTTGTGTTGTCGTGTGTGGAGCCTGGGGTGTCTGCAGAGACCGCATCATTTTACAGTGTGTTCAGGGGACAGGCAGCTAGCGGATAGTGAGGAGATGTTTGCTGTATGTGACAGAAAATGTTTTGGCCTAAAAAACAGGTGACATCGCTTAGACCACCTTTAAGCAACCATAGTTTCATAGACTGTAAACATGCTCAAGTTGTACATGATGCTGCGACTGACAGTGAAAACCACTACAAAATCCCATTGACATGGGGCCAAAATATATTTAGACTTTTGGGGGGACGTGGCCTTTAAGAGACATTTTGCCAGAACATTTTCTCAATTCACCCACCATTGGCAGGTGCGGAACAAAGTTGATTTATGACCCTGATTACTTTAGATTTAACAAATAGCCAAGAATCAAGTTGTTCAAACTCATTGCCAACTATCCTGCTGTCTATGACTGACAGCATGCTGCCTTCTGTTGAAAAATGGATGCTGACAGCTATTAGAAATCGCTTCTGCACATCCACAGGCTCTAATCAGCATTATATTTGGCTTCCTGCCAGCTTGTATCCTCAGACAGATGTCTATGGGCCAGGATGTTAGATTGAGTTTCTCCCTCGTGAACCCTGGACAAGAGAAAGTCAACACAATTCACACAAAAACCCACCTGAATGCTGTAATCAATTAACACTGTTACACTGAAGGGGTTCATTAAAGAGGGGACGCGTTCATTAGAAGCCAATCAATTGTCATTAGAAGCCTCTTATTTAGTTTTGTCTTGACAGTTTATTTCTGTTTCACAATTGCTTTCATTTCATTTAGCATGATCATTCTTTATTAATTATTATTAAACAAGTCTCTGTAATACTGGATTCTAATTAGTCAACCTCATCATGCAGTATTCCCCGATATTTCCTAATCTTCATGTCATTGTCATCATTATTAGTATTAGTAGTATTGCTGTGTTCATCTTGTTGCTAGGCAGATTATTTTGTACATTATTATTATGGACTATTTTGACAATCTTTACCATTTTTTAAGATAATATATTACTGTACAGGTAAGATTATAAAATAAATAGATAGTCTTGGATACTCTGGTTTCTTCATTGTAAGTAAGCAAACCCCCCATGGTTACATTTAACAACTG
>NW_027509208.1:1247500-1415000 GCF_051911475.1 Siphateles boraxobius | reverse complement strand
TAATCATTGATTCCCGCTTCCAATTCACTCATGCAAACAAAGTCGATACGAACATCTGATTTCTTGACTCGTCTCCACAGCCTCATCAGAATATCAAAGCCCTGCTGTCCCCATGAGGCTCTTGGTTATTTTGTGTCTCCTGCTTGCAATCTCACATTTATAACCTCTTATTTCTCTCTACTCAGGTCTGCTTAGACAGAGGAAGCAAGGGTAAGAAGTCTCCTTTTATTTTCTCTTCCCATATTGTTTTTCAGAGTCTAAATGCATTTGATGCTCTTCAATATGATCACTTAGGTATCTGCAATACAGTGGCACAGATATAACAGCTTTAGTTTGCATTACGACCTGTGCACCAGAATGATGAAACCTGTCATGACCTCTGCAGTGCAAAAGGTAATGGAAAATAGAGTGTTGTTTTTAAGCCAGGCATTTATGTAGCACAATGCATTCAGCACAAGAATTTCGAGAATTGCGGTTGAAGGAAAGGGTTGAATAGCTGTGATTGAGTATAAACACTGTTTGATGTGTGACATTTGTCGGTTGTCAGCATAAGAATAGATTAATTTTTCCCGGTGTCTGAGTAACCTGAATAATATGTGTTCAAGGAACAGTTCACTCAAAAAATGTAACTTCTGTCATCATTTACTCTAAACCTGTAGGATGTCTTCTTCCATAGAACATGAACAGAGAAATTGTTTGGTCTGTTTTTATGCATTTGGAAGTGGTTTTCAAACACACCTTAAAAAAAATCATAAAGTGATTCATATGACTATATTTCAAGTCTTCTGAAGTCAGAAGGAACAGACATTTTTAAACCATTATTCACAGTGAGCTTTTAGCCATTGGAACAAGATCATTGAGTCAATTTTGAACTTGAGAACAGGATCAGTCTAATTTGTGGATGAATTGATTATACTGGTTTTGTGAACCGGAACATCCGAGAACATCCCACTCACAAGAATGATTCACTTATGAATCAGACATTGCTACTTCTCTCATTAAAAAGTGTGTTGAAATTTCTCCATTGCTTTCGCATGGAAGAAATAAACTCATACGGGTTTGGAATGACGTGATAATTAGTGAATGACGACAAAATCTTCAGTTTTGGGTGAACTATCCCTTTAAAGATCCCTTTAAACAATAGACCCAATACTACTGTCAAATGTGTTCACTATAGACTGACCATTCCTACTTTCTGTTTTATTTTCTAAGGGATGATGCATTTTCAAAACCCATCTCCCACTGAACTTGTTGGAAAAAAACTGAAAGTATGTATTAAAACAAACGTTTGAATATCCCACAAACCCAAAAAGTCCTTGTGGTTTTAATTGGTTTTCATTCTGAATGCCAGAATTCGGTGTGAATTCTGTCAGTAATTGGACCGTAAGACTGATCATGACTTTTTGTACTGTGCACCATTATATCTTTCAACCACTCAAAGGCGCCTGGCTCTACCCTGGGTTTTCTGCGATGCCAAATCCAGCGTTTGAGCACCGCAGCTGTGTAGTGCAGATAGCTTGCTGTCAAAAGCTGTTACTCAGGCGAGGGACAATTATGCTCAATCAGAGATGATGCTTTACTGAGTGTTTTCCTCCCTCTCAAGCTCCTCTGATTTGGTTTACGAGAGAATGTGACTGATGGCGATCTTCCAGAGATGTTGAGCGAGTGGGGTTTTAAAATTGCAACAGCAGCCAATTATGGAACAGAAAGAGCACATGCTCATTAAATTTGCACTAGAATCTCGGCATTTCGAAATCATTAGCTCTGAAACTTCGTTTTCTATTTCAGATGTTTCTCTGGGAGCATACTGATAATAGAAGTAGTGGTGTAAAGCATTATGGAAATTCTGTGTACCAGCAGATGTGAACAGTTGAGAGTGCAGTGATCATGTTGATACACCAGCAATTGAGACTGGAATTCAGTTTGTTTGTTTTCTGTGCCGCATGATGCCCATTGACGGCACTCTGAAGTGCATTAGTTCATGTTCAAATAGAACCTTTAAAGGGAAAGTCATCCAATTCAGCCTTTCATAGTTCATTTACTAACCTTCATATGGGAGTCTTGAATAATTTAAAGGTGTAGTTGACCCAATCATGAAGATTTTGTCATTGATTATTCACTCTCATGTTGTTCCATAAGACTTTCCTTCATTTTTAAAACACAAATGAAGATATTTTATTAATGAAATCTGAGAGATTTCTGTCCCTCTATTGAAAGTCTATTCACCCAAACGTCTTGACGGTTTAAAATGACGAAGATGAATTGAACGAAAATCGTATTGGTTTGGAACAACATGAGGATGAGTAAACTATTAAGAAAATTATTAAATTTGGGTAGCCTATATTGTTAAGGAAAATTCCGATTGCTTTTAATGATTCTTGTTCCTTAACGATCCCATTAATAATGATGGAAATTCCAAATTCTGAGATTGAACACTTTTCATGTGTTTTCAGAGGTATAGCATAAATGCAATGCAATAATTTACCTTAATATAAAAAAAGGTTGTATTGCGTCACACTGCACCGCATCCAGTGTCAATCTTAAAAATAATAGTTATTTATTAGCATTGATTGTCCTATAAAGAACTTCTACAAAAAAGCATAATTGATTATAATTTTTTCTATTGCCTTTGTTTGTCAGTAATGAACTGGTTTTACTGATTATCTTTGGCTCACATTGTGCACTATTTGAATGATGCATGCTATGCAGAGCGTTTCAAAGCAGTCACTTATGACGCCATTTAGGTTAGGATGCTGTCAGCAGCTATGTAGGTAGCGAGGCATTAAGTTTTGGATTCTCTGTAAATAAAAACAAAAAAAACTAAAAAAACGGCAAAGAACGTCCTGTTTTCTGCAAAACCATCAGCATTTTCTAGCACAAGTTTCAAGCAAAAGTGAGGTTTTCCCTTGCTCAGCAGAGAAAAAGAGGTTTAATTTGCGCTCCAAAGTGACAGCAACTGTAGATAAGCACTATCACACTCACCTCACAGAGAACCGCATGTTTCAATTTTACATTTTGATTTAATCCTAAAATCCTTGTTCCAAAATCTGTATTTTCCAACGTAACGGTAAAGCAGTGAATTTTAATTAAGATCTTCAAGCAGAGCGCAAGATAAAGATTGATGATACAATCAGTTATAGCGTGTCTGTGAAGAATGAGGTGTTTTTCTAGTTACTAATACGCACACTACAGTGAATTATTAAGACTGTGCTTCTGCTCCTTGTGCATTCATAATAATATTTCATCACACGTTACAGTCATCCAGCCTCATTTGATTTAAATTATTATTGCTGTAATATATTAGCACAAACATCAACAAATTTTTTTGTCTTATTTATTATTTGTGACCCAACGTGTACAATTCCACTTCACGTTGTGAGTGAGAAGAACATCATATTAGATCAATAACAGACAGCCGTGTGTGTGTGTGTGTGTGTGTGTGTGTGTGCATGTGTGTGTGTGTGCTCACAAAACTCACCCTACCCGATGCGAAACCCGAGGCGGGACCCCTCAAAAACTCATCTGTCTCTGGCTCCACTACACTCTCATCTGTATTCCTCTCTTTAAGGAATACCGTTATATTCCAGGATCAAATGGCATTTCTGTCAACATCCTGCCATGCATTTCTAGCTTCCCAAAAACCCTTGTTATTCTCCATAGCAGGATTTGTAAAAATGGACAAAAAAGAACACAATAACAGTAGAGGATACTATCTCGACCTGTTCACGTATAAGCTATTAAACTGCAAAATGTCCGTTGTAAATGTGATAATTGCATTTTACACTTTCTGTGATTGGAACAATACATCTTTTATATTATTTCTATTTATATTGTGGTAATTTTCTCTCGAGGAACTGCTTTACTAGAATGTGTTTCTCTATTTTATGTGCCAAACTCTGCAAGGATCTCGTGATTTTGAACTCCCACTTCAGAGTGTGAACTCAGCGCACTGCCGTTTTGCATAATTTCTCTTATAAAGCACTGAATCTTTTGTTGGAGCCGTAGTCTGCATCTTTTGTACTAGTACAATCAATGCTGTATTTCTGCTTTTCCCCCACATCATTTCATGATTTTGGCTCTGATTCGAACAGAACAACCAAAAAAAAAAAATATATAATATAACTGAGCTGTCTCAAAACAGACAAGCGTTCAAAGCAAGACTCATCCCACTTGGATTACGTGTTGAAACAGAAGGCCGGAGAGAGATGCTTTGTTCCTGTGTAGGGGTTTTCCTGACTTAGGTATTAACGGATCTCAAGCAGCAGATCCCAGAGAGGGTGGACTTGTAAAGAAAATAAGACAAATAAAATAAGAAGCAAATAAGAAACAAATAATAAAGAAAATAAATAATAAAGAAATGAGAAGTACCCAGGGTGGACTTGAGAGTGCACGGTTGGGAGTGATATAATTTCTCTTCTTGGTGATAGTGGGAAAGGAAAGAGTGAAATAAAGAGATACAAAAGTGATTCTGCTCCATTTAACAAATCTAAGCTAAAAATCTTGGATGCATTTAGTGTTCACCCTTGCTTCTCACTTGAATAGGTTTGTGATTAATGAGTAGCGTCTGAAACACAGTATAATGAGAGATAAATAATGTTGTTACCAATCCGCGTTGTGATTGCGAACTGGAAAAATCCATTAGTTAGGTAAAACACTTCAACAAACATTCAGCTGAAAATCTAGCGGAGGCATTTGTGAGGAGAGTATTGATTGAGATGTTTTTTGTGCTCAGCAGGTTTTTGCCTTCAGAGCCGACGGTCCAGAGGTCTCTTAATATACGAGCGTGTGCCATTAAATGAAAACCGTGTGCGATGCCTCCCATGCTGTGATTGCTCAGCAGGTTTGCTCTTTTCACGACTCAAAGCCCTCCTAAGGGTTAAAGTGCGGTCAGAAATGTCCCTGGTTTGTGTTCTTTGGTCCACCTAAGCTTTTGTGCTATTCTGAGATGCAGGTAATTACTATTACAGGTATGACTGAATTAGATTTCCTAATGTATTTAGAAAAATGACATAGGCTACTCTTTTTCTTTTTTCTTTTTACTTTAAAACCCATGAAATCAAAATAATTTTTTGTAACTTGTGTAACTTCTAAAAAAAAAAGTTATAAATAATACTACATACTACCATTCAAAAGTTTTGGGTCAGAATTTGTTTTAAATATTTTTGAAAGAAGTCTCTTATGTTCAAGCTGCATTTATTTGATCAAAAATACAGGAAACACAAACATTATTACAATTTAAAATAATTGTTTTCTTTGTTCATACATTTTCAAATGTATTTATTCTTTATGATGGCAAAGCTGAATTTTCAGCAGTCATTACTCTAGTTTCATCTTAGTGATTCTTCAGAAATCATTCTAATACGCTGATTTGCTCCTCAAGAAACATTTCTTATTATCAATGTTGAAAACAGTTGTGCTGCTTAAAATGACCTGATCCATTTTTTTCTGAATTATTTCATGAAAAGCAAAAGACTTTTTTTAAGTGAATTTTTATGTTATGTAAATTTAATTAATATTTTTTATTTATTTAAATTTAATAGGCCTATAGTCTTCTTATTTAGTCAATGACACAACATTGACAAGTTTTAGGGGGCCTAAATCACTTTAGATTGTCAACTTTGTTGTTTTTGTCTGCAAGGCTACATTCTTTTTACGGCAACACTATTTTAGGTTCTACACTGATGAATGTTTTTTGTAACTAACTGAATGAGACATCTCAGCCAACAAAACTGTTAAAGGTTAACTATGTTTAAACTCAACTGTCATCCTAATTCCCACACACATCCAGTATTCCCTGTTCTGCTATGTTGGTTCCATTAACTTTAGCTGAAGATAATCGCTTCTGCTTTCTCTTTACCCTGCTGGCCAGCTCAGATAGAAGAACTCGAGCCTAATTTGCACAGTCAGTATGCACCTACTCCATAGACAGTGTAAACCAGAGGAGGCTGAGCTCACCCATCCAGAATAAAGCGTTATTGAGGATGAAATGGGATTTTTAATTGGCCAGGGTTACAGTGCCATGGAAGGGCTCCGACAGGTCCGGTCTTGTCACGATGACACTGTCCTACTATACAAAGCTGTGGCATTTGGCTGTCCCAAGCACAAATGTGTGTCTCTTCACATTACAAGGAATGATGGCATTATGGGACAGTGTTTTGTGGAGCAGAATTCAGGCCTTTCATAAATTATACCCTCACGATTCTGTATTTGCATGTTAGACAGGTTTAGATTACTAGCACAGCAATATCTCATTTGTTTTTATTAAACGCTGGAGACGAGAGTGCATTATGTTCTGTCTGACTTTTTTTCTGTATTGCATTGCATTAACTTTGCATCTGAATTTATGATTAATGCAGGACTCCAGGGCTCACCTATCATGCTCCAAAGCCTGTTGTTTTTGGGAAATCAATATCTGAAAGGCGCAAGGTGGATTTCTCCCAGCGCTTCATGCATCGCTGGGTTCTTATTCAGCACGTGTATGTATTTCTAAATGTATTGCTCATCGACCAGTGTAAGAGCAGATGCAAAAGAAAAGCATACTATTCATGATGCATCACGGCAATTTATTAAAATGTACTTAAAGGGATCGAATCTGTTAAAAACAGAAGTTGTCATTTTTGAACTCAAACTTTTAGAATCATACATTTGTGAAGTTAAACATTTGGTGTGATTCAAGGACGTCTTGTATACAAAGCAACTATGCTTAAAGGTTTATGTGAAGGATATTGCCAACATAAGCAGTGGGCAGATGGGATCTAGCCATTAATGAACCATTATACTGATTAAAGCCATTGCCAGCAGAAATTATTGCTTCAATTATTGACAGCCTTTACACTAAAGATTAATTTAGGCAGAGAGAGGGATTCCAGTTAGCTGGTCCTTAACACACTAAATGCTCTTCAGATGCAATTCTGATTATATCCGTGCATATTAATTGAGATTCCAAATCGTAGGGAGTGTATTTGTTCAGTCCAAAGGGCACTTCAGATGGCATAGGGAACAAGTGATATTCTACTCCCAGACCGAGATATTAATTTGGAACGCCCTGCAATGTCATGAAATAACAGCTGAACATGCAGATGTGAATTTATATATATATATATATATATATACGTGTATATATACGTCTCCGGAAATCCCTGATATCTGAACTGTAGGGACCCTGTGAGTTGGAACACAGCTTCTATCGCTCTTTCTCTCTTTCTTGTAGGTTTAACTCAATTGGAAGCACATGGTTGCCAAGAAATGAGCTGGGAGAGGTGACCCATTTAACGGCTAAAGTTTCTAAAAGGAAAAAAAAGCAGGAAAGTAGAATCTGGTTGGCATGAAGAGATAGCGTGTGTGTGTGCGTGTGCGTGTGTGCGTGTGTGTGCGTGTGTGTGCGTGTGCGTGTGCGTGTGTGTGTGTGTGTGTGCGTGTGCGTGTGTGTGTGTGTGTGTGTGTGTGTGTGTGTGTGTGTGTGTGTGTGTGTGTGTGTGTGTGTGTGTGTGTGTGTGTATTGGTGTGTGTGTGATTGGTGTGTGTGTGTGTGCGTGTGCGTGTGTGTGCGTGTGCGTGTGCGTGTGCGTGTGCGTGTGCGTGTGTGTGTGTGTGTGTGTGATTGGTGTGGTGGGTGAAAATGGGAAGGTGTTGGTCAGTCAAGTGGGAAAAGGCCTCAGTTTTTCATTTCATCAAGCAATAAAACCCCCAAGCCCTTGTGGCCTTTATCTGTGCTGTGATCTAAGTACATTATAAGGTTGAAACTCAATGTTGAGAAAGCAGCTGGAGGAAGTGATGATTACTACAGAAAGAGTTGGAAAAGTAATGAGAAAGTAGCACAGGATAACATCAAAACCAATTAAGTCCATACAGGTTCAATTCAACCTTGAAAAATTTCAACCTGCTTTCATTTATCTATTTTGAATCCTGTCTAAATTTACAGATTAATCTGCTTTAAAATACAGAGGTAATTTACTGAGAATGAAAATGCAGTGTGCCCACTGATTGTTTATTTGCATGCTGTCTGCATTGTTTTAGTGCCCAATTCACTAAAGGAATTATGCAAATCTAGGCAACACAGCAAACATGCTCCCAAAAATGTGTGTTTTTTTTATAATTGCCAGTGGAGAATGCAGCAGTCTTTCACAATCTGGCATACTTTTTTCTGGAACTGTAGCATCGTTCCACCACTGTGACCTCTTTAAAAAGCCAAAATGTGCTTGTTTTTTGAAAATATGCCTGGTTATTTCACTCTCCTCCATCATTTGATCTTTATTTTATGTATTAATGCTGCCATAAACAACAGAAACTGTAAACAAACATATCTTTTTAATAAAAAATCTGTTTACCTCCTGCTGTCTGTGGGTGGTAAGAGCACTGCGTTTTGTAAATAAGGCGCAATCTATAAATAATAAGCCTAATTTACATAGAAAGAGGCGTATTTGTGCTGTAAAGAATGACAGTGACTTGAACTGATTTTACCTCTGATGCTGCCTGGTTAAACTAGATAGCATCTGGTGAAGTGAATGAAATGCCATGCAACTATACTGTGTAGTCTCGTTTAATTCTGAAAGCTATCTTACAAACCCAGGATTGTGATGTTTCAGCGATAGCTAATGTGCATTTTTGTCAGTTTGATGAGCTGGAGGATGACTCAAAGTGAGCATGTGATAAAGAGATGCTCTGACAAAAAGCGTGACACTCATTCAGTGGATTCATACCAAGTTGTGCTCTATTTTCAGTGACGACACCTTTAATTGATGCAGTGACTGGGGACTCATGTACTGCAAAGTCAGATGGGTGTGAAAAGAGAGAGAAGACAGAGAAAGAGAGAAGTGTTGCTGCTGTTTTCCCTAAGCATGAAAAATGAGACCAAGTCCATCTCAACCATATTATCCCTCTCCCAAAGTGCTTTGTGGACAGCCATTCATCTTTCTGCATCTCACTCCCTTTATCTGTCACTCCTGTCTCATCTTTACACCTCTCATCCTGCTCTACTCTCCTCCTCCACCTGAATACAATTTGCTAAAACTTCACCAACGCAACTCAGGGACTGTAACTCATCTTCATTGGCTCAGATCACAAATCTCCATTGTCTAACCTCACTGTTACCTTCAAAAATTCATAATAGTTTTGGTGGACCTCTTACAAATGTAGTGTTTAATGACAAACAGCAATCAGGAGGGAATTTGTGACGCATTTAATCTCTGGTTTTACAGCTTTGTCCATGGATGATTTTATCTCTCGAGGCAGATTCTTACGAGCTCACTTACTCAGCCTGACAGAAAGCGATGTCAGAACAGCATGATAAAAAAAACACAGCACTGGGGAAGAGGAAAAAAAATATATAACAATTCGGCATTGTATCTTAACGACAACCACCAGGCAGACTTTTCCTTGATGGCAACTTTTTCATGAACATTATAAATGTGGATGAATGAAGTCTCAATTTGACCAATTAGGCTCCAAATCTTACTATTAACTAGTTGCTTATTAGTATGAATAATACTAATAGGATATTGGCTGTTTATTAGTACTTATAAAGCACATATTAATGCCTTATTCTGCATGACCATATTCTACAGCCATCCACCCAATAGATAAACTTAACAACCACCTAACTAACTATTAATAAGCAGTAATTAGGAGTTTGAGGCAAATGTCATTAATAGTAAAAATTGGATTCAAATCTAAAGTGTGACCAAAATCAGGATATTAGAATGATTTCTGAACGATAATTTTTGAATTATATATATATATATATATATACAGTATATGAAATTATTAATATATTCCATTATAAAAAATGATGTATTATCTGAATATGTTGTTTATATTTGTTTCATTATTTATATTGCACTTCCATTATGGAACAGGCATTCACTCTAGGCCTAGATTTTATTTATGCAGCTCAGTTTATGTTGTTCTCTGTTGTCAACAGTGAATTTTAAGCATATTTGTTTATTGGTGGGCATTTGTGGATGCTTTAGTGTGAGAGTGTACATTATTGATAAATGAAAAATATTCCTGTTATTTTGATTCTCCATTCTTCACCTCTCTTATCTGAATTTGCGGACGGCAAGAGCTCTGCAAGTGTCTCCTGTTCACATCCATCAAGTGGTATTTGGACAACACCCATCCAAAGAGAGCAAGATTGTGTGTGTGAGTACACATCTGAGAAACACATCTCACAATATTACATTCAGAGAGATGAATGTCTCTTCTTTGTTTTTTTGCCAACCATTATTTGATGTGTGTGAGACGGTGGTCTCTTTGCTGATAAGCGTGCCAGAGAGAATAGCAGTCTTAATCGTGATGATGTTAACCCAAAGACCTTAAAGTCCCATGCTAATGTGGGATATTTAAATTTTTTTAATCTGACCAACATTCTTCCAACAAACTACATTTTCCATATATTCAGAACGGATGGCTCTAGGGTTATTTTATCATATTTAGCGGAGGAAATCTAAAATATATTTTAAGCTTTCGCTCAAATAATCATCATCTTGTTGAATTAAATTGAACATCAGTTAATTTTGTTTTGTCCAAGTATACATGTATTTGTGAATGAATGCTTTTCTCTAGTGTAAGGTCAGTGAAATTGTTTCTCTTACAGTTGCACCTTGCCTGCTTGGCTGTTGATCTTTGCTGACATTGTGAGGAAGGCTGGCTTGAAAGCCTCCCATCTTCCCCACTGGCAGCTCCTCCATTACCAACAAAAGTGCTTCATCTCTCTCCGCTGAGGCTGCGGTGTACTGTGCTACTCCTGATTAATGACTCTGCCATTCCAGCTCAATTTATTACCATACATTTCACCATGCAATATAATCCAGCACAATCACCCTGTATGGAGGTATTACCATTGTACCGTGATACTTGACACTATAATAGTGAAAATTATAAGAACTTATTTGTCTGGCATTTGAGGCAATTCCATTAGGTTGACTTGAATAATAGCCGAGCTGACGCTAAGGTACAACTTACTGCCCCTTGGTGCATATATGAACACGTTTAATAGTCAAAAGAGCATTATATAATAATAATAAATCCTTTGAGGATCAGAAAAAGCTGACAGCACTGAATAGAAATGATCAAACTGTGATATATCATACATAACCTGTGATATACAAAATTTGGGTGTAGAATGTAGAGGATAAGCATAAATATTCTCTTTTATGAGAGAAAAGTAGAGAATGTTTGTCAGCAGTTTGTGTCTCACGGGATCAGCGCTAATTGTTGATACTCTGGGTAGCTTAACAGGCAGATTGTGATGGTGTGAAAGTATGTCCTTATTAAGCCCTCCGCATTCACTGTGCTTGAACAAACATGCTTGGACTTCTCACCCTCAACCATTTATTCTGTTAAAGTCAGCTTTTTTTTCGATCTTCACAGTTCGCTAGACAAGATTCATCTTGCACTTGTGGAATCTGACTAAGTCCCTGCTCCCACCGATCCAGCCTCCGCTTTCCCTTTCCAACATCCAAACACGCAGAACTGCCTCATCACCTGTTATTCTGTGTTTACTTTCTAGCTATGCTGGTATTTTGGCATATTCCCTGCCAAAAACAGCAGCACTTTTACTTTTTACTCATTTTTTTATTTTGTGCCCACTCAGATAAAGCATTGGAAATACTGCAACAGAATCAGTCTCCCCACATTTTCAATAAACTTTGCAGGATGGCGTTTGTCATCTCCGTTTTTTACTAAAAGTTTCATATTATATTATATTATAATATATTATATTATATTATATTATATTATATTATATTATATTATATTATATTATATTATATTTTTGTCAGCCCAACGTTTTTGACAATATAATTGAATAAGCTTTCTTTCTCTCTGTATTTTTATATCAATATTGATCATGATTATCATATTCAAATCAATGTGATAAATGAGTTGGGTCAAAATTAATCGAAAAGTAATTACTTTTCTACTAGATTTACATACCTATATGCATTTTTATTTATTTAAATCCAATATTACAATAGATATTTTTCTTGGCTGGCTTCAAATGGAATACAGAAGAGTATGCTTGTATTTGGGTGATTTTTTTTACTTTACAGTGCGCTAGTTCAGATACTTAAAAGACTAGCCATCCTAAATGATGCTCTCAGATGTTGTTTCTCTCTTCACGCTCCTGTTGGCTTCTTTTTGTCCATCCACTGTTATCGACCCATTAGACAAAGCAAAATGGAATTTCTGGCTATCTGCACCCTCTTAGTCTATTGTTTCCCTTTCAGTCACGCTAAGGTAATTCGTTTTTCAGGGGCCGTTGTTTCGCTCCTCTTTCACTGCTGGCTGATTGCCTTGTAGAACAGACCTGTCCATGTAACATTATCCTTGGTCTATGCTCTTTACCTCTAATTTATCTGTCTAGTAAATGCCAGGATAATATGGGCTTCTGACATATCCACGTCATTCTAAAATGCTAAAAGCTCCATATTGTCCGACAACATTTTGGGTTTGTCTTCTCAGAAACAAAAAAAGGTAGGCCTACTTGATTGATATGAACACTTGCAACAAAGAGCTAATCTTGATTTGCCAAAGTTTTAAATATTTAGAAATTTTGCTAGCAAGATTCATGAGGTGAAGTATTCAGCTTTGCTTTCTGAGTTGTGAAGAAACCACTGCTAGTATAATCCACACACTTGTGTTCTTATCTTATCCATATGGGTTTTCCAGAGATGCTGAGGACGCCACAGAGAGAATCAGAAATGAAATAATCAACATATAAATCCAATTTCATCAAGAATCACACATTGTGGCCATTGTTGTAACAAACTTGCATTCATTCTGCTTCCATTCATTCCCACTTTCCAAATTATTTTCCATTGGATAAATCAATCTACATTCTTCTCATTGAATATCCAGTTGCACTCTCAAATACGTCAAATTGAGTTTTCTGAGCAGAACGGTAGATTCAGATTTCCTTTCTGAGTTATGTGAAATAACCAAGTTGAGTGTTGTATTGCGAATTTGTTGTATTTGCATTGCATTCCTATTCCTAATACCACAACTGAAAGGCAGTGTACTCTCAACGACGTCAAATTGTGAGGGGTGGGGAAATGGGTTTGAAAAAGCAATTCACATTGACTTTAATAGGTGTAAGAGATGAATTGCAGAATAAACAAACAAAGAATAAGCTAATGGTTTTCAACTGCGGTAGCATTCGCAACACTGACTTGGCACATATAGAACAAGTGTGTCACGAACACTCTCCACAATACTAGAGAATATGCTCAAATTTGAGAGTGGGTAGCATAACTAAAAGAGTTTTTCAGGTTTCTGTGAAAATATTCCCTGAGCTGCATATTCAACCTTTGGCATATGGGATAAGAGCTAATTAGAACTATGCTAATGTGCTCCCTCAGGCCCAGCGACTGAAGAGGAAACCAACTATGTGCTTTGATATATCGGTCATGCTTCAGCAGACACTAACAAGGATGAATCTTAGACACTACAGACCCTGCATAATAGGTCTGTATCGTTCAAACTTATTCTTTACAGGTGGTCTTATCAGTTTAATTTGTGACTTTTAGTGAATTATTTACTTTTAACTTCTGTACATCATAGGGAAATACTTGTTTCCTAAGAAGCTTAATATTTCAATATAGCTGATGATTTAATTGATTTACATCCTTGTCCTTGATTGTACTGCACAGCTTAATTAATAATTTGTCATTTAGCTGCACTTTTGTCCTCAGTGTCTTACAGTGCACATATTTCAGGGATAGTCCTCCTGAGGTTAAGTGCCCCGTTTCAAGGATAAAATGGTGATGGATCAACTTAATCTCAGCCTCAGACGGCACGTCCAATGACCGCCCACAGTGTGTTGGCTATATATACTGGCTGTCTGATGCATGTTGTGCTAAAAAAATGTCAAGAGCCAGCTGCAATCCTTTGTTCCAATCTGATTGACTGGCACTATGCAACATCCGGGAGTCAAGGAAAAATGTACACGTGTAAATTAAATGTATTCAAGGAGCATCAAATACATTTTCTTTGAGGCACTTTATAGCAAGTAAAGTATGTACTCACAAACAAAATTACCTGTTCTGCTTTGTTGGTTGTGGACTGATACTTCTGTAAATCAGGATTTCAATATTGGTTTATTATTGTGGTTATTCTTATATAACACAGTATTTCATATTCCTTTAATTCAGATAAAGTGATTCCTAAATTACACTTAAAATCAAAACAACGTTAGTAGCCTACTTTTCATGTAGCCTGTAATCAAACAGACCTTTCCTATCTGAAGTGGGAATGAATTTCCATTCATGTTCCTGCCATTTATGTTTACATGATTTTCCATTTAAGTTTTTATGCTTTTGCATGGCTTTTCCAGTACTAGAAATCGCCACTGACAAAATCCTCTGATATTGTCAGGCTTTCCATGGCAATGGGACCCCTGCTTATTGTAAGCCAATTTCGCAAATAACGGAGAGAAATTAAGAGCGAGTCAATTATTAGAAGCGAATCAGGAACAGGCAGGTCCGTGAAAGCTCCGTTCCGCGGTAGGTGGTGCTAAACTCATTCACATTTTGTCGGTGGCTACACAGGATGATTTTAATCGCCCTGGACAGCGTCCAGCGTCACTCACAGTCTCAGCAAGTCAGCGCGCTGCGCACGAGAGCAACAGCCTCATTCCTGGATATTAGGCACTACCGGCAAGTGCGCGAGCGCAGCGCGCGGACACAATTCGCCTTTTCGTTCGCTGAGAGAGGAGCGCGCGAATGGTTTTCAAACTGAAATGAATCGTTAACGGCCTTTTGAAAATGAAGAGGCTTTCTCGAAAGCTGACTTTAGCTCTCGCAGCGCTGTTTTGGATAGCCGCTTTACTCTATTTCATATTGCTGAATAGCCGGAAAATACTACCTGACCAAAGAAACGAGCAACCGAAAGTAAAAGAGGTGAGTGATACATCATAACCTCAAAGAACAAATGCCTTGAATTGGTTGGTTTATTGTTTTTTAAGATCTCTCAGTAACTATTTAATGCCTTAATTTTCTATCTCTGAGAAAAAATATTTGTATGGGTGCGTCACTTTTTTGATATCTGAGCCGATAATAAAGAACAAAACTGTCCAATGCATAACGTTATAGAATCCTTTTTATTGTTGGGTGAGTAACGTTACATTTCAGAAATCCTTTTCTGAAATAGGATAAATTTAGCCTATTGCTATAGCCTACTTTTCAATTGGGAGACGAAACAATGTGTTTGGCGATAACCTTTTCACATTGTTTGCTGACACATTTTTTCTATTATAATGTTTTTTTTCTCTTTTCCTATTGAAACATTAATTGCTATCAGTCAGAATGATGGACGCATGGAAACAGCTTCAATATATTAGTTTGAACGTTATGAGGAAGCAGATATTCAATCTAGATTACTGAGTGTAAAGTAAATATTTAAATAGTTCGTAATTAAGGCTATAGATGAGCCAATACCATTTGTACCCATGACATTTGCTCTAGAAACTGTTCAGCCACTTTCTGACTTCCCACAGGAAAGACATAACGTTACCACGAAACAGATCTCCGTTGTCATTTGTTTCTCATAGACATGCAGCAATGAGTTTTATTAGGCTTTATTTCATAATTGTACTATTTTATTTTGACAAATATTGATCTCACATGTGGTTCTCCTATTCTGGAGTTTCAAAGGAGTCTCAAATGGTTTGCAAAAAAATATACCAGTCTGAGATTGAACTCAAATTCCTTACAAAATCAAATTATGTGAGCTATATGCCATCCACATTCATTTTATCTATATTCTTTTTTTTATTGTAAACAGCTGTCTGATTTGAATCCATTTTATTCATCGTAAGGCATTGAAGGAGAAACATCTGAGACAAAACTGATACTAAAGAACTTAAATCTATCAAATTCACTCAATCAATCAATAATTCCACTATTTTGTTCAATATATCTGTCCCGACTAAGATGGAAAGTAATGGGAACAGAAGGTCAATGAATATCAACATTATAAAGTGAGATTATGCTCTTATCTGTTGCTTTAATAAAAAGGTCTACTTGCTGTATTGTTACTGTAGGATGTGTAAATCTGCAGCAAATTCTTGTACATCTTGTAAGTCAGTTTTTCACTGAAACAGCGGCTGGTATATGACAATAAAGTATCACTGAGGGTAATGGGGTATGAAACATGATATATGTTGCAATATATCACAACGCTGAACAACACTCTATAGGCACGGAAATATGAAAACAGTTAGCATGTGCTCCTTACATCTGTATCGAGACAATGATTGACTTTTTATGGTATAATGACTGGATTCATCTCAGAAGAAACAGAAAATATTCTTAGCTGGTGAATGCTTGAGTAGTGATGGATTTTACTTTTTTATTCTCAAGTTTTTATGTTAATGTACGTACGCCCTTGTGTGAGACGAGCATGTAAAACTAAAAACAAGTAAACAGTTGATGTGGCCTTGAAAACCGCAGTGTGATAGATTTTTTCAGACACTCCGTCTTTAAATAAAACTAAGTGCTGGCAGAGAAATGTCTGCTTTAGTATTCTGTGTTGAACAACATGTTTCCATTTGCGGTTTGCTTCAATATCTATTTTCTGTAATAACCCTGACAGGGAAGGCCGAACCTGAAATAGCTGTTATTGGCGAGGAGGAATATGAAATACAGGGTTGGCACATCGGCTGTTGAGGTGAATGCGGTGTGTGTCACGGTGGCCGGTGTGTTCAAACCATTCATCAAATGGTGTTGACATCTCACTCAGATTCGATGGGTAGATACTCCCCCATCAGCAGAGTGATGCATTATCTTTATAATGGTAAGGGAGGACTGAGATATCACCCATGACATCTGCTATTACCGTGATTCATGGCAGATATGTCCCACAATACAGATTACACAAGTAGACCGTGTTGTTGTGTGGTATATTCACGGTGGCTTCGTGTCACTGGTGTTGAGGTGTTAGACCGGACAGATGGTGTTTGATGGACTCATCATTTGCTTGCACATGAATTCTGACAGAACATCAGAATGAATCATTTTAATGCAGTATAGCCTACCGCAGACCAGTTTTACAGTCATGCATGACTTCTGTACCTGCTGAGAGTGTGCTGAGGCCCTTAAAAAAGGAGCTGGAATTCAAAAGAAGCCTTAGGAGAGTTCTGATGTGTGGTTTTTGTGCATTGCAAGAGGGCAGAGGCTTTGGTGGTGTAGAATGCTCTATAAAAAGGACCCACACAACCACACATACAGAGTACAGACGACAGGACAGGGAGGATCCAATTACCACTTCCTCAGTCTTTCCTCCTCTTCTCATTAGAAGGCTGAGCTCTGTGGGAGCCCGGGGGACACTGAGCCCCAAACGTGGCACAGCTCAAATGCCCTGATCAGTGACTGTGGAGCATCAAGGAGTTAATCATTTCAGCGGGGAGCGTGGGGGTGGGTGCGCGAACGCTGCCTTTTTGGAGGCGAATAAAATTGTTATGCAGATAGGAAATTTGACACATTGATTTAGAACCTGTCATCTTTTTTTCAAGCGCTAATTAAATTCTGTTTCTATCACTAAGTATGCTTAATCATTAAAAGAGTTCATTTTGCGGCGTGTCTTTGTGCCCCAATCCTAAAGTGTCTAGAATAACAATGTTACATTTTTACTTGCGCTCTCACCTTTTGTCATTTAATCTTTAGCTCGAACATAACAATAACTAGCTTTAAACATTAACAATAAGCTTTCAAATTTTGCTGGTTTTCTCATGAAATGTGGCGTGACAAATCGCTGTCGCAAGCGGCAGGGTCGGAGTGCATTTGAATTGTTTATCTCTTGTGTAGTTTAAATGTTTGTACACATAATTTTTTATTTGAGTGTTAATTATGATATCTGAAAATAAATAGCAATTGAATTTGGACTCTGTTAATTTTAATCTTTAATAAAGAACTATGGATTGTGTAGTTGATTCGTCCACTGTACTGCAAAAAAACAAAAACACGGTAAACCCTTTTTGGGGGGTAAACTAGGTAACCTCAGTGCCTAGTTTACCCCCCAAAAGGGTTTACCGTGTTTGTTTTGTTTGTTTTTTGTGGTAGTACTTTTAAATTCATCCCTTTTTTTAAAAAGTATAGTTTGGAACTTTAAATTGCCTACTTTAAAAGATTTGTTTTGTGAGATAAATGTTATAGATATTTAGCCTATCACTATAGGTGCTGATTGTCTACACCAAGGCTGCATCTGAAATCACGTACTTCCCTCCTATATAGTAGACGAAAAACAGTATGTGACAAAAGAAGTATGTCCGAATTCACAGTATTCATAAATGAGTAGGCAAACTCGGATGGCACACTTCTTCCGGTAAGATTCTGAAGTATGCATACTATAGGCACTTTACTATCCCATGAGGCCACAGGAGAGGATTTTGTGAATGGTGGTGACGTGACGCAACTGACACTGATAAGGTCACTTGATGATGACAACATGGTGAATGTGGTACTTCTGAATTACATTCAAACATGTTCATACTATAAAAACACTTTTTTTTAGTGGTTGTGAAGTAATTAATTAAAAATAAGAACCTACTCAAGAGAGTATGAGATTTTGGACACAGTTCAGGTGTTTTCAATCCTGTCCTCGATCATTCCCAGCACTGCACATTTTGTATGGCTTCCTCAGGCTGGCCACACTTGAAGATTTTAAGCACAATTTTGAGCCCAATTTGCACCCCCCAAGCGAACGGGGGCTGTGGCCCGATTCGATGCTTGTTGCAAACAACTTCTTGTCCAAAAGATCAAGTGTTGTCATTACAATTATCTTACTGCTCCGGATCGCGTCGGAGCCCGCACAATCCCAAATCATACATATCAAAAATGTTTCATATTTACAACTCTGACAAAAGTTTTGTTCCCAAAATTCACGCCAGGAGAACCAGCTGACGACTTCGATCGTCATCCGTCTTTTTTTCTTCTCAAGTCACCTTTGATCTTGTGAGTCTCTCTGAGATCTCTTCTCACTGTGAAAATGTTACTATAATCGACAGGTGTGTCTCACTTTTCAGACGAATCTTCTAGTGTGTGCATTCAGAGGATTAAAATGCTAAAAATCGGTTGAAACTGCCCTTCTGTTTGTGGTCTCCCGCAGTTTTAAAACTGATTAAGATTTGAAAACCGTCTGTCCCAGGCCTTATCGGACACACCCACTTCAGGTCTTGCAGTCTCTATTAATGAGCTCAGGTGTGTTAGATAATGCTGGGTAGACACCAAAAGATAATCGGGCTGATTTTGGGCCGATTTCCCCCCTTCCGACAATCCTAGCTATGTCCCGATTATCTTATCAGATTTTCCCTTGGTGTGAGGTGTGTTAAGAGTGTCTGAACTTGCTCAGAAGAACGTCGGAGCCGCCCCAATCGTGAATCCTAAATATTCAACATGTTGAATATTTACGATCAAAAATCCTGATGTGTGGGGGAACCCCGAGGACAAACATGCGCACGCTCTGGAGATTATCTCGTGAAACGAAACGATATCCAATCAGAAAGCGAGATGATGGAAGACGGAAGCATAACAAACGCAGTAATGCGCAGCACAAAGTAAAATTGATGTGGACAGCAGAGATGGAGGATCAGCTTGTTGATTTGTGGCAACAGCATGAATGTTTGTACAACGCGTCGTGTAAAACCTACCGTAATAGACTGGACAAGGAGAAGAGTTGGTCAGAAATAATTTCTGCAATGTTATTACCGGCAACAGATAAATAGCAACAGAGTAGATTTTTTTTTGTGTGTGTGTGTGTGTGTGTGTGTGTGTGTGTGTGTGTGTGTGTGTGTGGTTTGACCTACATTATGAGGACCCATATTTATTCAAATGTAAAAATGCTGAAAGTTTTCTGTGTTGAATAGGTTGGGAATAGAAAATGTAATTAGCTCAATATAAAAACCCTTCCATATAAGGATAGGTGTACCAGTACACATGATGTGTGTGAGAGAGAGACTTCATGACTTCACCCAAACCCTTCTCTTTTTTTTCCGTGAATTTTATGTGAAAATCATTCTAAACACTGTCATCGCAATTTCTTCCTGCAGATGGTCTGCTATGTGTAACGGAGGCCAGCTAGTAGTTGCTGTGCGAGTAAAACCTCACTGCTCTGATCTCAATAGGCGCTCTAGCGACAGATGCTAGGGGCTGCAGTCTTTAGCCTCCTTGTTAGAGCGCCTGACTCTCATGCCGGAGACCCGGGTTCGAGGCCCGCTCGGAGCGGGTCGAGTGGGACCCGGGTGAAAAGGGGGTTACATATGCTTATTCTGAAATCTCGCGAGATTTTGCGAGATCTCCTGTGTTGTTCGCAGTCGAGACTCTGGTTGAAAATCTGTTCATGTGTGGTGTGCTGTCTTTGTCACATCATGGCACACCACACACTATAGGAGCAAAAACGGTTAAATCTAGGATTTTTTTGTCCTCATGTTTGTGGTCTATCACATTTTGAAAATCTTATAAAATCTTTTGGTGTGTACCCAGCATAAGGGAGACATACAAAGGCTACGTTCACACTGTCATTCCAAATCCGATTTTGGTACGTATTGAAATCCGATCAGATTTTGCTAAGTGTGAATGGCAAAAAATCACATGAAATGTGATTTTTACAAATCTGTGTCAAGTTACATCCATATGTGTGATCTCATCGGATTTCGCATGGTTTATATATCTTTCTCACGCCGCCACGTAAAACGTAACGTCAGACGTTGTTAAAAGAAAAATTCTGAAATTCGCTGGCGAAACGAGCTGTGTTGTTGCAAAGTGCCGGACGAGCAGAAAATGACAATATAATGGAGACATGTTTGTAAACCGATGGAGACGACAGCGCAGAAAAAGGCTGTGCATACCGGCCTCCCACGGTTCTGCCGCTGCGTCAGATGACAAAAACAAGATAGATGTTTTTCAAAATACAGACCGTTATTTAATTATATTTCAGAAACATACATTGCTAGACAGGTTATGGACATAATCTGTCTAACATTTATAATTGATTTACGGCTGAAAAATTTTTTTGGGGGGGGGCACGCTAATTATTCAGAATTGATTTGAAAAATAGATATTATTTACATATTATTTTTTATTATCAAAATGTGTCTCTGCATTTTAATATCAGCTTGACTTTATGATAGACAGAAACCAACAGTTTTGAGAGAAAAAAAATCGCCAATATATCAGATTCCAATACGAATAGGGAAACTGAATTGGCGAGCTGAATTAAAAGCCCAGCCATTATCATGCTAAACAGTCTAAAGAAACAGACATGTGCAATTACCTACCTCTATTACTGGCTGTACAGATGCTGTTGTGGCTGTTGTAAAGCAGCGGGCCATGACATTCCCACCACACACGCAATAATGTGAAAAGGCATGTGAGCTCACTGGTGAACTCTTAACTCTTTTAACTTGTAAAAAATTATGTGTCTTGATAATATTCAAAGTGAGAACTGGTTTTTGCTTGATGACTTTCAGGTATTTTTTTTATTTTTGGGTATTTTTTTTCATATATATATATAATTTTTATTATTTTTTAAAACATTTTTACATGTCTGTACACAAGCTTCACTAAGGCTTATAAATTTTGAGAAAATCTATGCTTTAAAAAAAAAAAAACTCTCTGTACCCCCTAAGTCCTAATTTGCAATACCTCTGAAACTGCACCGGTCATGATCATGGGTTATTGATTTATGATGTGTGTTTTCATAGTAACAACCCTCTCTATTATTTTAAGCAGAATCTCTACACAAATACCAATGCTAGTTGAAATTATTTCCATGGAGGGTAGTAGCATCATCAGTAGGAAGCACATCATCAGTCAGCATTCATACAGGCGTCTAGGGAGAAACTAGCAACCTGCTGGCATGGGTAATCACTTGCCCCAACCATAACCAACAGCCTCCAGCCCCCTTAATGGTCTAACATCAGCAAAAAAGCTCAAGGAAATAATAAGTGAGAAAACATGGAAACTCTCATACTGCTGTCGGTGCAGAATGTGGACATTTATTAAATAATGATTGATATGGCCTCCATGGATTCCAAGACGTAGTGTGTTCAACCCTCAATATATGAGGCTACTGCTTGCCATGTGCTTTATATTTCAAGGGTTTTGGTGTGATGGTGCTGTAGAACACTGAAATATTAATGACTTTCTTATGATAATTGGGAATATTGCTTACAGCCACTCTATTTACTTTCCCCACTCTTTTAAATAGTTTATTGAACGTTTCTTTTCACTAACTGAACATGCTCATTTTAAAGTGGATTTTGCAGTTATTTATTTATGTTATTTATTTATTTATTCATTAATTTGTTTGTTTGTTTTTGTTTAGATTTGAAACACTGAGATGCTAGGCTTTTTGTTTGGTCAGACCTGTACGGTTAACTTATGCAACTGAAGTGTCTTAGACTTCCAGTATTTTTGTTGAACAAGACAACAGACAGCGAAAAATGGATAGACTAAATGATTACAATAAATCTGACTGCTGTGTTTACATTATGTTGTAGATTTCAGATGCTGAGTGGGATGACCTGCTGGAAGAGTTTGAAGAGAAAAGTTACCTCAATGCTCACAAATGGAAGCCAGGCCAGGACCCCTACAGTCTGTATGCCTTCAATCAAAGAGAGAGCGAGCGAATCCCCAGCAACAGAGCACTTAGAGACACCCGGCATTACAGGTAAGCCCTGCGCGTGTGCGTGTGCGTGTGTGTGTGATCTATATATAATACCCACACGGTTCATATGAAATTAATAAAGGTGCATCTGTGAGTTCTTGAAAACTTTTAGAAACTGATGAAAGATGTACTAAGATAAAAATATTTGTGGTTCAGGTTCTTTAAGGTCAGTATGCTATACTAGATGCATTTACACTACAGTTTGGGTGGATAAGATTTGTAATGTTTTTGTAAGAAGTCTCTTACACCGTGTCCTAACTACAAGCGCTGCGACACGTGACAAAAGGTATCTTTTCCATGTTAATCAGAGTTTTTGGCCGGACCAACAAAGCCGGACCAACAAAGTATGATAATCTCAGGTACTGTTTATGCGCTTTATCTAATGTTAAAAGCATCTGTGTGAGTTTGAATATCATTTTGTGTGTCTTTTATAGCCGTACAAGAAACAATTCACCTCAGATCTTCAAAATAAATAAAAGAACGAACAAGAACGCTCATTGTTAACAGACAAGTGTATGCTATGACAACGATTGTTTCAGTAACTCAGTATGTATTTTTAATAATGTTAAAATGGTGTAATATTCATGAATTTGATGTACTTAACCATTTCGTTGCGAGTTCTGTGAGCTTGCTGAGAGAGCCCTACCACCCGCTCTTCTGATTGGCTGTGATTTTTATCCCGTCCCATAGTCGCGTCTGGTCTGGTGTAAACAGACAAATAATTTGTCACTGTGATCTTATTGCTTCGCATGTGGTTAGGACACGGTGTTACACAGGCTGAATTTATTTGATCAAAATTGTAGTAAAATAGTACTATTGTGAAATATTCAAAATAACTTCTCCATGTTAATGTACTGTAAAATGTATTTTATTCCTGTGAAGGCAAAACTGAATTTTACTCCAGTCTTTAGGGTCACATGATTCTTCAGAAATCATTCTAATATGCTGATTTGGTTCTAAAGAAACGTTTCTTATGATTATCAATGTTGAAAACTTGTGCTACACAAATTTTGTGGAAACTGAATTTTTTCTTTTCAGGATTTGACTAGAAAAATCAAAAGAACAGTATTTTTGTATATAGAAATCTTTTGTATCATTATAAAGGTCTCTTTTGATAAATTTAATGCATCCTTGCTGAATAATAATAGTAATAGGAATCATACTGACCTACAACTTTTGAACAGATTTTGATAGAATTCCTGTGATTCAGTGATTGCACACAAAACTAAAATTTTTCAGTGTACTTGTGCCACAAACATATTTTTCTCACCCTCTTCCATATGCAATGACTAACAAATGTATAATATAAACTAAGGGTATGTTTTCACTACAACAATGAACTAAAAACAGACGACAGCGCTGTCAAAACAATCCCCGTTCAAACAGATCTGCGAAAATGACTAAAAAGGCTGTATTATGCATGACAGGCCAGCAATTGGCAATGTTACTTTGTCAAGTAACACCCGGCGAACATGTAAAAAAAATGGGTGAGCATGTAATAGGCATGCACATGACGTCACGGTTTTCATAAATTCACTTTTTTGTTGTTTACATGGAGACGGTAAAGGCATCGGTTTAAAAATGTTGCACTTTGAAACCCATTTTCAATTGAGAGTGAGGAGTTGTCGTCATGGTACAGAGCCCCTCCCCTCGATATCACGGGATCTCGCGGGATTCTCACCCTCTCCGCCATGTTGGCAGGATTTCGGCGGCAAAACAAGATTGTTTACGTGTGTTGTTAACTCGGTAGTAGAGGAGGTTCTCGCAATTCCACACTGTTTTACCATGCCAGGAAGTCACTGCTGCGTTAAAAACTGCTCCAGTACCTCACACGATACATTTGGAAAACATAGGAAGAATGGAATACAGTTTTTTTAGGTTACCGAAATGGACACAGCATCAGGGAGAGCAAGTCTCTGACCTGACGAGGAGACGCCGGATTGCTTGGTTGGCTGCAATAAGAAGAAAGGACCTTACTTTCGATCTCACCCCCCAGTCGATGAGAGTGTGTTCTCTGCATTTTCACTCGGGTACGTTCTCTAAAAAATTTCTTTATGTTGTCTCTTAAAGCTACGAAATGAACTTAGGTTACCTAATGTTGTTGCAAACCCTGAAGTGCATCTGAAGTTGCTGCCTAGCTAACTATCTAACAAACTGTTGCCTCTTCAAAAATGCTCAATGGCCAACCATTAATGTTAACTAAAAAGTAGTTGAGATTCTGCTCATGACATTGTCACCTTGTTGGTGGAATGTGGTCGCTGTAGTGTTCTCTACACCACAATTTCACTAACCTTTTTTTGTCTTGTGTAATTTACCCCCTGAGCTCTTTTGTCATACCATGAGTTGACGTTAGCGTTACCCTCTCAGGATTTATCTTTATTTTGCATGTGTTCTGTGATGGCAGTGTAAAGCAAGCATTGATTACATATATTTTTGTCATAATCTAATTATTATTTTGTAGTAAACCATTATATGAGATTATTTATGAAATGACTAAAAAATAGTTGAGATTATGTTCATGGCATTATGCTACCTTGTTGCCATTTTAAAGCATTGATTACATAGATTTTTCATAATCTAATTATTCTGTTGTAGGTAAACCATCATATGAGATGTTGGAGAACCACCCTGACTGGACACCATCCCTGCGGTTAGGCCACAATGACGTTAAAGAAACAGATGGAGCGAGATATCAGCGACAAGTAAAGCGGCTATCACAGCCAGCTCAGGACCACCAGCAGCCGCCGCCGCCGCCAGCCCAGGACCACCAGCAGCCGCCATCGCCAGCCCAGGACCACCACCAGCAGCCGCCATCGCCAGCCCAGGACCACAAGCAGCCGCCGCCATCGCCAGCCCAGGACCACCAGCAGCCGCCGCCATCGCCAGCCCAGGACCACAAGCAGCCGCCGCCATCGCCAGCCCAGGACAACCAGCAGCCGCCATCGCCAGCCCAGGACCACCAGCCGCCGCCATCGCCAGCCCAGGACCACCAGCAGCCGCCATCGCCAGCCCAGGACCACCAGCAGCCGCCGCGATCGCCAGCCCAGGACCACCAGCAGCCGCCATCGCCAGCCCAGGACCACCAGCAGGACCACCAGCAGCCGCCACCATCGCCAGCCCAGGACATGGAATGTGGACTCTGCACATCTAGACGTGATGTTATTAACAATCTCTTGGAAGAAAACAGAGAGCTGAAGCGGGAGCTTGATGACTACAGGATGAATGAGAACTTTCTGAGTGGTGATGATAACACAGTAAAGTATTACACGGGGCTTCCAAACTTTGCATTGTTCCAGACACTTCTACTCACCCTCACTCCATATCTGCCTCAAGGTAGGATGAAGAAGCTCTCACCTTTCCAGCTTGTCCTATTGACTTTAATGCGCCTCAGACTAGACCTTCCAATACAGCACCTCAGCCATCTGTTTAGAGTACATAGGACAACAGTCGCCGATGCCTTTCACCATACCCTTGGAGTGATGTACGCACAGCTGTGTCCATTGGTGCACTGGCCAAGCAGGGAATGCTTATTGACCAGTATGCCACACCAGTTTGTGGAGTCATTTGGGAAAAATGTGGCTGCCATTGTGGACTGCTTCGAGGTGTTCATCGAGAAACCCTCAAATGTACTGGCAATGGCACAGACTTTCTCTCAATACAAACACGCATACACAATGAAGTACCTGATTGTGATCACGCCCCAGGGTGTCATTTCCTTCATATCGAACGGGTGGGGTGGGCGCACAAGTGACAAGCATATAACTGAGCACAGTGGTTTCCTGAACAAACTTTTACCAGGTGACATTGTGCTGGCAGATAGGGGCTTTAATATAAGAGAAAGTGTGGGCATGATGTGTGCTGAAGTAAAAATACCTACATTCACAAAGGGTCGTGCACAGCTGGAGGCGAAAGATGTAGCGGAGAGTAGGGCAATAGCACATCTCAGAATTCACGTTGAGAGGGTGATTGGTGTTGTGCGCAACAAATTCAAATTCTTACACTTACCTGTGCACATGCTTGTCAAATGTGAGGGTGAAAACCTAATGCCTTTAGATAAGATTGTCACTGTTTGTTGTGCCTTAACGAACATGTGCAAAAGTGTTGTTTGAGTGCCTTGTTCATTACTTTTTAATTTCTTTGAAATAAATGCTTGAAACAACTTGATATGGCTTTACAATATTTATTGAGAACTGATTTTTTTGGGGGGGGGGGGGGGGGTTAATCTCTTGGAAAAGTTAACAGTGCAAAATAACACTAAAACAGTGCAAAAGAACTAGGGCTGCATAATGATTAATCACGACTAATCGTTTGCAGAATAAAAGTTTTTGTTTACATCATATATGTGTGTGTACTGTGTAATATAATTATGTATTTATAAATACACACATGCATGTAAAAATATTTACATTTTTATATTTAAATATCATTTATATTATAAATAATATATAAATAGATTTTTTTCTTAAAATTATACATGCCTGTTTGTGTATTTATATATACATAATTATTATACACAGTACACACATATATATGATGTAAACAAAAACTTTTATTCTGCTAACGATTCGTCGCGATTAATCATTATGCAGCCCTAAAAAGAACACAAAAACAGTGCAAAAGAACACAAAAAAAGTACAAAAGAACGTGTGCATTCAAAGTATAAATATTTCCAGCATGTAAACATGGACAACAAGTAATAATAATAAAATAATAATACTGTTATTAGTGCAAAAGAACAAAAAACATACAAACAAAAAAACACTATTCAGCACAAGAAGGGCAAAACGATGGCGTGTCAGCGGAGGGTCTGTCCACAAGCCCCACACAACTGAAGTGATACCACTGGACTGGGCAGTTCTCGTTGTCACAGGCCACCATTTCACCCTCCTCTGGTCCGGCACATAGACACCACACTTCCTTTGTTCTCTCGGCTGCTTTTTTGGCAGGCTTCTTCCCAACTACTTTTTGTGGCTGTTGCTGTTGTAGTTCTCGTAGCATGCTGTGACCAGATGATGGTTGAGAGGTAGGTGGGATAGTGAAATATTGCACAGCAAGTTCAGGGAGAGCCACCATCACAAAGAAGTCCTGTGCCTTTTGTAGTCGTGCATTCCAAAAATCACTATCTGGAGCTATGCGCAGAATCACAGTATCCTTCATGGTCCACACTACAAAGTCGCAGTAGGAGCTCTCTGTCACAAACAGTTGGGTCTGGACTTGTGTGTAATACTGGTGATTCTTTTTAAGGTGCACCTGACCATCAACTACATGTAAGCAGAAGTTGCGGTCATCTGATGAACAAGCTTGAAGGATTGTGCAGTCCTTGTATTTTGCTGGGCATTTCACCTCCACGCAGCCTTTCCCACAACAGGTGCAGGTTACAATGGCATCTGGCCAGGCTCCTACCTGTGGGAAGGCCGGGTTGACAAAAAAACCACAGGTTTGCACTTGTCGATCGGTGTGCTGGTGTGCTGTTTGGGCAGTGTATGCCTGCCTCGCTGTCTCCTCGTGTCTGATTCCCCAACTGGTGGCAGCTGTTCCTGGCCCACGAGTTGGGTAACACACCCTTTTTATGATGGAGAGTGCTGGAGAACTGAGGTCTGTTCCATAGACGCTATGCATCGAGGAGGCCGTGACTCTCCCTGCCCGTGCAGCAAACCAAAGGGATGACGTGTGCTGTCCCCTTGTCCGTCTATCCATCTGCACTGCCTGTTCCTCAGACACATCTGCAACGATCTTTATGGTCTGACAGTGCTGTTGCAGTGCAGGTAGGTCACTCCTATTAAGGCCAGTTCCATTAACCAGAGACTGTAGGCTCCGAATGGGCAGAACAGGATCTCTAAACAGCTCACAGTAGTCAGGGAGCACACTCAAAATGGCAGATCCTGTGCCTGTCATGCTGATTCGCTGGTAGAATATTGCCAGCTTTTCTGGTGTTGGTGTTGGTGGTGGTGTTGTTCTGGCCATACGTGTTCTCTGCGCTGGACTATCGTTGGTCTCACCATCAATTTGTCTGTCCAGAGATCTGCGTTTGGCTGCTGCAGATATAAAATTGATCTGGTGACCAACCTCTGGTTGCACCTTGTTGATGCTGCTTGGGAGCTTCCAGTACGCCGGGTCATCTGTGACCGTGGCCTTCTCCTTTAGCCGGACACAGGCATCGACCATGAAGAGCAGAGCTCCAATGTGGGTGCACGACTCCGCTACGCCGGCCATACAGGTGCAGTGGGCTGAACACACTTGCCCCGATGGTGTTAAAATCACCCATGGAGTAAGAGGAGGCTCACTGAGCCGCCGTGAATGCAGGACCTGTTAAATAAATAAAGGTAAATAAATTAGGGAAACAGTAAAAAGCATTTAAGACAGAAGTGCCCATTTTTATTTCAAGTTACATTCTACACTTTAGATTACCATCTGTCTGCAGCCTCGTCTGAATCTCATACACCTTGCATTCACACTGTTAATGGCTTTAATCTAACCAGGACATTTACATCTTGCAATCACACATTTAACTACCCTAGCCGACCCAGATTCAGATTCAGATTATTTTATTTAATGCCATTGGCAGTCAAAGCTATTTTCATGGCAAAAATTAAATTACAAAGGTACAAATATCATATAAATACAATAAAAACAAAACAAATATAAACAACAAGTCAAATTATACAATATATATTTTCAAATTAACATATGATAAAAAATCCAAAACCTTTTCAAGCCAACCCAGAACTGGTTTGTCCACTTTGCCAAAACCAGGTACAGTATGTGTCATTGGGCTAAAATCAAATGACTAAATTACTATTTTATTACTAAAACTAAATACCTTAACATACACAGCTTTAGCCTACATCAAAACATGTTGGAAACATTTGTGTACATTGAACATCTCGTTACAATCTAGTGTTTACGAAACAGTCGCAGTTAATTACTTTGTCATTTTGGTCAAGAAGTGTCTGCTAAATGCAATGTAATTAAAACACACTAAAACGCATGTGAAGAAACGTACCTTTGCCAGTACAATGCTGTTTTCACCACCTGGAGGCTTGTAGATGGCCAAGTCCTGCACCCAGCCACAGCAGAAAGCCTCGTAACTTTCCAAAGACTTGTGGCTTTTAAACTCCTGCATTGTGTAGTAACTTACACCAAAAACAAGATAATTCACGATGTCCATATATGTGCATGGAGGTAAATGGTCCAGGTCTCTGTGCCATTCCGCTGCAGGGAGCTCGTATGGGTCGATGTTTTGGATGCCTGAGAGCTTCTCCAAATACCGCTGTTTTGCGCTTGGTGTGAGCTTGTTCTTGTAAGGTCCCTTTTCTTTCGCCTTATCTTTTTGCATTACTTTACTTTCTCGTGTTCGTAGATCCGTCTCTGTCCCGCCGAAATAATAAATGCGCGAAAATAATAAATACGCAAAAATGAAAGAGCTCTTGAATGTTTAGTCGCGCTTCTGTGAAGTTCTGATGGCGTTGCCCCTGACAACCGATAGCGTCTCCTACCATCATGGCGGACCGGCTCAGACCCCGCCCACATCGGCACGTGACTCCTCAATCTCAATAGCGTTCAGGCCCCGAAAACGCTGTTTCAGATATTCAGCAATTAATTTCGTTGTTAACATGCTTTCACTTGCACCGGTATTTGTATAAACTTCTTAATGAGACCGCTGTTTGTGATATTTGGCAGCTCTTGGTGGCAACATGACCTCGTGGTATTTGTAGCTCATGAAATGGGACGCTCTTGGCCACAGTACATTTTCTCCCTCTGCAGCACTGCAGGAGGTCGCTCACTCATTAGTGCATGTCACTTCAGTCAGACGGAGTGCCATAGTTCATTTTTCAGCTATTTCTGGATTCTTTTCATGTTTACCCTGTTTACACCTGGTATAAACATCAATCCTGGGTAATCGGATTGCAAGTGATCTGCTGTGACAGATTTTCTCATGTTACCCCTTGTTTTCATATTCATTGAGAGGAATTTGTTATGTTGAAAAAGAAAAAGTCAACACACTGTTACTTCCAAATATACTTGAATTTTTAAGCTCACTGCAAATGTTATGTTTACAGGGATTCCCAAGAATTTGCATGTATTGTATTTCTTTTAAAGCTACACTTATCCAACTAGTTTAAATTAAATATCTTTGTTTTATTGCAGTGGATGAGTAAGCAGTCTTTCACTGTTGTCCCAGACACATCAGGACATACAAATATTTACTCTACAGACATGATACTGTCACATGCTTTTCTGACTACCTCTAAATGTGTATGAGAGATTAGTGCTGTCCATGTGTAATCAGAGGTTAAATCCAGGTCTAAACAGGGTCAAAGTCACAACTGAAGAATCTTTTATTTGCATTCCTTGAATAAACAAGAACTTTCATCATAACATTCAAAACATCATTGCTTGGGTTCAGAAATAGGAGAATAAGGAGTCATTTAAGTTTTTGTTTTTAAGTAACTAGCTTAAGCCCAGATTAAATCTGTAGAATTTTTTTTTGCCTTTCTGCAAAATAAATGCAAGTTCTTAGTTTGAATCTTTTTTTTTATTAGATTAAAATTAAAATATGCATATTCCAATATTTATTATTATTGCAACTTTATTAATGTATTATTTATTTATGTATTACTTTAGTAGCAGACTAGGCTTTATATAGATTACAGTTAAGTTACAGCTTGTAATAGTAACAAATAACTATAACTTCATTGGGGTTTAGAAAACATCATACGCTGAGTTTTCAGAAAATTGCAGACATATTTAATAACGTGGACCACAGAACCACTGTTTTGTCAACAGAGAATATTATTGATGAATGTGCCTTGTCAACTAAAACCTAACCATGGCTTATTCTCAGTTGCACACACAGTCTCCAAAAATATGCAGGTATATGTCAGGTTTATATAAGAAATCATATAGAGAGCTGCTGGGACCTCTAAAGCAGTAGCCTACAGTATAATTCTCTATAAAATAATTCTTGCATGGGCTTGGAGACTGTTGAGAGAATCTCAGATAAAAGGTGAGGAGGCGGCTCATTATGCAGGCACAGTGCTCTAATGCGATACTCTCTCTCTTTCACAGTGTCAACTATTTTCTATGTAGCCCTCGTTTCTTCCTTCCTCTTACATGACTCAAATGCCTTTGTAATTACAGTAGGAACACCACACTCATTGTTCATTCGGTTGTTGACCAGTAGTGCAATATTGAAATTTCCAAGGAAATGCAATCAAAGTGCCAACCTTACCTCTTAATTAACTTTAGCTGAAATTGGACAAACAAAGGATAATTCTACCGTTCCAGCTGGAGCCAATGTTTGATTGTGGCTTTGAACGCCAGTATTGACGCAAGGTTTTTGTTGACTATATTTAGTCAATAAATAGCACCTTCCAGGATTTAGATTCTCACTTTTAACAAGCTTCTTTTGAATCTTGGTGCATTTTCTCATACTGTATGATCAGATTAGAGTACATTAAGAAACCTACTGTAACATGGACCATCCGCACTGAACATTTTCTATCAGTTTACACATTCCTTCAGGTGTCTTCAGACGAGCTTAGTCCTATCAGTATGGGGAAGGCAAAATGCTACATCTCAGGCTGAACTGGAAGAGCATTCAATCAAATGCAGAATGAAACTTTGACAGCCATCTGTGGCAAGACCCTGGTCCTTTCACTTAGCCTGGTGCCTGAACCTCATTTTGCTTCAGAGAAAAGAGCCACCACCAGAGGAAATTAGCATGAACCTCAATTCAGAAGGACTTTCATTTCTCAAGGGCTAATAACAGATAAGCTCAGGCACCAGGAGCTTTGCAAATGTTGTTCATTAAAGCTGCTATTTATTCAATTCAAAAAGAGGCTTCCGAGTCACCGTGATTTAAACACCAGGGAGGGGGTGGAATATAACCATGGCAAAGATGGCCTGTAGTTTTTAAGATTACTAAAACACGGCAGTCTGACTTGATGAATTTCTTTGAAAGACACTTACGTTTTTACTTTGCACCTTCTTGCAGAAAGCAGGATATAAACAGGATTTCCAATTTTAAATTGTTACATTTGATACAACAGTTAGTTTCAGGCCTTGAATCCTCAAATGACTGGCCAAATAGAGTGCTGATAACAGTCCAACAGCACCCGAACTTAAGCCTTGTTCAGACAATCTGTCCAAATCCGATTTTTGTGCATATCCGATTGGAATCCGATCATATTTGGCAATTGTGAACGGCAACAAATCATATGAAATCAGATTTTTACAAATCCGTTTAAAGCTACATTCACATGTGGTTTGAAATCCTATTTCAATCTCATTTCTGACTACTCTGATCGGATTTCATATATCGTAAATGTGCACTTTCTCACGCCACGTAAAACGTAAACACGTCCGACGTCGTTGCAGAAACAAGGTTGCATTGTGTTGGTATCAATGTCAATGTGCAGGTCACACAGAAAATGATAATATAATGGAGACATCTCTGTGGTCCAGTGATTAGATGTCTTCACTTCTTTCACTGTGCGGCAGAATAAAGCCGTTCATGCTAGCCTCCGTTTCTGTCGCTGCTTTATTAGTTTTCCAGCGCTGCAGCTACACATTTTCACAGTCTTAAGACAATAATGCAAATTGTTGAAACCATGTGGTTTTTGGTTTAGTCCTACCAACTTAACGCCATTGCTGTGGAAACCAACTTCATTTCAATATTGCGCAAAACGAAAGAGAGTCATGGAACACACAAATCGGGTCTGAACAGTTGCAATACACAGTCTGGACAGTCAATCATGTAGATCAGATTTCAATTTGATACACATATAATCGGATTTGGACTGACAGTGTGAACAAGGCTTTAGTGGTAGGGATTTTTCAGTGACTCTTTCTGCTGATTGAATGCTGGTCTTTATAAGTTAGTTCTCTATCATTAATTCAGTTGATTTGTTCAAAACACTGAGTCTTTCAATTCCGAATCAAGTGACTGTCTTTGTAATCATTTATTTAACCGATTCATTCAAAACCTTGATTCTTTCAAGAATAATACAAGTTGACTGTCTTTATAAGTGAGTCATTGAGTGAGATGAATACATTTGAATATGCGATTGTCTACATTTTGTAAAATTGTTTCATTCTAACATAAGCAATTTTCCTAGATGTCCACATTTGGCAGAGATTCGACATTTAATGTTGTAAATCTTCCTTCGTTTCTTGATGAATGCAGGACTGGACCCTTTTATAGCCATTTATGAGTGAAATGTTACTGTAATTCAGTTGTATTGTGAGTTATGGCTGCTGTATAATGACGTTCAAATAGCCTACATGGCAATGGTGAAACTATGAATTCGTAAATCAATACAGTGTTAGCAACTGCAATCGATAGATCTCTGCAATGATAGGAAACCATTATACTGAGCACCCCAGACATTTTTAACATTGCAAGGACACGGTCATGAAAAATTAAATAGAAGTAATTTATTCAGGTGAATGTCATATGGCATGTCACTGAGTCACTGAAAATGTACTCACATGACAGGACACTGAAATACTAACATATGTAACGAAACAGTTGCACCTTCTAGAAACATAACTGACCATATTTCTTTGACGCTTTTATGACTTACATTTTAGGCTTCATATTAGTGTAATTTTTTTCTCTAATTAGAGTCAACTCCTCTGTATCTGCTCCCACTGCTTAGTAATGATGGGCATGTGCATGTGGCAGGCCTGAGAGGAAGTGCCTCAGATCATCAGCAGTAGCCAATTAAACACAAAGGACAGTGTCCTCACACTAGCATTCTTCCAAATCAAGCACAGGCTCTTTAAACTGATGATCTCATGCTCATTACTTGAAGAACCATGATACAGTATCTCCAGTTTTCTGCTTCATGTTAGGTCTCAACTGCCTTATCAATAAGGCATTCTTTTTGGATATTTTGGTACTGTTTATTTCTCATTGTAGCTCAAGCTTAATGAAAGGCATATTGCCTCCTGGGCCTTTTTTCATTCGCCAAGGTTGGAGCAGTGTCACTCATTTCCCTAGAGCTCTTAGACATCCTATTGTGTGTATAACAAAAGGAGCACCTGAAGGGCGTTTGCATCTCCACAGAGCATCTGAGACATGAATACATATTTTCGTGCTAAACTTCCTCGTCGGTTCCTATCATTGTTCTTCGTATATCAAACAATAAAGCATATGCAAAGCATGCAGAGCAATTACTCACTAGAGCAGCTTATTTAATTAGCTTTTCCTGTCTTTTCCTATTTGTCATATGCACTATTTTCATTGGTGTGGCCATATGTTGTGATTTTGTCCAGCAGTAGCAATCTTAAGGAGAACGAGCTGTATACATCATAATGAGAAACGCTAAGACGAAATTCCCAGTTCCCAATTTTCTCAGGGACACATCCATCATTTTAACGAAATATCAAGTACACAGCAAAATGCTTCCCCTCTCCCAGATGTTGTTTTCTGACAGAGACCCTAATGATGTTCTGTGTTTTGCTGTTTAAAGCATCCCCCTATCTCAAAAGACCTTGGGCTGCATTGAGCGATGGATCCCGCTCCCAGGCTGGCTTCAAACAGCATATAAAGCTGTGAACGCAGCCCTTAGCTCATAAAGTGTGTTTAAGGCTCATCTTACTGTACTGATGAATGAATAAGCAAAAGCAGGATATACATGTACCTTATTCCAAAGCAAATGTATCATGACTGTTTAACCCCCTTAAGTTTTGACATTAAATGTAAATACATCTGCATTTTACAGTATGTGTTGCTCCAACAGAACACTGATGCTCTGATTAGAATCATTTTAGAGACTATGGCTTGTCTAATGAATGGTGAAATCTATAACATGTTATTTCACAGTTTGACTCAATATTTACAGTAAATGATCGCATTAGAGTGAAAAGAATATAGAAAAGCCTAAATTACACTCTGCTAAACAGTCAATTTCAGTCACTTTGAATAGCAGGCTTTCCAGGCAGATTGGCTCTGGTCCAAAACCAAGTGAACTGCCTACGTAGGCAGCCTTCTAAAACCTAATTCGCAAGCTCCTTGATGCCTTTTGAGATAACTAATTGACCATTTTGCTCCAGTAATGTTTGTCCTTTGCATTGCTATGCTTATTACAGTTTGATTGTTAGCTTAGATACATGTTAACGGTAAACTTTTTTTAATAAACACATTTCGAGTCGAATATCCTATATGTGGTTTGTGTAAGAAGCACTATAAGACTACCTTTGTACGCAGCAGAGATCACGGTGCCTCACCAGGTTGGAAAAAAAAACATTATTTAAAGGGATAGTTCACCCAAAAATGAAAATTCTGTCAGTAATTACTCCCCCTCATGTTGTTCCAACCCCGTAAGACTTTCGTTCATCTTCGGGACACAAATTTAGATATTTTTGATGAAATCTGAGAGCTGTCTCACTCCTTCATAGGCTTCAAGGTAATTTGATTCTGCCGGCCCAGAAAAATAAGTAAAAAAAATCGTTAAAATAGTCCAAGTGACATACAAGTCCAAGTGACACAGTGTCACAAGTTTATCAAGCAACGTGAATATTTTTTGTGCGCAAAAAAAAAAACTTTATTCAACTATTAATTTTCTTCTGTGTGGGCCTCTGACGTGAGTTCATGAGAGCGCCACTACGCATGCACGAGAACTGAGAAGATGACGCTCACGATCATTTGATGGAAATGTGTTAAAGGTAAGCCATTCATTTTGCGGCATTGGTAAGGCACTTTTACATTTTCTCGTTGGTTTCTCACGATTCGGACATTCAGGAAAAGCACACTTTAGAGCCATTTTAAACACTACATCGAGACCCGTCTGCGTTCTCTTCTCAGTTCTCATGCATGCGTCATGGCTCTCTCGTGAACTCACATCAGAGGCCCACACAGAAGAAAATGAATAGTTGGATAAAGTCGTTATTTTAGGGTTTTTTTTGCGCACAAAAAGTATTCTCGTCGCCCGTAGTAGTGCTGCTACTAATATAACTCATTTTAAAAAGGGTTTTATAGGAATAGTGGATATATATGAGACCGTTTACTGAAGTTGTGATGAAAAATGTAGTGATTTAGTGATGTTCACAGATGTATGTGCTTGTATAAAGATAATGCTTGATCATATTTCATTTTTACTAAAGCCATTACTGCAGACAATACAATGACCACCCACTTTGTTTGGTTCAGGAAATGATTTTGCCATTCAATTTTTCACACAGAGATTAAATAAATCCTAATTTAAATGTTCTCAGTCATAAATCAATCCAAAAGACGTGCTTTTTTGGGCGTTAAATAATGGTGTAAATACCAGTAAACTGACTAGCGTAAACCTTAGTAAATCACCTTGCATGATTCATTTAAATACTCTCCTCTCATAAATTTTGCATCTGAAAGGGAAACTCCTACAAATGCATATGCAATATGTTCAGCCGCAAAAATAACCCTGTCCACGCCTTTTTCAGTGCAATTGTTTTCACTGTGTGTGTCATGCCCAGTAATTATGATTCAATTGCGAGTGTAACAAAGGAGTTTATTGATAACAAAGTGAGAGTAGCCGTAATGGGTCAGATGAAGAAAGGTGCCGGGAAACATTCTCTCTTGGCAGCACAGGGTCGCGAATGGGCAACCCGATCCTCCGTTGAAGATGAAGGAGCGACCAGGGGTCCAACACGAACCTATGCACGAACTCAGGAACTCAAACACAAAATCCTCCATGGAAGAAGGCAGAGCGATCAGAAAGATCCAAATAATCCAACACATAACTCAGGGGACAAAACACAAACACCGGGGACATCCACAACGATCTGACAAACAGAAGACAATGACAATGAGTATAAATAGGCATGACTGATCAGATGCAGCTGGCACCGATGATCAGATTAGTGGTGATCAGCGGCCACACACACACACACATATACATGGAGAGAGAAAGAGTCAGTGAATTCATGAACCGTGACAGTGTGTCCCTGACAGTGTTTTTTTAATGCCAAAAGGGCTTTAACGCTGGAGTAAGCTGTTAGTGAATCTGGCCATATGTTTTATATATACTTAGCTGGTCATTTTGATCTTTAGTTTTTTTCTTGTCCACTGACACTTTTTACAACCAAAACCGAAAGTCTCCTGTTTTTCTGAGGTGGAGTGATGCAGGGTAATGGTTGGTGTTTACCGCAAGTCAGAATGTTCATCCTCAAAGCAAAGTGCTTTTTGCTGGCCCACTCCTCCTGCTTGGGGTGAAGCGAAAATGCTCTTTATTTTTAATCAGATCCTCCATTATTGATGCTCCTGCTCCTCTGGGTTCGGCCTGCTGTCTTTACCATTCTAACCACATGCTCCCTCTTCCTCCACACAATGGGGTGCTGTTGGCTTGTTAACACAGGCAACATCTCTCTTGACCATGGCCCCTGTTTTATATCGTCTATCCTTACATGCTCACTGGTTACTAAACCACCTTAAAACAGTTGCTTTACGCATTTCAGCAGTTGCTGTTGTTCGCCATATGTTTGAACTTTAAAGGATAATTCCGGTATTTAGCACTTTGAGTCTGTTTTCTAGTTTGTTTTGGATAAACTAGAGTGTCAGACAAAGAAATTTTGACGATGGGTCCTGTCTCGACTTTTTGACTATTTTAGAATCGCCTTTGACCGCTTCAGAGCGTCTGTCTACCGGCATGCACAAACATGTCCTTAAAACAACCCTTAACGTTCGTTTTCAAAACTGTGCAATAGGGCTGCACAATTAATCGAATTTCTAATCGCGATTACGATTACGAATGCCACGATTACGTAATCGTTCAAAGCTGCGATTACAAAAGAAAATCCACTCTGCCTGTGTGTGTTTAGAGCATAATTATGTTATGAGATGCGAATCATGACTACTTCAGAAAACCCAGCGCAATATGACATACCAGGCAGTGACATAAGTGTACGCTGAAATAAATAGACTTTCACCTCAGAAAAACGGACTTTACTGTCCCGTCCCGTTATACTGTGCTCGTAGCGTGCACTCTTCAATTGCACGCGCAAATGCGACGGCGCGCGCTGTGTATCGCTTCACTGTATAAAGTGCAAAAGAAACTACGAGCATGCAACTTCGTTGCAATGTAAATTAGTAAGTCACGAAATAAAAGTAAAATACCAATAAATCACGTGTTAGCTGAGAATGATTTGCATGCAGGTATGATTTTCATTCTATTTACCAGGAGCTGTTTCATTAACAGTTCTTGTTAGTATTGTGTATTTACCATGGTAACTGTCGTTTCCATAACCCCAAAATGCCACTTTATTTTCACTTTGTGTTATTTTTTATATTTTTAAATGACTGTGGTGGCTCATATCAACATTGTATTAACAAACACTAGTTTGGGACTGCTATTTGATTGCTTTAGCATAGTCCTAATGTTTATCTATTTGTAGTCTTTACTATTAGTCATTCTTAAAATTGATGTGTATGTAAAGTAAAGTGGGACAGTACTTTTTTTTTTGTTATAATCGTAAATAATAATCGCAATTTCAAGGGAATAATCGGCAATTATGATTTTTGTGATAATCATGCAGCTCTACTGTGCAATTCACCGAGTGGTAAGTGGTGTTCGTTGATGATTAAAAACATATATATTGGCCCAATGTATGATTTCATTCCGTGTTATTTGCTACAGTGGAACTATTTTTTCAGATACCTCACAACCGCGTATAAACTTCTGCCCGATATTTGAGTCTGAAGCGTTAGCACACTCCCGACCACTTGATAGCGGTAGCCCAGTAATATCAACGAGCAATGAGTCCTCCAACAGAAATCAATGCGATTTTACAAAACGCCAAATAAAACACGACAGAAACTGTATTTCGGTATGCTACTTGTTTTTGAACATCAACGAACACCACTAGCCACTCGATGAGTTGCAGAGTTTTGAAAACGAACGTTAAGGGTTGTGTTAAGGACATGTTTGTGCAACCACTCTGAAGCGGTCAAAGGCGATTCTAAAAGAGTCAAAAAGTCGAGACAGGACACATCGTCAAAATTTCTGTGTCCACCACTCTAGTTCATCCAAAACAAACTAGAAAACAGACTCAAAGTGCTAAATACCGGAATTATCCTTTAAGGGCTGCCTTGACCTCCTTCAAGTTTGATTATTAAGTATGTGTAAATTTAGAAAAGGTTTTGCCACACGTTAAACTGATGCTTAATTAGTACCACAGAGTCTCATTATTTTGGCTCCCTTCTGTCTCTCCCAGGTGTACAACACTGCACTATGACCCCGACCTGCCATCCACCACCATAGTGATCACGTTCCATAATGAGGCACGATCTACCCTACTGCGCACAGTTATGAGGTAAGGCTCGGACATTATTCCATCTGTTCCATTCTCATGCATGTTTGTTCATTTTTTTTTCTTGTGAAAGAAAATGTACCTTTTATCCCCAATTGTGGTACATAAAACTAGACACTATTATTTCCTTTCCCCTTGATCAGACAAAATATGCAAAAAAAAATTCTTTAGAGGTACAATAGATTTTCACTGGGAAAGTACCCTCAAAGGACATCTTTGTATGTTATTTACCACTAAAAGTATTTCTTCACTTCACTTCCAATCCTGACCTTTGACCTACTGTAGGTTGATGGAGCACTGAGCAAGTCTTACTGTAGCTGCAGGTCAGGGCACATGTCAATATAGCTTCAGTCTAGCTTAGAGTTGGCCACAAGAGACAAGGAGTCCATTTTAATCATCAGTTCCCTAAGCAGTTATTTTATTGGAGTAAAGCTTTGTGCATGTACTTAATAATATATTAAGACATTATTTTCCCTACCTTCTAATTACCATAAAGCAGAAGTATTAATACGAATATCTACTTTGTAGTATTTATACTTTAAATTTTACTGAAATTCTTAAGTATTTGTTGGACTGCCTTAAATTTATGTTGAGTCAAATAAATAAAATAAATGAACAGTTTTTCACTAATGAGAAAACAATGCAAATACGTCAACGGATAGGTTTCGTTTTCTTAATGGTTCTAGAAATATTAGGGTTGAGTATTGTCAAATACCCAGGATATGAATTTACATGAATAAAAAATATTGATTCAAGCACCTGCAGCATCATTGCAATAGATGCATTTTCTGTATGCTAACTATAATATGAAAATTAAAATAGAATTTATCGGTAAGACTTCACAATAAGGTAGTTAATTTAGTTAATTACTGTGCATTATCTAATATTAACAAATACAACTTTTGATTTCAATAAAGTAGCCTATTAGTAAATGTTGAAATTAACATTAGCAAAGATAAATAAATGCCGTAGAAGTGCAGTTCATCAGTTCATGTTTACTAATGTAGGTAACTAATGCTAAGTGTTACCAATTTATCTTTTTTTTTATTTTGGATGAAATATGACTGCATTAGCAGTATCCAGGTGCAGTTTGGCTCTTGAGGCTGCGGTGAAGCGATGTGATTTGAGGTGTTTTGCCCTCGAGTGTGTGGAATCTAAACTACTCTCATCACACGTTAGTCATGGCAGCTCTTGTACACAACAGAAATGACTTTCACCCTTCTTTAACCCTCAACCTTTGTTAAAGTTACCAACCATTTAACTATATATTTGACAATAACGTCAGCATATCCTTTTGACGGACTAAATTTGGTAGACACCTTGTTGTCAAAGCTTTATTAAACCTTATCTTTCAATTACCTACTCCCTATGTGGGGAATCTCTCTCTCATGCACATGAACACTCAAAAATCCCTTCACATGAATGCTCTCATAAACTAAACATTCACACAGAGTGGGTTTGAAGTTTAGACCCCAGGCAATTTTTGATGGGTGTTGTTGCTGACAGAGGTTATTACTACAGGGGAATCCTAAGAGGTGGAAGAGAAGTTTCTGGAGCATTTCTTGGTTTCCTCAGACTGTCCTTGTGGCTACTTATCAGGCAAAGGAGAGAGAGCGAGAGAGATGTGAGAGGAGGTATGCGGAGAGGCTGTTTGTTTTTCTTCACCCCTCAGGTATAGTGAGGTCAGAACAAACCTTGGCGACATCTACAGAACACTGGCGCTATTTCCTCCTGTTTCAAGATAAGCAATTCATACTGTAGACTAAAAAAAAGCAGTTCAGGATATAAATAAGAAGGGACATGAATTTATTTGCCAGAATGTCCTTAAAAACTTTTAACGTTCCTGTCAGTGTGATGGATGACAAGCAGCTATGTTGCATTATTTGCATCTGAAAGCAACAAAGAGTTTATGCTAACTTATATAAATTGGTATAAAATGAATGAGTTACTACTTTTAAAATCATTCCATCATACATAGCAGGATACACTATATCTTTCAATATGGCAATAAATAACATTGGTAATATCATATCAAGGTTATATTTGTATGGCAGTAAATCATTTTTTCCCCATAAATTTACAAAAGTGTTTTATTGTGAATCCTCAAATAACTGCTAAAGTAGAAAATTAGTTGCAGTAACTTTTTAGTCAATGTGTTTTTACAAATGCTGCACAATTTAGAGCCACATTGACTTGTCCAGTTGTATGACCCTGTTTTATAGTTCAGATTGGTTTCAAAGCCTTGGTTGGGCGTCATTGCCAATGCGCTATACCCTGCTCCTACAAAGCCACCTACGAAACTAAAAATCAATAGACTGACATTCACTCCCACAGTCAGTACAGTAGTGATAGGAAACAGCAGCAGAAATTGGTTTTGAAAGTGCTTTGATTTTTAATTAGTCATTAAGCAGGTGTAAAATGATAGGAGGGATAGTATTCCGCTTCAATCAAAACAAATTAGCCAGCAAAGTTACTGTCACTTGAAAGTAAAAATATCTTAATGAAAATCAGTTTAGTATGTATGCAAAGTGTTTTGATTGTTAAAAAAATTCTTGACTGAGAGAAGAAAGGTAAGCCTCAGGGAGGTCGAATGACCAAAATGCTGCAAATTCAATTTAAAATCTTTTTTTTTAATATAGTTTATATATATTAGTATTTTTTATAATAATATATGACTGAAATGTGACGATCTTAAAAATGTGACAATCTCTGTAGAGATTCCAAGTGAATTTGAATTGTGCATGTGCTTACTTGTGTATATTAGTGTTTGTATCTGTGCGCATGTTCAGTACAGGGAGTGCTGAGATGAATGTGTCTCACTGACTTAGACATGTGGAAACATACCCGTGAGGTGAGCGTGAGTGCAATGCAATCAGTCACCTAGCGTGAGGACAAAGAAAAGAGGTTTAGAAGAGGTCTGTGCTCTTCAACTGCACAGCACTGCATATACACATCACCCTTGCATCTCCTCCATACCTGGCTAACAACATAACTGTTTATTTATTTCTGGTGAAATGGCTAAAACTGGTCCGAAACAACTGCACATTTTGTATGGTCCTGTTTGATAGTAGTATGCATAACATTATTTCTGAAGATATGTAGTCAATCTAATAGTAAAACAAATTACTTATTAATAATTCAATTTTGGTATACCTAATAAGGCTTTCTCTTCATAAATGGATCTCATGTCATATGTTAAACTGAATATTTTGAATCAGCTTTTATTTTATAATTTCAGTTTTCATTTTTAAGTTTTTGTAATTTTGTTATCTGTTTTTTGTCATTTTTTTATTGTTATTAATTAGAATTTTTATTAATTAAATATTTCCATTTAGCTTAAATTCATTATTATTTCTGTTTTAGTAATTTTAGTACTTTACTTTAAACTTAATTTCAGTTACAATAGTAGGCATGGAAACATTTCTTATAGTCGTTTAAGTTTTTAAAGTTTGAGTTGTTTATCTAATATTTATATTTTATTTTATTTCAACTATATTTCAATTGCTGAATTAAAAAAGGGGTCTGATATAGACCTCAAGAAAGATTAATTTGATAGCCTACAGCCTAAAGAGATTTGTATTACAGTTTTCTGCTTGACAGCAATTCAGACCGTTTTAATTCTGTTTCTCTTCAGTGTGTTGAATCGGACTCCTGTGCATCTGATTTATGAGATCATACTGGTGGACGACTTTAGCGAAGATCGTGAGTAGAAGCACTGTGTATTACAGCATTTTTCATATTATATATGTTAGAAATAAAGTACAAAATTTATATTCTAATGTCATGACTGCACTCTAGTTACATTAATATATTTTATTTATATTTTAAATAAATAAATACATTTACAGTCAAACCAAAAATTATTTAGACACCAGATATATATTTTTTAAATATTTTTTTACTAGTGGGTGCAAGACATAATTTATTTTTTTATTAAGTAAACTGTGACATATTATATCCCCAAATTCTTCATACAGTGGACTACCAGTAACATTTGTAAAAAAATTGGGACCAAACATTATTCAGACACTTTGACCTGACCATATTTTGCTTAAGTGTTTTTTCTTTTATTGCTAATGTGACCTTTTTACACCACAGTCTGAACAAAATTAAGCATTGCTTGGTAATTGGTTTTACCTAAATTGGTGTTATCTAATTGTGTAGTTAAATTTTACAGCTGACAGCTATTCAAACTTATTCATTTGTGAGACAGTCTAACAGAAGGATAAACAAAACCAGTGAAATAACTCTAAGTTCTTGTCATATTTTATTAACATTTTCTAAACTATAGCGAGTAAACTGTGAGAAGGTGAAAAATGTTGAAGGTGTTTGAATAAATTTTGGTTTGACTGTAAATCTATCTGTTCTTTTCAGCAAATGACTGCCTTCTTCTCACCAAGTTGCCCAAAGTAAAGTGTTTTCGCAATAAACGCAGAGAAGGTAGGCCTCTGATGATGTCTCTGTCACTCTCCCTTTCCCTATGAATTATGTGGTGTCTGTCAGGAGTTAATAAGTATCTATCATCTATCTTGTTTACTCATTCACTTCTGCTCTCCCACACCTTACATCATTACACAACAGTTTAGACTTCCTTCTCAAAATAGTGGTTGTATGCTCTAATATGACAGTCATCACCCAAGTGTTGATAGCATGCGGGCGGAGATCAGACCAAAACAGAACACATTGCCTTATGTTATTAAACTGGCACTCTGTGCTAATTCAGACAGGCACAAAACAATAAAGAAAGCGCTGGGCTAAACTCAACAATAACTACACCGGCGCGGCATCGCCACAAAAAGTTGATCAGTTGTGCGTGTTTTTATGCCTTTCCAATTTAAACATTCAAGGAGAACTCGGCGCTTACGGAAGGCATGGCTTTCAGCTACTATGTTAGCTTGTGGCACGCAGTTGGCTTTTAATGCATCCTCTGCATCCTTATACGTCATACCTGTGTTAGGTAATGAGTAGAAAATCCATTGTCCCTCTGTTCCAAGGCAGTGAAGCAGTACAGCTCTCCGTCGTTTGCCTAGCTAGGCATTCCCTATGACATCAATAACCCATAGATCATTTTCAAAAATCCTCAGACATGTGCTGAATGGCATAGCAGGCTGACTGAGGCAAAACTTGAGAAAGGCACGTTAGCAACCGCCATCTACGTGACCAATGATGGCGGAAAAAAAGTGCCTAAACCTCGTCGCCAAGTTGTGGTGTCTTTCAGGAGTTAATAAGTAATGAGGCACATGACTCATTACTCAAGATAGGAGTTGTGAACTTGAACATCAATCTTGTTTACTCATTCACTTCCGTTCTCCCCCAACTTACGTCATTACACAACAATTTAGACCTCCTTTTCAAAATAGTCCCAATATAATTCTACACACAAACACAACAAATTAAATATTTAATTTTGTGCTGGCAACATGCCTGTTTGTAATACCATCGCAGATTCTAAAAGCAGCTGTTTGATTTTCGCCCGTGTGCCGGCGAGTGTTTTAACAGCAGGTGGTGCATTACAGGGAGAGTGACTGAACAGACTGTGAAGAAGATTACTGCACATTGACTGAAGCTCTGCTCTGTGTTTCACACTTCCTTACATGTACCGGTTGCACAGGTGGAAAACAGAGCATACAGTTCCCCCGCCACGCACCCGTGCTGTCATCCGTACCCAGTGCTGGGAAAGTTCACTTTCTACATGAATTAGTTTAAAGTTCAGTTCACAAATTTTAAAATGAACTCATACTTCAAAATTTTTAACTATTTCGTAGTTCTTTTTTTCCATATGTTGCTGCAAACTATTATTTTTCAAAAAAATTGCCACAGCCCATATAGAACCACAGACAGCAATTATTTTATCGGCGGGCAAAGTTTGCACAGAAATGTAAGATTTTTCCCATCCTCACCGACCTTGTCATAAAACTCGTTTAAATGATCATACGACGCCTCCTTGCAGCTTTTTGTGTTGATGATGCATGCGGCGGTGCGACACTGGTGGCTTGTGTTTCCAGATTGGGTGTTTTTCTGCTACATATTAAGGCCAGTTTACAGTGTGTTTTAGCCGGGTTTTTGCCTGGAAGGCTCTATAGAAATCTGGCACTCTATTCAACGAAGTTAAACTGAGAGAGCATGCCGTTCACAGACACCAGAATGAGTTCACAGTAACGTTCATCAGGCAGTAATACAATACGTTCAGTTCACGTTCACCCAAAATATGAACGAGTTCAATGAACGCGTTTCGGATGAACAGATATATTGAGTCAAGAGAGTGAAGGAACATGGATTAGTTGGCAAGCAGGTCACATAGACATAGATTTAAACTCTCAATATAAAAAAAATAACATTTAAAAGTCCATTTGTAAGCAGAGCATTTCGATGTGCATCTAACTGAAAACATTGGTCTTAAACCGTTTTAGCAAATATTGATTTTGCCACTGCTGTACAGCCTGTGGCAGATTTTATGTCGGCCGCTGTTCGGAATGGCTGTCCAAGCCCTTAGAGATTGGCTTTGGTAAAAATGCCCACTTAATATTTAATGAAATCCTATTAGCACGGTTTAACAACATTATGGATGTTAAAAGGTTAAGTCATCTTTATGGCTGGTTACCTTTTTGGTAAATTAAGCAGGTCAAGCTTTACATAAATTTCCATGTCCAATTTGGATTTAAATTTCTCATTTAGTTTATTAGCACTATGCTTTTAATGTCACTGGGCAAAAATGCATTCAGATGTTAATAACTAGATTTTTGAGTAAGGCAAAACTCGCTGCCACAATGCCAAGGTGTTATGGATGATTGCAGGGTGCTGATATGTGGTTGATAAGGTGTTCTGAGCAGTGATATTTTAGTATTATTTATATACTATTATAGTATTTATTAAGATTTTTAATTAGATTTTTAATAATTTCTATTTTCAGTTAACATTTTAATTTCAGTTAAAAAATATATATAATTTTGTTACTTGCTTTTGTTATTTTTTATACTTCTATGTAGCTTTAATAATTGTTTATTACAGTTTTAATATTTTAGTTACCAAGGCAACCTTTCAAATTTTTACGTTTTTTTTAAGTTTAAGTTTTTCATCTTATATTTTTATTTTATTTTAGTTCAGCTTTATTCTAATTACCTAAAACAATTTTTAATAGTTTTAGATAACAATAACAACTCTGGTTCTGAATGGTTGCTAGGCCGTCAAAAGTCCCCAAGTTGCTATGATATTCTTTTCCATAGATAAGGCTCGATTCCCTCCTTCATTTTACATCTGTTGGATTTATTTGCTAATTTCATCATCTGCCAGGCAAAGTCCAATCCCTAATACAACTAATAGTGCAGCTCTTCTAAATAAGATGCAAATAAGCTAATCAGTCGCATCCCTAGCTAGTTATGCCCGAAAGTTTAATACCAGGGCTTTTGAAGTTTGTTCCCTAAACCAAAGTAAGAGCAGCTGCAAGCTCCACTAATAATGATCATATTAAAGCTGCAGTCTGTAACTTTTTTGGGTTAAAAATGATCCCAAATAAATTTTTGAGCAAGTACAGTACATAACCAGCCAGTGTTAAAAACTCTCTGCTTCCCTCAGCTCGATTCAAAACGGTACGCTTTTAATAATGTTTGGTGGATTTCCGCGGGAAATTCGAGCATGTCTTTGCGTCATTACCTCACATCTGTACACATAAAGAAGGAGTTTCGGCTAGTAGGCTATATTGGGTGAGGATGTTGGAGGTGGAGATTTATAGCCTTTTCTCACCGCGCACTTGATATAATTAAACTTATCAATTTGATGGCGGATCCAGAAAGGTTCAAACGACAATCACCAGTGACAACTGGAGATTTACCCTTTGTAAAATGCAAAAGACTTCAGACTTCGGAGTGGCTACAGAAAAAAAGAGACTGCAACCGGCCCATGCTAAAACAAGGATAAATATCGGAAGGGCATTAAATGTAGTCACGCAATGCTGATGTTAACATAAAAAAATTGAGAACAAAGTATAATTTGCAAAGTTTATCGTGATATTATAAGCGATGGTTAATCAGCGCGATTTACTGTAATGCTTTTTTCCCTTATTTGGTCAGAACAAAAGTGGATGTTACTTACTTGTTCAGATGACATTTTCCAGTGAAAATTTCATACTTCATCATACTTCCAAAACGTATAATCTGTGATTGCGAATGACAGTCTCCACACCGGCGCGGCGACTGACAGCCGCACATTCTCCTCAAAACATTGGATTCATCCGCGCTGTGCCGTGCCGAGGCACAAACCACTAAAGTTGATAATTCCGTGAATAACTGCAATTGCAGATTTCGAGCAGAGATGGCGACAAAAAGGAAAAACTACAGACTGCAGCTTTTATAAGAATGATAATATAACATTCACTCATCACTGTCACCTAAAATGTGAAGAAAGTAACATTGCAAAGTTCTTATTAGTAATGATAATCCACTTCCTGCCCCCTCCCTGTTTATTCCAGTGCTCCGAGGTTCCATTACACACTGTCACACGTTGTCGCTTAGACAGCATTGATTAATGCATAAAACCCCTGTGCAGCCAACTCTGTACAAGAGAAAATTGTTAAAAGGTTTAAGGCATTTAAACCTCATTGTCGTCCCGGAGCTACAAACAGGGTGTGCGGTTCTGCTATGTTAACTCTATTAGCTGTAGGTGAATGTAATCACTGCCGTTCACTCACTTTCTCTCTCTCTCTCTTTCATTGTCTGTCTTTCTCACTCTTTCTTTCCTTCTCCATCTGCCCAGCGCATACACAGAGGGGCCACACTGGCCCGATATGCATGCACACACAAACACAGCCTGCTCTCAACAACTCTGTAGAGGGTGCACTCACCCATCTGGAAAATACAGCCTTATTGCGGATGAAATGGGATTTTTAATTGGCTGAAGTTGCCATGCAGCGTGAAACTTTGCACGAGTCTTGCACGTTTACAATTATTATGCATCCTCAGTCAGGCTCTACCGATTTAACAGACTTGACTTCATGGAAAAGCTTCTTGCTCTGATTCGATAATAACCATAAGGCTTTAATTGTCCCTTCAACTAATCAGATTTAAATGGCTCTTCTCATATCTTTTTCTGTGAATGAGATTGTTGAGATGAGAGTATTTGTCAGTTTAACAGGCTTCTCAACAGATGTAATGTGTTGCTTGAATTCTCCATTGCCCCTGATCACCCACTCTCTCTCTCTCTCTCTCTCTCTCTCTGTGTGTGTGTGTTTGTTTCACAGGACTGATCCGGTCCAGGGTTCGAGGGGCGGATGCTGCAGGAGCCGGGATTCTGACCTTTTTGGACAGTCACTGTGAGGTCAACAAAGATTGGCTGCCTCCACTGCTGCAGAGGGTCAAAGAGGTACAATTTTACACTCATTCTTATTGTGGCCGTGATCTTTTGAGTATTTTTGCCTGGCTTCTGTGGTATTGTCTCCTTTTTCAGTTCATTTTCAATGGGAGAGAGTTAGCAGGCAGAATGGAGGCGGCACTGAATGCAGCACCGCTTGCCAAGCACAAGCACGGAAATCCTGCCGCTTTGTTCTGTGTGACTGTTAGCAGCACTGTCATTTGACATATGTCATTTGACATATTTTAGCAGCAAAAATTAAAAATATTTTGAAGAAAATCTATATATAAACTTTTATTTGAAATATCTTAGTAGTGCACAACATTAAACGACACAGCAAAAATTGAAATGTTTTTTTTCCACATCAATACAATTCTTTTCACAACAATAAAATGGTGATTTTATTCACAAACAATTGGCATTTAGCTTTTATTGGCACAAAAAACAACACTGAGAAGAACTGTTGTTAATTTCTCTGAGCAATATGACACATTTTATGGAGAAATAAATGTCGTTTAGTTATGTTTGATCACAAGCAAAGCTTGCCATCTATTGTGTGGTGTGAAAAATACCCTTTAACCTGTAATTCAAGTGTGAACTCAGAACTCATATGTTAACTCAGAAGTGACAAGATTTTCTTACCTAGAACAAAATGAATAAAATCACATTTTTTAAAATGCATTTCATTAGCAGTTTGAAGTAGTTTGAAAGCCTTTAGTGCTGACACATCTCAAGTATTCTTTTCTTCAGCAGGACTATTTTGTGAGGCATGAGAGGATTGAGCGATGAGGTCAGAGTGTCTTGTGTAATGATGTTGGATGAGTGTGTGTGCACATTCACTCACTCTTAGTAACACACATAATCCCAGCTCTCGCTGATTTTCCACCTCCTTTGTTGTGAAATCAAGCTGAACAGATAGAGACTCGAGCCATCCACATACCCTTTCAAGTGTCTTGTGCTCTTTTGTCTCAATTTGTAATATTTTCATTTTTCAGGACCCGACCTTTGTCGCAAGTCCTGTGATTGACATCATTAATATGGACACGTTTGCCTATGTTGCTGCTTCCTCAGACTTGCGAGGAGGTAAAAACTGCAATTACAATCCTCCACACAATGTCCCACCCCTGACATCAAGGGGCGTCGGTCATACTCCCCAATCAGCGGTGTCACAAAGAAACAAATCTAACAATTATCCATGATGAAAGCCCTAGCCTATCATCAGCTGTACACTTTAATCATCATCGCCACTAAGGTGTACTGTATAATTATGACTCATATTTTTTTTATGACTCAAAATTTTACGTTACAAGAAATAAGAGCAAAAAGATCTTTATTGATCTCTCTCTGTCTTTCTCCTGTCTCTCCCTCCATCTCTGCCGCAGGCTTCGACTGGAGTTTGCATTTTAAATGGGAGCAACTATCAGCTGAAAAGCGAGCCAAAAGAGCTGACCCTACAGAGCCCATTAAGTAGGTGAAGAGAAGCAAAGGGGATTTAAAAAAAAAAAACATTCTGCTAAATGAGGACAAAGGATTGGTCTAACATCAATTGGGCTTCCTTCTTGTTTTTTTTAATTTGTTTGTTCAAATTACTTTCGAAAAGCGTTTAAAAGGTTTAAAAACAACTTGAAATGGCATTCACATTTAATTTCTGTAAAATTACAGTAAGTGAAACAGAATTTTCAGTTGAAAATGATTTAGGGTGAGATTTTTATCCATCAGGGTTTGATTGAATCATGAATGATATTTTATTCATTTTATTAATGGCGTTTGTTAGCATCACTGTAAACATTGTTTGCATTTGGACTAAAGGTTAGCGGTTTCTAAGTATTAAACTAGCACATTGGTTCTCAACTAGGAGGCCAGGGGACACTAGGGGTCCTAGGCAAGCTTCCAAGAGGGCCACAGGATGACTAAAAAGTATTTAAATTAATACAGTATCATTTAATATTATAATAATCTAACTTTAATCCAAAATTTAACTTTAATCTAAAAACGTTAAAAGAAGAACGGGACCCATAGCCTATCTCACACATCTAGGGTCCAGAATCTCATAGAGATTCTTTTCACTTGGGCCAACAAATAATTACCTGTAAGCGCCCTAGAAACCACTCACAACACTCTAGCAACTCAAAGCAACATGCTTAAATCACTCACAACACCTTAGAAACTTCATAGCAATGCCGTGACAAAAAAAAATCGGTAACACTTTACGGTAAGGGTACATGAATTATCATGAATTCATATATAAATTCATGCATGAATTATGCATTCATTCATGCATTAATATCTCATGAATCATCAGGAACTAACACGAGTTCAACGTTTTTCATTCATGATTTCATGGATGAACAACACCTTAATTAAAACATTAACTAAGATGAGCACATCATCATGAATTATGATTTATTTCGCATGATCATGATGTTTTCTTTGTTCACAGTTATGCCACCATTAATAGCACATTGTTCATCAGTGTTTCAAAGGACTAGTCACCACTTTAGTTGAGGGGCCACACACATGATGAAGTCATTGATAGATAATGCTTAGTTAATGATGACTACTGTATTTGAATGTTAACAGAATTTGTGTGCTATGAGTTGTGATTGGTCTATTTTGGGGTCTGTCCAATACAGTAGTCATCATTAACTAAGCATTATCTACCAATGACTTCATCATGTGTGTGGCCCCTCAACTAAAGTGGTGACTAGGTCACTGACCTAGACAAAGAACAAAGAAAACATAATGATCATGCGTAGTAAATCATAATTCATGATGATGTGCTCATCTTAGTTAATGTTTTAATTAAGGTGTTGTTCATCCATGAAATCATGAAGGAAAAACGTTGAACTCGTGTTAGTTCCTGATGATTCATGAGATATTAATGCATGAATGAATGCAGAATTAATGCATGAATTTATACATGAATTCATGATAATTCATGTACCCTTACCGTAAAGTGTTACCAAAAAATCTATTGGGTCTCATCTATTTTGATATTTACTGTATGTTTGATTAGAATAAGTGAATCATTTCAGTCTCAGTTTGATGTACTGATAAATTTTATTTTGATTATAATTGATGATTATTTTTTTGTGATTGGTGAGAATTGGCATGGTCTCAAATACACAGAAATTGAGAAGAATGGATCCTCTTTTACACTTACATCGTGGGGGCGAATTTTAATTTACATGGGAAAGCATCATTTGCATTTTCTTCAGAAAATATTAAAAATAGGTTGGTTAATATTATTTTTAAGTTATTTCAGATGTAGAAAAATGTACTACATTTTAAATAAAACAAACAATCAAAAAGTCTGCAGAAGAAACTTGCTGAAAATCATCCTTAGTTAGAGCCGAGGCATTTATTAGGAACATTTAATTTCATGTCTTTGAAGGGAGAAAAGGGCATTTAGAGCATTGATTTTCATTGAGAAGTTCAGTCTGGCTGATCATTAAGAACTGAGGCATTATATCATAATTAAAATATTGAGTTGCTATAAAATTATGTAATTCATCATTTTTGAATGTTTAAACAATGCAATATCAACCTTTAAATCCTGGTTGTTTTTCCTTCTCCTCAATCGTCTCTCTCTCTCTCTCTCTCTCTCTCTCTCTCTCTCTCTCTCTCTCTCTCTCTCTCTCTCAATCTCTCTCCTAATGTTGTGGTGTAATCCACATTGTTCCTAGCTCTCTCAGAGGCTGTTGCAATGAAGGCTGTTAATAGCTCAGATAAGCATGCAGTCAGGCTGAGAGCGGCTCAGATCCCGTCTGCTCCTGCGTGTGTTGTGCACCGGCCTGGGTCTCTCACAGCCCATCCGCCAACAGATGCAGAAGAGATCGATGATAACTGAGTGACTGAGAGGTGTGTGTGTGTGTGTGTGTGTGTGTGTGTGTGTGTGTGTGTGTGTGTGTGTGTGTGTGTGTGTGTGTGTGTGTGTGTGTGTGTGTGTGTGTGTGTGTGTGTGTGTGTGTGTGTGTGTGTGTGTGTGTGTGTGTGTGTGTGTGTGTGTGTGTGTGTTGACACTGATGGGAAGTAGTGGTGTGTATATCAAGATGATATGTGAGAGAGACCGCATGACCCTGACTGACAGCGAGTTGTTTTCTTGGCTAGAGTATGTGTGTATGTGTTACATACACTGTCATTACAAGTTTGTGGTCGGTACGATTTTTTAAAAATGTTTTTGAGAGAATTGTCTTATGTTCATGGGGCTGTATTTATTTAATCAAAAATACAGTAATTATTATGAAGTATTTATTTAATCAAAAATACAGTAATATTATGAAATATTACAGTGTAAAATAACTTTACTATACATACTATTATTAATATTATAAATATTATTAATATAAAATATAATTTATTCCTGTGATGGCAAAGCTGAATTTTCAACATGTCACATGATCCTTTAGAAATCATTCTAATATGCTGATTTGGTGCTCAAGAAACATTTCTAATTAATATGTTTTAAACAGTTGTGCTGCTTAATGTTTTTGTGAAAATATTTTTTTGCAGGAATTTTTTAAGAGTAGAAAGGTTCTACAGAACAGCATATTTTTAAAGAAAATTCTTTTGTAACATTATAAATGTATTTACTGTCCCTTTTCATTAATTTAATGTGTCCCTGTTGATTTAAAGTATTAATTTCTTTAAAAAAAAAAAAACGAGAAAAAAAAACGTATTATCTCCAAACATTTGAATGCTAATGTATGTATAGGAAATTAATCCAAACACACCAGGAGTGTGCAGTTAGCATCCAGAGTGGGTTTGTTGACACTTAAAGTAGATTTAAAGGTTATGTTCTTCTATGACCTTTCCATAACATAGTTATTATTAGAGGTATTCGCTAAGGCATACTTGGGATCAATGTCTGTTTAAACTCATAAATGGTCCCACATGTTTGAGCTATGGACACCTCCAATCATGCCTTCCAAGTGATTCGATTTAGGATTATTACATCTTTTCAAATCTGGCAGTGACGTATGCATTTCATTTATTTGCATACCTTTTATCCTAGAAATGAATTTTATTGCATTATTTAAAATTCATTCTCACTCTCTCATCTTTACAGCCCTTCACAGGTTTTTCTACTTTACACTCATACACTGAGCCCAATTGTTGAAGCTTTTGGGCTTTGTTTCTGCCTACTAAAATAAGATGAGAATAGCTTTGTGAAAAGTAAATGAATCTGAAATGAAAGTACGTGAGTGGCCCCGAGGAGAGGCAGAGGAAACGATGTGTCCCATCACTTCACAATGAGAGATTATGGCTGATGCTATTCAAATGCTTCTGATAATACCGGAGTCACTTCCTCTAGTGTCCTTCCTTAGCACTTGAAGCAGTTCTCTGGGTACAGTGAGTTTGAAGGGCAAGGTGAGCTTCATCAGGAGAATGAGAAATGGGCCACACACCCCCACTTCAGTGACCCTTTATCCTCTTTTCTCGTTCCAAGACTTTTCAGCCAAACCACATTCAAAAAGAAATGCTTTCTGACATCAATCCTGAGTGACAGCAGTATTTTAAGCAGTCACCTGGATTGAAGTGTTTAATGTCAAGAGAGACTTAATGTTTCACTCTTTTTTCACTCTTTCAACCCTCAGAACACCCATCATCGCAGGTGGACTTTTTGTGATTGACAGATCCTGGTTTAATCGCTTGGGAAAATATGACACAGCTATGGACATCTGGGGAGGGGAGAACTTTGGTGAGTTATTACTATGCATGAGAGCACCTGTCTGATGGCACATAAACCTTCAATCACTTTTCTCCCGTGATCGAGTACTGACGGAGGAAACTTAGTGTTGTTGTCTTATCACCGAGAGGAAATGGCTCGCAATGACATTTGAACGTAGAAATAGCTTCTATTGATCTCTGGAATCAATTTTCTCAAACCGTATCTACAGTTATTTGGTGCTTTTATTTAACTCTTAAGGGTTTTCTTTTCTTGACCTTGTAAAATCCTTAAGAGCAATGTACTGTGGGGAATTGGATGGTTCTCTGGGCTGAGTTAACCCATCACTAACCATGTATTTAGACAGAATTATACTGGAGCTGTTGCAGCTCTGTTTTTTTCAGACTCAAGTATGCTACTGTGCTCATAATTGCAAATGAGCGTTGGGCAGTGGTATATTTAGACAGGAGATTTCAGCCACATGATCTAATTCTTAGCACGAGAGTAAGGCTGTTTACTGGTGGGCTACTGTAAATCACATATACACATGTCAGCAAGTTATTTTTCTCTACATGACATAATATGCACATATATTTTATACTGAACATTTTCTGCTATATGCTGTGTCAGGAGAGCCACCTATGAATGTACACTACTTTTTTTTTTAAAGAAATTAATAATTTTATTCAGCAAGGATGCATTAAAATGATCAAAAGTGACAGTAAAGACATTGTTTTATCTTTTTTTTTTTGGTTTATAATTTTTGGTTAAATAAATACAGTCTTGGTGAGCATAATGGTGAGCATTATGCTCTAATGCATAACGTTTAATTTTTTTGTATTGGTGTTTATTGTATTGTGTTTGTAGAGATTTCTTTCAGAGTATGGATGTGTGGAGGAAGCTTGGAAATAATTCCCTGTAGCAGAGTCGGCCACGTATTCCGCAAGAAACATCCCTACATCTTCCCAGAGGGCAACGCCAACACATACATTAAGTAAGAGTCCTGAGCAGTGCACATACTTATAATATAAATTCCTATCCATCTGAGTTTTTAATAAAATAATCCGGCTGATAAAGGATGTAACATTTTTTTTTTAACATTGGAAGACTTTGTTTTGTCCTTGAGGGGTTTTAACCTGTAAATTTGAATATGTTAATCATTTTTATTTTTATCTCTGTTGAATGTTTTCCTGTGTTATTTGTTGGATTTTTCTTGCGAAAGATGGAGATAATACTCCAACTTCTGCCTGGAAGAAAATCTGCAGTGTAAAATTTGTTTTCTTTTATCACGTTTTGCCCCCGGGAAAAAAACTCAGTATGAAACCGAATGAAATATTAAGAGCAAAGCAAAACATTCTTTCTGAATCTGAATTGCTATGCAGTGTGCTCAGTCAACAAAATCTGTTTCCTTATATAGTTCAGAGGCTCTAATGAATAATTGCTGAAGGCATTAGCTGGCTTTCCTATATACTCTTTAAAACCATGTCCTTTTACATGTTAGCAAAGTTAGTTGTTAGATATGTTACAATCAGCTATGGTTTGTTTGTGTAGATTTAGTTCATAGCCTGCAATAAAATGTCTTGAGGAACTGAGTCGTGCAAAATATTGTCAGTTTTCATACAGAAACAAATCATTGATATTTATACAACACCTCCACTCCCTCTAAATATAATTTATACAGCTGTTGGCATCAATCATGCCACACTTTAAATAAATCAAGTATTATGAAGTAAATAAATAAATTGATTAAATAAAACGATCAATTTAAAATTAAAAATTTAAAGTATCTTGATATTAATTTCACAGTAACTGTATTATAGTAGATGCTTTCTTAAAGTTCCTCACAATAAACCCCTTAATAATATTACACTTAACAGTGGAATTCATCCTGCTCTGCTTATGCCATAGACATGAATGAGAGCTCAGTTTGTGACTTGTGCAATTTTTTTAAGCAATTGGACTTAAAAGAAAGTCTCACATACGGGGAGAGACATGAGTGATATCTAGGGCTCAGAATATTGAGAGAGGTACAATCTTTTGACTTTCGCCAGTATGAACCACCCAGAACATCCTTGCAACTGCATAGCAATGTGCAAAACAAAAAACTCTGAATACCTTAGCAACTGCATAGCAATTACCTGACAAACACCCACAATACCCTAGAATGTGACTGTGAGTTTTCCACTCAGATATTCTTCAGAATCTGTCTGCTCAATACCTGGCTGTATAGACAATATTTTTAGTAAATGTACTTATGAATTGGCACGTCATCCTAATGATCTTCTTGAGGTTGAAGTGCGTATTTTGAGGAAAGTGTTTAGCACATTTCGGTGTTCACATTCAATGCTCTTTGTTTCAGGAACACCAGAAGGACTGCTGAGGTTTGGATGGATGAGTTCAAACTGTTCTACTACTCAGCTCGACCGGCTGCTCGGGGGAAGTCCTATGGAGAGTGAGTGACTGATAGCATGTGTGTGTTTATGTGTGTATCTATAATGGGGAGGCATTAGGGAAAAGTTCATCTCTTATTCCGCTCATTCTCTTCCCTGTCTTATCAGCATTCACGGCAGGCAGGAGCTCCGCAAGAGTCTCAAGTGCAAATCCTTCAAGTGGTATCTGGACAATGTCTACCCAGAGCTCAAGTGAGTCAGTGTGATGTGTGTGTTTGAGTGTCTGCGGGTGGTGATGGATGATTGTAAAGTATGGCGGAAAAATCAAAGCTTAAAAGAACCGAGCGCACAACTGATTCTGGATCTCGTGCGCGAGGTAAATGACTTCTGCAAGAGGATAACAGATCTACACGCGAGCTCTTTCAAACCCTGCGCGCACACATTACATCTCCTCTGCACGCAATACAAGCCCTCGCGCGCACATGATCATTCCCCATGCTCTCGCACTTGATCTTCTCTCGCTTGCTGCTTTTGCTCGCTCAAACCCTTCTATTTTTGGCAGTTGAGGGGCGGGACTTACTGTAACCTCAAATGTCATTGGTTACTTCCCCTTTTCCGGAAGTCAGTTGTGATTGGACGCCTGTCCAATGACCCGTAATTCACTTGACTTGAGGCATGAGACATCACTTCATTTGTTTCATTTAGTGTGGTTTATTAATGTGTAATGTGATTTATAGAATAGATTCTTACCAGATACTTTATTAACAGGAAGTCTTACTGGTGATTGCATTATTTTGTTAAGATATATTTGCATACTGTAACGACGCATTTCCATGGTTATTAGTATTGTAAATTTACCAAAATTCATATGAATTTTTACATTTTATATTTATAACACTATGGTTTGTGTTATTGGCATTAACATATCCAAAAGAAATTGGAGAAAAATGGGAATGCAAAGTCATATTTGCTGTAGTTCACCACTACATTACCACTATTTACGTTTAGTTACCCAACCAAAATTATATAGGTTCTGAGAACCTCAGAAATGTAAAAAGTGTCCATTAAATAGTTGTAAATATAATAAGGGCTTTGAATGAAAGATAAATTACTTGTTTATATCAATAAGCAAGAGCTTTTTGTTATCATCCTGTGTATTACTATTATGTCAATTTTGAGTGGTTCATTATATTTTCTATTAAATGTAAAAAGGGTTCTGGCTGCTCAAGTTAAGATACAGTACACTGCATGAATGGTTACACCCCTCTGAAACCCAACAAATTTAGAAATTTGTCTTTACATCTAAGACCCTTTTTTTAAGATATGTTCAGATGGGGTGTAATCATGTATGCGGTGTACTGTACTTGCTTACTTCCTCTTATTAGTTATTAGCTTACAAAAAGTCAGATGATTAAGATCACTATATAATATTTTCATATCTAATTTGCTGGGTTTAAAACTTTGCTGGGTTTAATTGTGTTCCTCTGTATTCTGTTGCAAATTCTGAAAAGGCATTTGTAGGCTATAATTAATGCTGTGTACTGTATCTTAACTTGAGAAGCCAGAATCCCTTTTACATTTAATAGAAAATATAATGAACCACTTACATTACATAAAAAAATTATAAAAATGTTGGTAGATTTACAATGCTAATAACCATGGAAATGCGTCATTACAGTCTGTAAATATCTCTTAACAACACAATGCAATCACTATTAAGACTTCCTGTTAATAAAGTATCTGGTAAGAATCTATTCTATATTAACAATGCATTAAATCACATTACACATTAATAAACCACAATAAATAAAACAAATTAAAAGATGTCTCATGTCTCAAGTGAAGTGAATTACGGGTCCAATCACAACTCGCTTCCGGAAAAGGGGAAGTAACCAATGACAATTGAGGTTATTAAAACAGTAAGTCCCGCCCCTCGACTGCCAAAAATAAAATTGTTTGAGCGAGATCAAGCGCGAGAGCGTGGGGAATGCTCATGCGCACACGAGGGCTTGTATTGCGTGCAGAGGAGATGTCATGTGTCCGCACAGGGTTTGAATGAGCTCGCGAGTGGATCTGTAATCCTCTCGCGGAAGTCATTTCCCGCACGCGCCAGCATCAGTTGTGCGCTCGGTTCTTTTAGGCATTGATTTGCCGCCATAGTAAAGTGCCATGTTATTATTTAGCATGGCAATTTATGGCCTCTCTGTGTCTAAAGCTGGTTTGTTGTAGACTAGCTGCTGACCATCTGTTCTCATCTGTCCTGAGAGAAAGACTTTCCACCCACTATGGCAGATTTACTAAGAATTAATTAAGTTGTTTTGTTTTTCTTAAATGACGATTCTTATTTGTGTTATATTTATTAATTTGGGAAATAAAAGTTGACACAAGTCCAGGATACATCACCAGAGAGAAGTCTGTTGTTTTCACTGGAAGATCGCGTTATAATATTTTGGTTAAACATAACAAGATAAAAAAAATAAAGTTACACATATACATGGATGAACCACATGCAGATCTACCACATGCATTTACAAAATTGATGGGGTGAATATTTATTTCATGCTGACTTTTTAATTTGATACTCATTGCTTTCTTGGAGAAACATGTAATGTATTTAAATAATAGAATTCATTTTTTTTTCTCTATATGGGGTATTTATTATCATTACACTATGGTGTTTCTATCTCCAAATCCAGAGTTCCTGATGATTCTGATGCCAAGTCTGGTGTAATTCGGCAGAGACAGAACTGTCTAGAGTCTCGAATAGTTGAGGCTCAGGATGTCCCAGTGCTCACCCTCGCACCCTGCACCAACACCAAAGACATACCAGTAGCCAACCAGGTACAAGACTTTCTGGCATAATATAAAGCATTAAATGAGCAGCTTTATTTTTCCTCATCAATCAGTGTTGGTACTGCCATTGCTGGAGGAATTATATTCTATTAAGATTAGTAAAGGAGCAAAGGTAGTGTGTATTTTTACTCTCACACCAAGAATCGGTGACATCTCACACAGTTAGGCTGCTACTCTGAGATGCTAGATTACATTAACTGCTATGCAACCAGGGGCATGTTGAAAGGGCAGCTTTTACAGCGGGGTAATGGGATTTAATTCAGGTCACATTTATGCACTGCTGTGTAATTATATTAAACAAAGAGGTGCCCTCTGGTCTCTGAGCAGCTAATCTGCCCTACTGTCACCCTTCATGGCTCCCTCACCTACACATGAGCCTGGAAAAAAACAGCGTTATGCGTCATTCAGAATTGAATCCATGAATGGCTATTAAAGTCTATTCAGCTCCTGAATTTTAATTGAGGCAGCAAACAGGATACAGAACTGAATTTTGAATTTAAGGAAATAGTATTAAAGTGCAATAAATTTCAAATAAATTTGCATAACTTAAACTTTGCCACTGTTCATTAATCATAATGTATGGGGTATTTTAAAATGAACAATACATTTTTTTAATGGTAATCAATGTTTAATAATTTTATATTTTATATTTTATTAAATTTATAATTTGGTTAAACCAAAGCCATGAACAAACAGCCATAAAGCCTTTATTTTGGTATAAACATTTGAAAAATAAAATTTTCACGATGAGAGACAGTAGATGTGTTGTTCAGGCACCAAAAGTGATTTCAGAGCACTTAAGTGTGTTCATAACACCACAAGAGCATGTTTCCCTGATGCATGCTGCGTGTGACCTTGTTAAGCGTCTGTAAGACTCCCCAGATGGAAAGCAGTTCATCAACATGGCTCACAAAAGCACATTTTCACACTGCCCTCGTGTGTCATTCTCTCTACATGTCTCAGAACAACAAATGAGACCACCTTCTCAGAGGAAAGCAAAAAGTATCTGTTTTCTTCCAAGATCTCTCTCTCTCTCTGTTTACCATTTAAGTGGAGGTGATAGATTAGAACAGACATCTTTAAATGAACAAGTCTGGGAATGCTCTAGCTTGTTAATCTAGTTTTCTAATAAACCTGGCATTGTATACTATGAATATTGTTGGCTCTATGTGACAAATTGCTTATTTTCCTCTATTGCTAAATCGCTTTGGATAAGAGTGTCTGCTAAATGCACAAATGTAAATGTAAATGCAAACCTAATAAAGATGGATTGTGAAGTAAACCTGTGACATTACTGTTAAGAATAGTAAAAATTACACTAAAAATTAGGATACTTGATTTAAAAACATTGAGGTTTATTTAGCTTCCAGTCCAATCTGTCACAAAACACCTGGAAGATCTTTTGTGTTAGTCAGTCTGTTTACTGTTCTAGTCAGTAATGCCATGCTATCTATTGAAATCTATAGAAAATTGCTATTGCTTTTTCATTTCATTATATGTTGGTTCAAGCATCAGAAAAGCCTGTGTTCTTTCCTGCACAGGAGTGGATCTACACCCACGGACAGCAAATCCGCCAGCAGCAGCACTGTCTCTCCGTCTCCACCACTTTCCCTGCCTCCCAGATCCTGCTTGTGCCGTGCAACATCAGCGACGGCAAGCAGGTACCTCCACTGCAGTCACTCCAGACGAGAGCACAGGAGACATCTGTGACAGACCATAAATCAGGCCGCACTTAGAAATCTCCCAGAGGAACCCACTGACATCAGCTCTATGAGTATCAGTCCCTGTGTTAGACAGCCCCTCAGGAGAGGCTTTACTCTCAGGCCGATGTCAGTGTTTCCACACGTCACATTTGTCATGTCAGTGTCTGGGACATGCAGCATACTGTAGCATCAGAAAACATTTTGTTTGTTGTGCAGGGAGGCTTACGAATGTATGAATGTAAGCTAAACATTATATGCATGATATTTTATACTGTGTGCAGCAAATGTGTACTTATCCACGCATTTGTCTCCTGTGTTACTGCAGCGTTGGCAAAAATCTGGCACTCACCTGGAGCACCTGGCGTCTCGTTTCTGCGTGGACAGCGAGATGGCTCTGGACGGCATCGAGAGCAGTAAAATGCTGGTGATCAGCCCATGCGAACTGTCAGCACACACTCAGAGATGGGAGATGCCTTTCTCGTGATCCTTCCTCCTTGGCCTCTCCTCACCTTTCAGAGCTCAGCTGGAATCAAAGATGGATAGAGAGGCAGAAAGAGCGAGTGTGTACCTCCAGGAAGGGGCTACATCTGTGTCCTGCTGTTCTGCTATGTCCACTCCCTTTGTCTCTTCCGCACACCCCAGGTATGCTTGGATTGCAGAACATCCTGACTTAATGAAATTACTTCATTACTGTCAGAGTTAAATGTTAACTCTTTAATACTTAATGGTGATGACCCAGCTTAATATGCAAAGTCAACTATAATTTAGGTGCTTGTTAGCTGATTCCCCTGAAGACACTGTAAATATCAAAACGTTGCTTGTTTGTTTGTTTGTTTGTAAGTGGACTTTAGAAATTATTAGGGATGTCCCGATACCATTTTTTCTGAACTGATCCGATCCGATACCAAAAATTCTGAGTATCGACCGATACCGATCTGATACCAGCGCAGTTTTTTTTTAAATCAAGTAGAATTTCTATAACTCTGTGTGTTGAACTGATAATCACTCTTTTGTGTGTTAAACACAATCTACTTAATACAGACAACATCATTATAAAGAAAAACAACAAAGCAAAAAAAAATATGATCATAACCTATGACAAAAATTCTATTATAAACTAGATTCGTGGATAACTCAGCAGTAAAATTTAGTATAGAAAAATCACAAGTGCACAATAATTGTAAAAAATCTGAACATTTAGTGAAAAAATACATTATTTATTGGGGAACAAATAAGAGACAATAAGTGTATCACTAAATCTGGTAAAACGTTACACATTGCTGTTTGTTTTGTTGTAAAATACATTCATGAAAAACTAGATAACAAAAATCAAAATGATCAATTATTTTATATATAGTCTACTATAAAATTAAGACATTTTAAATGTATAGCACAGCTGTTTAATGAGGCAGCAACATATGATAGATAGGACAGAACAAAAAAGGCTATTAATAATCTTCCATTGTGCAAAAGTATTATGATATGATTATGAAAGGCTGCAATACAGTGCGGCACAAAGCACGCATCCCGAGCGCAGAATGATGCGCTTGAAGCAACACAGAGTCACACCGCGCAGCGTGTCGAGTCCGCATTGACAAGTTCAAAGCACAAAGGAAAAACATAATGATGCATAGTGTATTATACAGTATCTATCTATGCAATAGTTTATCGAGCCTTTTCTTTTAACAGTTTTAAATTTCAGTTAATGTACGCCTGAAGAAGAATTATTGTGCTCTCCAGTGTTGTGATCTAACAGACACACGGTAGAAAGTAACATGATTAAGGCACAGCAATACAGTCCAGCAAGATAGTAATTTTATGCGAAACCATAGGGCTGATAGTATAAGTATAATAATATAAAAATTGAATCATCTTGGAGAGCGTTTCATCGTTGACTGTCTTAACCGAACGCAAGGCGCTGTTTGAACGCTGAATGGAGAATGACTCGCAGCTGCAGCGGAGGGAAACGTTTACGTGAACTTGAATTTAATGACTTAAATATTCATTTCTATCTTACATTATACTATAGTATGGCTTTAGAACACTTATAATATAGTGCACGAAAACCTTATGGTGCTTTATGCTTTTGTGGGGCTTAACAATAACACAGAATATTAAACGCACAATATCGGATTTGGATCGGCCTCGTCTGACCGATACCCGAAGTAACCCGATCCGGCAAAAATGGCAGTATCGGAGCCGATACCGATACTGAGTATCGGATCGGGACATCCCTAGAAATTATTGGTACTAATGTTCTATATGATCTGTCAGGGTTGTGGTAAGGGATGAGTCGAAGACTTAATGCAATAATGCAAAAAATAAAACTTTCCCGAGGAAAACAGGGAAACTCGACGCAGGGAAACAGCGCATGAGGGAACGTTCAATGATTAACATATCATGTCGATCTCGCACAGGACAATAAACACAAGGAGAATAAAGGGCTGTTTACACGACACCGTTTTCAACTAAAAACTAACAACTTTTAATGCGTTTTGGGTGCCTGAAAACGTGAACTTTTGAAAACGGGTTTTTAAGTGCAAGATTTTGAAAACGGTCTCCATGTAAACGACAAAAACGCAAATCTCTGAAGATGATGATGTCATGCACATCCGTATTATGTGTTCAGTCTATAGTGTTTCATCGCCATTAGTGATGGGTCGGTCATGAACGATTCGTTCATTTTGAACGAATCTTTAATATGACTCGGGACTATCGAGTTGTCTCAGAGAGTGATTCTTTCATTTTGTGTTGACCGCACATGCGCAACATCCTATAGGTTCTATACTGGAAACAGAAATGATTAGTTCATCTCTCAAGTCTTCGGGTTTGGGTAGGGTGCGAGTCTTTTGTTCTTCCTGTCAGTCCCATAGAGGCTATGCTGGCAGTACCGGTTAAGACACTTAGAGTCTTTTGTTCTTTTGTCACAAGACTTGATGTGACGCATAAATGAGTTGTTAATTCCCAAACTTTCTCATAAACAAGCGTGTAGTCAGTTCTTTTCAACAGTTACACGCTGCGTTTTTGGTCTCAAATTATAGCTTTTTTATTTCTTTCCATTTATATTTTTTAGAAGTTCTGTCATGTTCATGTTTTTTTCATATGAATGTGGTACTAAAGAGTTGGTAATGCTTTAAACTTGATCAATGATGGGGAAAATCACTTTGATAAAGATACCTATATATAGCCTAATAACAACATGCAGTTACGTGACATAAAACGAAAGGACTCAAACCCGAGAGATGAACAAATCAATTCTGTATCCAGTACCGACTGCATAGCTTCAGCCAATGGGACTGTCATGTGATGAACGAATGGATTGAACTGAAGACTCAAAAGATGAACTAATCAATTCTGTATCCGGTACCGATTGCGTAGCTCAGCTTATGTGGCTGTTACATGATGAACGAACGACTTGAACCCGAAATCGATATACTCTAAACGTGAACTAATCAATTCTGTAAACGGTACTACAAACTGCATAAATCAGTTTATGCGGATGTGACGGGATGAACGAACGGCTTCGGGAGTTGAGGTAAACTAACAGACTGCATAGCCTGAAGACCCTGATAAATGAATGAATCATTTCAGTTTTCTTATAATTTGGCCTTTTCCTTGCATTGCAATTTTTTTCTTATTCTAAATGTGATCAACATTTGATGTGTTTGGGGAATTTGACGAGATTCAAAGATCCGAGTCGGTTAATAGATGCAAACTTCCCACTACTAATCGCCATCTGCTGGCTTGGCAGCAGAATACAGGGTTTTTAGTCGTTTTCGCAGATCCGTGTGAATGGGGATTGTTTTGACAATGGTGTCGTCTGAACACAGAAAGCTTCTCTGTTTTAAACATATCGTTGTCATGTAAACGTACCCTAAAAATGGACCTAACAAGGCAGGTAACGCCTGATGAAATCGGTATAAATACGTGTTTAATACTGCAAAATACGCTCAATGTTACAGTCACTGCCCTTGATTATTATCCAGAATAAAAGAGAACATCCCAATCGAGTGAAGGGATGTGTGGAAACTGGTTCCTAATTATTGTGATCCAACATTTGCCTCGCATTTCAGGTAAAGGTTAGTCCACTTCTTACCTCCGAGACTGTGTAATGATCTGTATGACCTTTTTATTTTTATTGTGAGTATTAGGCTCATCATTATTGCTGATCACTGTTGATATGCAATATTTTTACTATAAAACTTACTTACGACAAACATGTCTTCTAATATCTTCAGTTGTTGCGTATACCGAGCTGCAGCGGACACATTTGTAAACGACTTGGACCCATTGTGTGAGCTGTCTCTTTAAAGGGTCATGAAACCCCCCTCTTTCAGCTCAAGTCTTGCTCACAATCTTTTTGAAAAATGCAACTTAAATGGGCCTCTGCCTCTCAGAACCTGATTCGTGCTTGCCAAATTGGTCACATTCTCTTGCAGCTGACATGTTGGCTTTCCCTCGCTTTAGCATTCCCCCTCTCCCGTCTTCAGTGAGGACGCATTACGTAACGACAATGAAAAACCCGCTTAATTTGTTGGGGGGGGGGGGGGGGTAGCAGGATTGCGAGGACCCCTAGTGGCCCCCACAGTTGGCACAGTCTATGCGACGGCTCTGTCAACCCACATACCTGTTAAAATCTCAGAAAATTTGGTTTAGGGTTTCATGACCCTTTAATACCACGTTGTTTATATACATGTTGCTGCTGATTGGGCTGACATTTTTGACAGACCCACCAAACAAGAGAAAACGTATCTCAAACCTCATTGCACACCGTTTCCAGGAAACATTGTCGTTCAACCCGGAAACCGTAGCAAAACATTGCGCACGAGGTTTGAGCTTGAACGTGCCCCAGGTAACAAGATGGGCAGGGTTAGACAATAGACAGGGGAGCACATGGCACAAGGAAACACACATGACAAGCCATGTGCTCACGTCAAAGAGCACATGCCCAGCAAACACAATCACAAGCCATGTGCTCTAACAAAACAAGACAAGAACATGCAACTGAAAAGACGTTTAAGCTAAAGTATAAGAATTGCTCAAATAAATTAAAGATAAATATTTAAAAATGACAAAAGCACATTAAATTCACTAAAATTAAAATGAATTAGTAATTGTTACATTTATTTATGTAAATAATGTATTAGTTACTATTTTTCTACCTTTAGCTCTAACAATCAGTTGACTGAAACGACTCCTCTTCCAAATCGACAACGTTGCAGGGTTTTTCTGGCTTGCGTGGTTTTTTTTTTTTTTGGTGTGTGGTGTTTTTTGCTGTGTTTGTCTTCCTGACAACTTGCAGTGTAGACAGCTTTGTTGATTATAATGGGGGTGGCCTAGTTTTGTTGCTTTGCGGTGTAAACACTTTTTCTCATGCAATGGGCAAGTCTACTTAACTGCATTATGTGGAAGGTAGACAGTTAAAAAGTAGTTTTGGTGTTGTATTATACATTCAAGAAGTATCACGTAACTTTACTCATTACATCCAAAACATAATCTTGATATGTAACGTGTTTGTAATATTATTTTGTATGATTATTACGAATAACTTTTTGGTACAAATACAGTCTTAGATTGTAAAAAAAAAAAATGTATAAAATGTGTAGTTTAGAAATTAAAATACATTTAATTTATAAGTTAATAAAGCACAAGATACATTAAGGTTGCCTTCAACTTGATGCTTTCCTACCTTCGGATACTGCCTAATCAGACAGTATAATGTTTTGGACAGCCTCAATTGGAAAAAAATGATGAGCCTCATATTAAAGTTTGACATACATACATAGTAACCAGTCTAGACTACCCAGTCTCTCGTGACTGTACCTTGGCTGATCTCCTCTTCTGTCCTTCTTTCAAGGTTCCCCAGAGTGTCAATCATTCCGATGCGCTCCAGAACAGAGTTTGGCAGCTGGACACACAAACTTGCGGGGCACTCACCGAGTGTGATACACGCTCACACTGGAGAACAACGCACATTTTTATTTCTGTTTCGCTTGAATTTACCCCAATACGAAGCACTTGTGAGATACATCATCTAGCACATCGATATACAATAAATACCCTATTTTTTATTAATGGCCTGCTGCTTGCATTTATTCCTGGTCGTAAGTAAAGAGTGATCCAAGTGTATTTAAGGTATTTGCTAACATGATCATCACAAATTGACAAATCCCAAACGGATTGCAGAGGCCGTCTGCTTCAATTAGCATGTCACCACAGCCTCATTAGTCCATAATGCAATGGCATAGCTGTTGCAGAGAGCAAACTTCTGTTCTGCAAGTAAATGAGCTCAAGATGGTCAGGAGTGGTTTGTTTTCACAAGCTCTGTGTTTGCTGCTAGTAAGTGGAGAACTGAGACTGTTTGCCTAGAGGATCTAAATAAAGCACAGCCCCATCGCCACACATGCCCAGGCGACATGACAGGGAGGATCCAATTACCACTTCCTCAGACTGTCCTCCTCCTCTCATTAGAAGGCTGAGCTCTGCAGGAGCTGGGAGAATACTGAGACTCAGACATGGCACAGCTCAAATGTCCTCATCGCTTGCTGTAGTCTAGACTAACCCAGCAATTACATCCAATTAGATTCTGCTGTTTCCTTACACACAACTTCCTGATGCTTAAGATGCCTCCTGATTTCACCACTGTTTTTTTTTCACGCAGAGTTTGAACCTAAAAGCTTTAAAGAATTATGTGTTTCCTGACATGCAAAAAGTGTGCACTGAATTGGATGCACGAGTCTCCACATGCCTACTTTGTTTCAGTAAGAATGAGTCATTATGAGGGAAGATGGAGATGAGAGGGGTGAGAGCAGAGAGATTTGTCTCAGACATGTTATCTAATGATATGTGTAGGAGAGCTGCACTAGTCAATAGTCTATTTTTAGGGAATCTCGGAATCCTGATGGTTAAGAATGATGCGTCACAACAGAAGAGCTTCTTTATGATTTAAAACGTTATATCATTGAGGTTCCTTTCTTTCAACTACAAATTGCATCAGCAGTGTGCGTCAGAAGTGTGTAATTTTCTCAATTTGACAATACTTTTTATCACAGCTTAATGTGAAGAAACAAATATGAGCCTTTTATAAGTTGATTTCTCTGAAATGTGCTGTGTAATCGCTGTGGTTCTATGGTGGTGATATCAAAGTGTTTGTCTTTACTTTTTGGACATGACAACCAGCCAAAAACAAGATTTCTGGTTTCCAGAAGTAAAAACCCCATTCACTTTCTCCATAGGGGTATTGATTTTTAAAGATAATTTCTAACTTGTTAAAGATAGACCTGCTATGTGCAAGGAGATTGTTCATAGTTTTGTTGAAGCAATCAGTCTGCCTTTCTTATTTTTTAAACAATCTTGTTTAAAATATCAAGATATAATCATGGTATTGTAGTTTCCCCTCTTATCAAATCCATTAAGTGCACAGTCTTGCACTTTTGTCTTTTTGTCTGATTTTCAAATACTTTTTGTTGTTGTTGCTTCAAATAATTGTGTAATGTTGTGATTCACCTTGTGGCTGGTAGGTTTCGTTCATGGTTTATAACTCTTTATTTTGCCAATGTTAAATGACCACACATTAAAATTTGCTGGTGCTACTTCATGCCTCTCGTAACACATTACGGACTCGTTCTCCCTCCTTTAACACAAAGCCACCTTGCATCCCAGTTATTGACAAGTGAAAATAACCTTAAAAGACATAATCAATTTAATATTAATGTAATAATATAGTTGGATTGTACACTTTGTTGCCAATAGTCAATCCTTTTGTACATTATAGTGGACTATTTTGTCTTAGCGGAAGCTTTAAGATAATTATAATGTCTCAAAATATCCAGTGTGTTGAGCTTAAAAGATTGTAAACTTTTCATGATATAGAGAGAAAACACTGCCTCACCGGAGGGCTGGAAACTGCAACTCTGCATTAGCCTGATAAAGACAAATTCAGTGATGCTAAATAGAGAGAGCAGCCCCTGCCACAACCTTGAACATCATTCAACCAAGGTGGATTAACTTCCACTGTATCGAAGGAAAGGGGCTAGAGTCCAGATAGAGAAACATATTAACCAGCTTTATTGTGTCTCAGTGGACAACAATTACTCCAGCCTTGGCATCGCATGAAAATGAAATGTAATCACTGAATAACAGCAGCAGGTGTTTCATTCCTCTTGTAAGTTCGTGCAATCGACAGAAAGGCTTTTGTCTCTATCTGAAACCCTCTGTCTTTCTTTCTCAGAGATATTTTACTCTCTAGACACATAGTGTGTGTGGTCATTATCCAGCTCTCAGAATGGTTATCAGGAGGCAACTAGCAAGCTGTCACAGTGGGTTATCACAGACACTGACCAAATAACTCACACCTACTGCTCTAACACTGCTGAGTGCTTCAATTCACAATGTAAAGAACATAAAACCATGAGGAATAATGACAGAGCATGAGGAATGATCAAAATAGAAAGGAATAGAAGAAAAAAAGAGTTTAAACATTGATTGTTTAGACTTTTTACCAAGTAAACTTTCTTTTAGTATTTTTTTTTTATTTTGCCTAAAGGTTCAAATGATGGTTCTATTTAAAACAATATATATTTTTCAGATTAATATTTCAATTGTCAGACTATATAATAATAATTATTGGAAGCAGATCTATTGGTGTGGAGGAAGAGCATGAAGCTCAGGTAGTAATATGCATACGTCCCTACAATATAGTATGTGAAAAACAGTATGCAAAAGAGTAGTATGTCCAAATTCACAGTATTCATAACACAGCTGGCAAAAACTACTACCGGTTGTTGTGAATGGCAGTGAGGCAACGCAACTGAAGCTGTAAGTCACATGACAATGAAAACCTGACGAATGTAGTGTGTGACACAGTTGGGTAAACAAATAAAGAGAAGAGGGATCTATTGCAGTGCTTCTTTTAATAAACACAAAACAATGAGGAAGATCCACACAGGAGTAGCCTACTCTGGAGAACATGTAAAAGAGGTACAATGCAAGACCAAAAACTGAAGCAACTGAGGGTTAGAAATACTCAGGGGTAACAAGGAACTGAACAAGAGACAGGTGAGACTAATCAATAAACTCATTGGTAACCATAGAAAATTGGGGACCTAAAAACGCTCACTTTTTGAAAACGGGTTTCAAAGTGGAAGTTTTTGAAAATGATAAGTCTATAGGTGCATGGCTTTTCTTTCATCGCCAACTACTGACCTGGCAGCAGAATACAGCGTTTTTAATCGTTTTCGGGGATCCGTGTGAACGGATCATTTTGACAACATTTACTTCGTGAAAAACGCAAAGTAAAAACTTTTCAGTTTTTAGTACAACATTGTTGAACTAGAACTAAACATCACCCTTACTGTATGTTCAGATTACATTCACACACAATCATACTACAGTATGTAGAATACTAACTGTTCACAAAAGAAGTACCTACAGAGAATATGCGATTTTGGACGTGATCCTGTTCTGGATTTGTGAATAGAGAAAAAAAAGGAAAAAAAGTAGCCTCGTCGCTTGATAAACTTATAGTTGAGCCACTGTAGGCACATGGAATATTTAAACATGTTCTTTAATGACTTTCTGGGCCGTCAAGTTTCATTCCCTCAGGCAGCCTATGTAGCAGTGATCCACCTCTCAGATTTAATCAAAAATATCTTCATTTGTGTTCCGAAGATGAACGACGGTCTTACGGGGTTGGTACAGCATGGGGGTGAGTAATTAATGACTTAATTTTCATTTTTGGGTGAACTAACCCTTTAAATTCCACTAAAGCAATTGTTGGCTATTTGCAACATCATCACAACTGTGCTTCTTCCGTAGTGAAAATAGATATACTAAAATATAATTTAAATACATTTATTTTAAGTATACTACAAATACATACTGTATTTATGTACTTAAAGCTCCAGTCCGTAACTTTTTTGGGTTAAAAATTATCCAAAATAAATTTGAGCAAGTTCAACATAACCAGCCAGTGTTCAAAACTCTCTGCTTGCCTCAGCTCGATTCAAAACGGTAAGCTTGTAATAATGTTTTTAATTCCAGTGGTACTGGTGGATTTCTCCGAGAAATTCAAGCATGTCTTTGCGTCATTACGTCACATCTGTACACATAAAGAAGAGTCTCGGCTTGTAGGCTATATTGCGTGAGGATGTTGGAGGTGGAGATTTCTACCAGAAAGACTCGGGAGATAAAATGATGTAACAAAAGCATATATTTATTAACAGCCCAGCAAGCATTTATAAAGTTCTTTGGCGTAGGCCCCGTTCGTAGTGTGCAATCCAAGGGTAGCGGATCTGCATTTCCTGCCTGAAGTCGAAGGCAGCGGGGCAGCCTTATTTGGTCAGAACACATGTGGATGTTACTTACTTGTTCAGATGACATTTTCCGGTGAAAATTTCATATGTTGGTCATACTTCCAAAAAGTATAATCTGTGATTGCAAATGCCAGTCTCCAGACCGGCGGCGACTTACAGCCGTACAGTCTCCTCAAAACATCGGTTCATCCGCGCTGTGCCGTGCCGAGGCACAAACCACGTAAAGTTGATAATTCCACTAATAACTGCAATTGCAGATTTCGAACAGAGATGGCGACAGAGAGGAAAAGCTACGGACTGCAGCTTTAATATAAATACCCTGCAATTGTACTTTTAGTATACTAAATTGGTACAGTTAAAGTCTGCTAAATTGGAACAACTAATTTTGTACTTAATATAGTTTAGTTATTCAGAAATAGTGCTGTTTTTCAACTAATGTGGTTCCTACATTCAATGTACATACATCTATTCTCATTGTCTCACTGATGTTCTCTGGATAAGTGAGTTACTGGTATGTTGGAGTTTGTCTGTAGAAGGCAAATCTCAAGCACTGCCATTTTTTATAAAGATTACTTTATTGTAGCCTAATTGAAGCACACTATAATGATGCCATTAGCACACTTCAAGTTTACTTGGAATGCCATTGCAATGTGTTTTAAAATCACTAAAAGTGTTTTATCAGTATAATATTAATGTATTTTGAACACTCTTACAGTGGAATTGAATTGTAATTGTAATGTTACCAAAATACATTTGAAGTTTTTGCTGAGTGAATTCTACATTTCAAAAATTAAATAAAGGAGTATATTTAAAGGTTACTTAAGTATACTTGGAATAGTTCCACTTTAGCACAAACAAGTATATAAAAACAATTTTAGTTGCACTTTAGAGCTACTTTTGGACAATTGAAATGCATTTAGTACAAAATTAGTTGTTCCAATTTAGCAGACTTAAGTATACCAATTTATAGTGTGGCATAAATACACTTGGTTATACTTAATAAATTGTTCTTAAGTATACTATTTTTGTACTAGGGTTAAGTAAATACAATTTAAAAAACATTTACGATGTTGATGTCAAAGCGATTTGAGTACCTAGAAAAAGGCACTATATAAATGTAATGCATTATTATTATTATTATTATTATTATTACTATTATTATTATTATTATTATTGAATTTTATCTGTGTATTATGTACCTACACAAGGTCAATTATATTGTAGGACAAAAATCGCAACAAGACAAAGTAACACTGAAACATTACAGTAATATTATTAACACTAAGCTCCTCAGAGGTCATACAAGGAAGCGAATTGGCAATGTGATACAAGATACATAAAAGTAGAGCCAGTTTGAGGGGTTATGATTTACAGCATTGCTAAGGATGAATAGATGCCACAATTAACCAATCAGAATCAAGCGCTCATATATAATATAGGAGAATATGGAGCTCCTACTCGAGGACGTGCAGTTGTTGATATGTTTATGGCTAGAATATAAGATGAACTTCTCGTAACTTGTAATGTAAAGCAATGAGATCTTTATAATAGCGAACTACTGACATAAAATGCATATAAATATCAGTTGTCACTTTATGTCTCTCAATAATGTGTCTTAGTATGATATTTAAATAGTTAGTTTTAAGTTCAAAGATCTGTAGGTTTTATTGTGGGGGGAAAACATATAATGCAATACAATACGATGATCGAGAGATGTACAAATGAACCTTCATCAAAAGCCTGATACTCTCATTTTAACACAATTTCTAAAAGTGATGAATGGATAATAATCAGGTAAACCTGAGTTTCTTCAGTCCAGTAATTGTTCATCTTAAAATATTACTAGCAATATAAAAGTTATTCTCATGTTTACTTTATAAAAGTCAGTAAAGTTTTCACAGCAAAAAGACACGTGCTAGTCTGTACCACGATGTGAAGGTGGACATTTTTAGAGTTATTTGATATTTACTTAATAAAAATGATAAGCAATAAAAAAGATGAAAAAAAAGACATGCATTAGATTGCGTACAACACGTTTTTCAGCAAAGTTGTGGGCCAAAGGTTTTCAGGGTTTAAAGGGTTAAATGCTCGATTTGTCTTTCCAGAATCCTCAGCAGGATCACAGAGTTCTTTGTTTTAGCCAATGAACAGTTTCTATTATGAAGTTTCCCCTGCCAATACCATCAGCGCAGGGCTTCATGCACTTGAGGGGGAGGACACAACAGATTCTCCTCTGGGTTTGTGTGTTAGCATAACCCTACTGACTCCAAAATGCTAGTCGCTCAAGAGGTGAACAATGGAAGATCTACGGTTCTACTTTTGCTTGTGCTCTGCTCAGCAAGCCAGCACATATCTCCCATCAGTCCACATCGTTTAAAAGATCAGGAACAGTGGGGCCATTATTGATTTTCTCTGGTATTGCTGAGTTCATGTCTAGGAGTTTGGCAGTGCTTGTTATGTTCTGGCTTCTTTGTCAACTGCATAACCTCGCTGATATTTCTCTCTGATATTGGAGGGAGGATGGTGAAGTTGCTCTGCCAGAGACAAAGGTCAAGGAAATTACTGCTGCAAGAAAATGTGCGATCCTGCCAAAAAAAGACTAAGATGAGCGGGGATGAATTGCTGTCAAATGAAGAATTGAGGATTTGGCAGTAATTTCTTTGCCTTTGTTCTTCTCCCCTTCTTGCTGATCACTCTCCTTGTAAGCACATACGTTTTCCCCTAATTGATTTTGAGAGGTTGACAATTACCTTCTTTAAAGAGGTAGTAGTTCAACAAAAAAAAAGCATAGTCTGCCATTATTTTTTCACCCTCAAATTCCGCAATAGTTCCGCAAAAACGCAATAGAACTAAAATGAGATATTTTAAAGAATTGGACATTTTTCTAATTTTATATATCAAGCAAAGAGTCAGTTCTGGCAGGTTACGTTAGTCAAGCTCACATCAGCTGACTCTCAGCTGATCCACGTCTACCTATAGGAACACAACGCCTATGACAGCATCCATATATAAGCTCCTTCAGTATTATCAGCAGCTTTCTCAGGAGATCATTACCCTCCTCCCTCCCCAGCTCCACCTCTCGTCAGTCAGGATTTGGCATTCTGATTCCACTTTGAATAAGACTAAATTCTCGAATTATGTTGTTCATCAAAATATTTACATTAATTATATCTGCAATACATTCATGTTGGTTCTGTTCTGTTTACCCTAAGGGGGGTTAATGCTCTTATCTATGCTAGGCTGCATGGATGCGCAGTGAGTTCTTGCCCTGAACAGAACCATACCACCAATCCTAACTGTATGCTAATTTTCAATCGTATTTGACAATAGTGGTCCTGACAGAAATATATATTGTACATTATACTATACATAGTGCACATATACTTATTCATACATACATACAGTGTATGAGTGTTCATTTCCTGTTTATGGTGAACCATTCCTTTTAAATTGTCTGTGCATGTGGTCTTGTTACACAGTGACCTCTGCAGAGGTTATATTTCATGTTTTAACTAAATTAGAGAGGATAAAGGCTGTACTGCAATGCATTTAGTCCTATATTTTACATAATGAGAAAGGTGCATTTGCACCAGCTTTTTTTTCTGTAGCTGCCCAAATTAAATTAGTAACTGTAACTGCGCAAGACCCCAAACTCTGGAGGTAAAAACCCTCTTCAGTCCCCATCAGTGCTCCTTCTAGAGTGAAATTAATACTGTCTTGATTCACCCTTGCATTACCTCTCTCTCTCTCTCTCTCTCTCTCTCTCTCTCTCTCTCTCTCTCTCTCTCTCTCTCTCTCGGTTTCCCTCTTTTGTAGCTCTCTCTCTCTCTCTCTCTCTCTCGGTTTCCCTCTTTTGTAGCTCTCACCACCAAATTTGACTTTGCTTGATGTCTGAGCCACAGTGAATCTTCCATGCTTGAAGCTTTTCCCATTGCATGGCTGGCTATACATGTATCTTGCGCTTTTGACATCAGGTAATCTTGTTTTGCGGCAGGAACGCTGTGTTGTGACATTTTATTGCGCAGACATGGTATTTCAGATGTGCAGCTGAGCGTAAGCCTTTTCTCTCCCGGTCTGTGTTTTCATCGCTCTGCCTCTCGGTCAGCCATCGATCTCCATTTGGCTGCTGTGGTTTAGTAATTACACAGCAAGCACAAGGGCACTAAATGAGTTGATTGCGCTTTGATGCCTCCTGGGTCCCTCCGACTAATGCGGTTTTCACGCGGCCCGATGTTTAACTGCTTAGGAACCAAGTCAAACAAAGAAATCATTTCATAATTGCATTGGATGATAAGTTAATTTATCATCCACCTACACATTGCTCAGTAGAGGCCTTTTAATATAACACAAATGCAAAGGGTGTTTACTGTTTCATAAGATTACAAATACATGTCCAGTTGGAATACAGGGCAATAATAATAATATAGTTCTTGTATGGCTTCTTTCTTCTGTACATATTTTGAGAATCTTTGGTTACCAACAATCTTCCAGACCAGATATCTTCTTTTTTGTTCTGCAAAAGAAAATAAATCATTGGAACAACATGTGAGTGAGTAAGTTATGAGAGAATTTTAATTTTGGGGTGAACTATCCCTTAAAGGGGTAGTTCACCCAAAAATGAAAATTCTGTCAGTATTTACTCTCCCTCATGTTGTTCAACCCCGTAAGACCTTCGTTCATCTTCGGAACACGAATTAAGATATTTCTGAGAGCTGGATCACTCCTCCATACTCCTCCATAGGCTTCTTCAGGGATTGAACTTGCCGGCCTCGAAAAGTTATTAAAGACATCGTTAAAATAGTCCAAGTGACTACAGTGGCTCAATCTTAAGTTTATCAAACGACGAGAATACTTTTTGTGCGCAAAAAAACAAAAATAACGACTTTATTTCAACTATTCATGTCCTTCTCTGTGGGCCTCGAGTCAGTTCACTAGTGTAACAGCGCAGCGCTTCTGTTGTTGTACGTCATACGCATCACACACATGACCAGCGTCTGCCAATAGTGAGCCTATGTGTGACTTAGCTCTACGCTATTACACTAGTTTAACTGACTAGAGGCCCAAAGAGAAGGAAATGAATAGTTGAAATAAAGTCAGTTATTTATGTTTGTTTTTGCGCACAAAAAGTATTCTCGTATTCTAGTATTCTCACAAAAATTCTAACTAACCCCCTGAGGTCACGTGGACTACTTTGATGATGTCTTTATTGCCTTTCTGGACAAGGACTGTATACCGTACATAGATTTTCAATGGAGGGACAGAAAACTCTCGGACTAAATCTAAAATATCTTAAACTGTGTTCCGAAGATGAACGGAGGTCTTACGGGCTTGGAACGACATGAGGGTGAGTCATTAATGACATCATTTTCATTTTTGGGTGAACTAACCCTTTAAAGATCTAACAAAGCCTTTGCCAACTGATTGCATGAACCATTTTTTCAGTTTTGGAAAAAATTGACAATTCCGACAAAAGAGAAAATAATCTGCACTAGAATGTTCTGTTACAGGAACTGCTGTTTCCTAATGCCACCGGTAGACAATATGAGCATGTACAGTATGAACCTCTGTATGCTTGCCAGAAAACAAGACACCGACGTGTCAGACATGAAAGCTTTTTTCTTCTTTGGCGCTCTGTCTTCAGAACAAACATGCGACATGTACAAGCACCTACACATGTGTCAAACTACACGTCCACCTTCTGTGCTGCTGCACATCTCACAGGACCTGATGAACAGGAGCTGTCGGGGAAAGAATGGAAGAATATAGATAAAAAACAGCAGATATAGAATCTCTCTCTATGAATACTTCTAAATCAATCTTTCTATTGTTGTGCAAGTTATTTAAAACGGTAAGCATCATTTACCGCAGGTCTTCACCTTCTTCATGAATGCTGATTCTGTCCTCTACTGTTGCATTGTTGTAAAAAATACCCTGTGATTTAATTAGGCTATTATATATCATCCAGTTAATGACATCCAAATGCTCTGTACGGTTGTTTTAAAAGCTTGCATTTGAAATCTATACACTGCCTCTTCCTTTAAAATCCCACTAACAATAAGACCTGAATTGGGTTCAAATTAAACTAGGCAACCTTAATAACGTTTGTCACCTCTCACGGCACTCAATGGGTAGCGACTCAATGGGTGAATAAATACTGTCTGCCAAACCACTGTCTGCTTGACATTGAAGACTGTACTGTCATTTATGCCAGTCTGTCAGGTCCATCACATCAGCCACTGCTCCTCTCTTGCATTATTTAGATTTGCTCTGAGCGCTGACTGGCAATTCTGTCTCTCTCTACAGTATATATACAGTATATATATATATATATATATATATATATATATATATATATATATATGCCATGTAATGAGGAGGGTTGGGGAAAGACCTGGCGAACTACCGCGGAAAAATCCTCCTAAGAGATGGCTTGTAGTAAATGCACTATAATCTCTATTCTTCGTTACTTGCTACTTGTTTATTAAACCTCAACATGGTATTCACAGCTTCTGATTTAATGATGATGTCGGGATTCCATTATGAATTATTTTAGCTTTAACGTCTTTAAGCGTCTCTACTGAGATTTTGTGACCTGAATTTCTAAGTCAGTACTTACCTGTGATCTTTTAATAGCTTGCGCTTAAAGTAATGCATGAAAGGATGTGAGCCACGTACAGAATCCGAAAAGATTTGAGAACCATTCTCAGTGTGGAGCACCTCATCTGATGTCGCTCCCATGTGTTTGTGGGAAATCTCAAGCGACCCCCAGCTGTGCGAGTGGAAAGAGTGCGCTGTCAGATCAGTAGAACAGAGGATGTGTTTGGAAACTAGGACGCATGTTTCTCAAAAGAGCCCACCAGTGCCACCACTACACTGTTGTCTGTAGTGTCTCCAGGGTTTTCTCTTATATGCAAGAATCTGACATTATCTTGGTGCACTTTTCTTGACTTCAGTAAGTCTGGTGGTTTGATCTTCCAGACAGTGGCTGTAAATGTGTATAGGTTTCCTGCTTATTTTGGGTGCAAACTCTGTAATTAAGATCATAAAAACTGATTTACATACCAGAGGTCCTCCGGGAGGGCCACTGTCCTGCAGAGTTCAGCTCCAACAATTAAACACACCAGAACCAGCTAATCAAGGTCTTACTAGGTATACTAGAAAGTTTCAGGCAGGTATATTTATAGACAAGTTGGAGCTTAACTGCAAGACAGTGGCTCTCCATTTAGGACTTTGGACACCCCTGAATTTATTTTTATATATATATATATATATATATATATATATATATATATATATATATATGCATAAGTCAGGGGTGTCCTGGAGTCAACTCAGTCCTGGAGATCCAAAAAATCTATAATCATTTGTGACCCTGGACCACAAAACCAGTCAAAAGGGTCAATTTTTTTGAAATAGATATACACATCACCTGAAAGCTGAACAAATAAGCTTTCCATTGATGTGTGGTTTGTTAGGATAGGACAATATTTAGCCGAGATACAACTATTTGAACATCTGGAATCTGCGGGTGCAAAAAAATCTAAACATTGAGAAAATCGCCTTTAAAGTTGTCCATTTATGTTCATGATTGTACTGCATCCACTCACAAAAATATATTTTTATATGTATTTACAGTAGGAAATTTACAAAATATCTTCCTGCAACATGATCTTTACTTAATATCCTAATGATTTTTGACGTAAAAGAAAAATCGATAATTTTGACCCATACAATGTATTGTTGGCTATTGCCACAGATATACCCGTGCGACTTGTGAATGATTTTGTGCTCCAGGGTCACATTTTTTTTTCACAATGTATCTATTGTATGTATGTATCATAATGCATTCAGATGACTTCATAGTCTTTCTTACAAATCTGATTCTCTTCATGAGGAAACCTAAACCCACAAAAATATAGAGAGGAAATTTGGTTTTACTTTATTTTGATGGTCCCTTTATCATTCTGTTGACTATACAGTAAGTAACGTTGCACCTACATGTCTACTAACTCTCGTTAGAGTGTTAGTAGAGTATTAGTAGACTGGTAGGATTAAGGTTAGAATAAGTTGCAAAGTTATTAGTCAACAGAATGTTCAAAAGGGACCATCAATATAAAGTTTTACAGGAAATTATTTTAAATGCGCCTCTGATGGGAAAATTATGATAATTGTGAAGTTGTCAAAAATGTCAAATTTTAAAAGGAAAAAAAGATTATCATCATAGAGATACATTCAGAATATGAATAAAAATAAACATAGCTCTTTATTATTCAAAAGATTATGATCATTTATAATTGAGAGCACTAGGCCTATGCTATGACACTAATTGCATCTCAGTTAATGGTTCACATTTGAAACGTGATCTTTTTTTATTTTTTGTTTAATTTGTTGCTAAAAATATGGTATAATCTCAGCATCTTCAATATAATGGTAAAATTTTTTTTATTTTTTATGCTTGATAGCAATGGTACCTTTACATATATTCATTTGGCAGGCATTATTAAGTTTTATATCAGTGTATGTGTTCACTGGAAATCAAACCACAACCTTTACATTTACATTTAGCAGACGCTTTTATCCAAAGCAACTTACATTGCATTTCAAGGAACACATTTTACATTCATATTCTTGCTTTCCTTGGGAAGTGAACCCATGACCATGGCGTTGCAAGCGCCAGCGCTCTACTGTTTGAGCTACAGGAAAGTGACCTTTTCGTAGCTGTAATGTTAAAGGAGTAAGACTAAACATGTACAGTATAAAGCATTATAAACTGGAAAACACAATAGCTAGAAGATACAATACATAGGGCTACCTAATTTGAATTGAAATTAAATTCTGGTATGAAGAAGGGAAAGTACATCTTGGGTCCTGTAACTGTCACTATATTTGCCTTCACTAATTCATGTGAAAATGTCCTGTAGTGTGACAAAGTAATTTTTAAAGGAGACATATTCCATGTAGTCTCTGAGGTATTGTCTGAACGGACATTTTGTAGGAAAAAAATGCTAATTTAACTTCTTGTTATTCCTAATAATACAGCTCATTGTGGCGGCAAGTGCATGCTGAAGATTGCTGCTTATAAACACATCGGAGGCATCCACTGAATAGAACAAGTTATTGCAGGTTACATGAGGAATTTGCTGTTTTAGTTTCCAAATTGTAGTGAGCTATTTACCTCCCACCAACATATTAGAGATAAGTCAAATTATGCATCCTAATTCATCACACTATGCTATGCTGTTTTGTAGTATAAATAGTGTAAGTAGTGTGTTCACATTGAAAATGCCAAATAGGAAAAGTGCACTTTAAATACCCAGATGATACCCTTAAAGTGCCCCTATTATGGCATTTGAAAGGTTCCTATTTTTGTTTTGGAAGTTCCCAACTACAGGTTTACATTCTGCAAGGACAAAAAACACTTTCATTGCCTTATAATAAGCATTTTTTTAACCTTATTTGCTCAACGACTCTCAAAGGATTCGCTCAACGATTCATTTTTCCAAACCCCTCCTTTGCGTGACGCTAACCTGCGGTGATTGGTCAGATGACCCAGTCAGTTGTGATTGGTACTGTATACTGCGTGCAGAGATTGACAAAAACAGAACGCCCATCACCATTACCATTACAATTTTATACAGTGTATGAACAGACATGGCATCAATTTTGCCTTACCAATTCGAACCAGAGTCCAATGAGTAAACGAGTTGCTGATGAACCAGAAAGTCAATCGCAAACATGACTGGAGCAGGACCTTTCTCAATAGTAAGTGTCAATGTAGTTTATGGCACTTCAGGTCGATGGAACATGCAGAATCGGAGTAAGAATGTCTGATTAATCTGTCGCCATTTGTTAGTTCAGAGTAACGTGTCACAGACAAATTAATTACCAAATTTATTTAGTTGCACATGTGGGAACTGTATCAAAATGCCAAGCGAGGCTGAAAATCTTTGCTGCAAGGAAGTACGACAGGTAGTGTATTGTTTCTGCAATACTTGTGCTTTATACACTTAGTACATCTAATGACCCATCCTTCAATAACAACCGGCTTGCATATCCAACGTTGAACGCATTTAGGTTGAAGAAGCATTCATCAGTAAAATGACGGGAACACAGCACAAGGTTCGTGCTATACTGCTGTGATATCGTAGTAAAGATGAATTTTAACCAGTGATTCTACACATGCTTGTCCTTGGGCAGTGAAAAAAACTGTCTTTACCTTCACATTGTAGAGCACAGCGTCTTCTCGACATGATGCTATCCAGTGTCATCAGGAATCAGCTGCAGTGTTTGAGGTTCAAGGTTTCCCTGGTGTCTGCGCGCGCAATAAGTGGGCGGGCAATATGCTAATATTTCGTCTTGACGTCACAACGAAACTGCTTATGACTCGTTTGCAAAACGATTTATTTAATTGACTCAGAGTCGACTCTTACTTTTGAGAGACAATAACTTTATATAATAACTTTATATACGGTACACTTTCAGATTTAAAACTTTGCAAGATGTTTTCATTCACTTAGAGCTATGTTACACTTGAAACGTCATTTTCAAAAATCCATAATAGGGTCACTTTAATTAACCGAAAAAATGAAGTTTGGAATGTTGGACACTTCTCTATAATTATATAGCTTAGGGGCTCCTATCATACTCCAGTATTGAATGCCAAAATAACCTCATAAAATGTATACACTACATGGTTGAGTACATATAGTGCATACTGTGCATTTAGTGTAAACCCAATATAGTGCATCATTTGGGACACAACTAAAGTCTTTTTCTTGGATATTGAACATCAAATGACTGACATTTGCTTTATTTGTTCTTGCCAAAAATAAAATAAAAAATCTCTTTTTAACATATGTCTGTGTGACAAATTTCCCTCTGTTTTGCACCTTTTGGCAGGTGATTCATGACTGCCTGCATGCAACTGGATTTTAATTAAAAACTGCCTCAACTCAACTGGCAGTGGAGCTGTTGTTTTTGAGAATTTGAGCGTACACAGCATCTAAAACATGTTGACAGCAGCTTGCTGAGAACTAGAACATTAATAAGGTTGTCTAGCTGTCTTGGCCACCATCCCAACATTGAGGGTCCAAAGTTTTCCCACTATGACAGCATATCTCAACCTGTGTTCTCCAGTAACTGTGAACACATTCAAAAACACCTTAAATTAGACGGAGAGTGGATTTGAAGAGCAGGCCTTGGGTGCTGTTTGATGGGTGTAGTCTTGACAGTAACTATCATTACACAGCTAAGAGGTGCAAGGGAACATTCGTGTCGGTACATACTTTCTGCCGGCTTCAAACTGCTGTTGGCTACAGATCAAGGCAGAGGACAAGGAGAGGGTTTGAGAAGGTGAAGTTAATTGAAAGTGTAAATTGAAAGGCAATTCTAATCCTGGTTTGAAGAACAAAGCTGGTGAATACAATAAACATGTGCGTCTGTTTTGAACAGCATCAATATTACAGCCTAATATTAATTTGCACAGTTGAGTCTATAACAGATTCATTCAGCATGAAACACACGTTGCGATAGCTTTTCTTCCCTATAGTGATGTATATCTGAGTGAAACGGTTTCTCGAACAAGAAAAATGGGACTTGATTTTGTCCATGGGGAATTGATTGGATGTTGTAGTTTCTTATTGCTGTGATGTCATGTGAGTGACAGGTTGTCCCGCCCTCACGCCAGTAAGCACGTCATCAGAGAAGAGATGTTGCTGCAACAGGGAGAAGTTATTTTTAAGGCATATGAATTTTAAAAAAAAAATAACGACGTACACAGGTAAATCATTTATAACAAATACTGCAATTTTCCATAAAAAAAACAAGAATCGTCAGGTTTGATTTCATGGTGAATTCAATACTTTTCTCATCTTTCCCTATTTAATTAATGTTTAAAAAGTGCTATGAGTCTAACTGTGTACGCCCACATTTTAAAGAAGACACGAAGAAAGCAAAAAGACTAATTGTTTTCTCTGTTGCTATCTTTATCAATCTAGGGTCATTTTTCTTGTTTTCTGTTGTGTGCGAAAACTAAAAAAACGGGCTAAAGTTACATCCAGTTGGCAAAGTAAGCTGCATTAAAAAAAATGCTTCAGTTGAGTGCTTAAGAGGGATTTGGAGACATTATATTTCCACCCACTCAAATTGTGCTGCACTCACAAGCTGTCTGACTATTGGGCTCATTACGCAGCTCTCTGGAATACTTGATTCTGATTGGTCAGTTGTGCTAGCGGACTGATATTTTGTAACATTCACCGTTGCCCACGTCAATGTTCCATGTTCTATATATCATAATTAAGAATTATTTTATTTTATTTTATTTTTAGGTATATTTATTTATTTTTCATTTTAACCGCTTAACTGTAATTTTGAGCATAGACGTGAAACCCATACAACCAAACTTAAATGTTTGTAATTCATAACTGTTGTGAAATACAGATCTAAGGTTGGTCTCTTTTTAAAGAAGACAATTCAAGCACTTTTAAAATGAAAGTGTAAAAAAGTTTAAGTTCACTGAAAAAAACAAATGTATTGTAATAAAAAAAAATATTTAAACAAAATATATTAAATCAAAGCTATTAAATCAAAACCAATCTAACCAAGATGTGTTCCAAATTTGAAGTTGATGTTATAAAAAAAAAGTAATTTCCTATGAGATTTAATATAGCCACCGGGTGACAATCACATTTCATTGAGTTTTTTTTATGCTCTCTCCTGTAACAAATGAATACATTTCTGTCACAATATCTCTTCTCTCACAAAACAGTCACCAAATATGGAACCTTGCGTCTTAGACCTTTTCGGCAATATGCGTTTTGTCATGATTAAAAACATTTTAGTATAAAGTTTATATAAAAACAATTGTAATATGAAACATGATACCCCCCACTGAGGAGCCTGCTAAAATGATTTCAAAATGGTTTTCAAAGAATAAATTTTAAGTTTTTTGAGCATTCAAATAATAATTTATGATGAATACTAAATTATGTGATAGGAAAAAAGGGCCATAAAAAAGAACACCAAAGGTGACAGTTAAAGGGTGCTATATTGCAGGAATGACCCATGTTTTACCTCACTCCATCTAATATTAAAACACTCAAACATGGTAATTCTGCTGTACTGGAGGACCACTGAGATTTTCCCATTAATTTAATTAAATACAACAGAGAGGAAAGAAAATGCAATCTGCATGGTCTGTGGTCACAGCTTGAAAAGATTAATGGCTTCCAGGACATAAAATAATCTAATAATAACTTTACATTCTTGAGAAAGAATGTTCTTATCCATGGCGATGAAGCTCAAATGAAATATAGATTCTATCTTTGGCTTCTACCATTTCCAACCTGGCAGTTTGCCTTGTTGTAATTTTGTTATGGTTCTCCAAAGCAGCTGCAAGCTTGTGAAGTGATCAAACAGCAGGTTGGATTTTGTTTTGGAAAGAGTCTGTGGTGTGTTGGCAGTAGATGCTGTCAGTCCAGTGTACTCACAACAAGTCAGAAGACAGAAGAACTCTGCAGGGTTTCAGAGGATGGACTTTGTTTAATTTGCTGTGTAGAACTGGCCTTTTTTGTGATGGCTGTTGTTTGTCTGCAACAAATATTTATCCAGTATCGGCCAGAAAACCTTCATCAAAACTCATTTTTAGTAAAAGAATATCTGGTTAAAGCAGCCAGCTGTCTCTGGTGATAGCGCCTGCCTCCTGTGCAGTCCAGCAGATTTAGGTCTTAATGAGTATGTAGATTGCTGTATGTAGAGGTGTCCATAAAAAGTCTTTGAAGTTTCCTGCAGAGAGCTCACCAGCAGAATTAATCAGATGAACTTCACACAACCTTCTGCATTGCTGAGAAAGGAAAGAGAAAATAACGTTGCATTGCGCCCTAACAGTTTAGAAAGCACATACTTTCATCAAGGAGAGTATAGGGGTGGAACGTTTGCGGCTATGACTAATTTTATTCGTTTGTTATGAATGTATTCATGATGTTCTTCATCAAGCTATTAGATGCATTAAAAATATCTATCATTTATAGAGATCATAAATAATAATTTATACTAAAATATGAATAATTCTGCATAGATACAGTTTTCGATGACCAGCACATTGATTCTTCCACAAAAAAAGTGTTTTTTTTTTTTTTCAACAAATGGTCAGTGAAAGATGTTTAACCTTTAAAAAACATTGATTTGTCAACCTTGGGATGTCAAACTATACATTCATTTATAATATTATAGTTTAATTTTCAGAGGTTTGCAATTTTTGTACTCCTGTTGGGACATAAATGTGTAAATAAGACTGTGTTTTTTTGTAATTTTCTAGCAAAAATGATTAGATAACAAAATAAGAAATGAAACCAAATGAAATAAATGAAAATGTTGCTTTGTAGTTATAGTCATATTTCCCTTAAAATAAAGACAATTACCTATTGCAATTTTTTTCTTAAAAAAATGCAACTGTGTAAATGGAATTTTACATTTATATTTGCATTTAATATACTAAAAAATTGATTAAAAAAAAGATTATATTACAAAATAATATGATGTGTTGTTTTGATTGATATTCAGTCAACAAAGTTAAGGCCTCTGAAATCAAGATAACAATGTATTGCATTGTGTAATTTAATAATGTGAAATAAATTCATTTGTTTTATATATTCACTGTAAAAAATTATATGATAAATTTCTTTAACTCAAAAGTTATACAAGATTCAACTCATTTAAGTTAAACATCCAAGTTGATTGTACTTAAAAAATGTAAGGCAGCAACTTTTTTTAACAGTATTGTCCAAACAACATGGTAACATTGTGTACAACTTGGCTTCAACAACTTCACTCTGAAAAGAAAATTCTGGATGCTTCAAAGCGTGTCTGGCACTGCTAAGGTAATTAGCGGTTGTGATGAGTGGCAGATAGTGGGCATGTAACAGTAATTTGTGTTATTTTGTTGTGTTACCTCATAGTAGGAGGATCAGTCTGCCACGGGCTCTGTCTGGCACGATTAGACCTCTCAAACCCCGTCTGATACAACACAGCATGTACTGCTACACAAAGTCAGAGTGTGCAGGGGAAGGGGAAGTCATCCAACCAAATAATAAAGTGTTATTGAGGGTGAAATGGGAATTTTAATTAGCTGAAGTCAAAAGTGCCATGTGGAACTTTAACAATGGTTGTGCACATTCACAATGACACTGCGTCCTCAGTCAAGCCCTGGTGATGTGACTACTCAGCCCAAACGTACGTCCTTCAGCCATTGAATGCTTTAATAGGGCAAAATCCCTTTATATTGCAGTTATCGCGATTGCCACTCCCCATTTATGAACTGAAAGGTCCATTTTTACTAATTGCTCATTTGTGATTTCGCCAACGCTTTCAACCACAGTGACACAGTAGTTGCAAGGATAGTCTGCCTAAAGTGACATGAGATGGATATATACAGACATATATTGTCTTTACCAGTGGTACTAGTAGAGCTGACCTCAGCTGGACAATGATACAGCAGAATTGAACTCTGTTTGCATCATTGGATCATTATTTTATTTGTTATCCCTGTAAAGCTGGTTTGAAGCAATCTGTATTTTATAAAGCGCTGTATAAATAAAGTCGACATGACTTGACTCATTCTCAAGCTGGATGCATAAAATCTGCTTCAAACCGTAGAAGACATTTCCAAGTTCCCTTTCGAAGGGAACTCAACAATACGTCAACGACGCTATGGGGGACGCCTCAGGCGTGACAGGTGTCTGAAATCACTATCAAATCACGTCAATCATATTGACCGGCGACAGCCCGTGAATCATTAGCGTGAATGATTAACGTGCGACCTGGAAGTATAAAGGGGCGCCTTGCAAACATGACAAATCATCTCATCGTCTTCAGGGACTGTCTGTTTGAAAACGCTACTCAATGAAACGGTAAGAAAATGAAATGTACAGCACACGAGTGTGTTTTTTCCTGCCTGGGAGAAGAGCGCGCACGAGAGGTTCTCGAGGGAATCCTCTGTGTGAACTGTGAGCGTTTTTCTCTTAAAACGCTCCGCTCTCGTCTGGCCCTCTTCTCGAGTGAAGGGGGTTCAACGTCTGGTCCGCGTGGTCCCGCTCGTGCCGAGGCAGAGCGGCGACTTGCATCATGGGCTTCCAGATAGAGCTCATCGATCATCTTGAGAGTCCTGTAAACCTCTCAAATGATTCGACGGCTGACGAGGGCGAACTGCAGGCACCAATGGTTTCCTGCAGTTGCTGCTCTTCAGGACGAGCAGGAGATGGCTGAGGAGGTTTATAATCAGGTAGATCCTGAACCCTCTCAGCCACCCTGCCCCGTGTATGCAGACCTGGTGGATGTTGTGGAGCGCGCCGCCAACAGGCTGTAGCTGCCATGGCGACGCGCTAGAGGAGAGACCGCTCGCGGTAGGCTATGGCGATCGGTTTCTCCCCTGCCATACACACCAGCTCAGGTGAGCCTTCCATTCCTTCCTGATCTTCACACGGAGATCGAGAGGGCATGGAAGAGCCCATACTCTGCCCGTATTCACCGACATCAGCGGGTTAATTTCGCTGATGTTGAGGGGATCGCAGAGCATGGGTATGTGTCGATGCCGCCCATTTGACGAGTCGTTTGCGAACTATCTCGTGTCTGGGCAGGCGTCGACACTGAGAGCTCCAACCCTGCCATCCAAACCGCTAAAGTCAACAGCACGTTTGAATGGCAGAGCATACACGACAGCGGTTCAGGCTGGTGCTTCCCTGCACACTATGGCGGTGCTGCAGGCATATCAGGCCGACCTGCTGCAGGATCCTGCATACCGCTAAGATCCGGTTCCACACCCAGGCAGGCGGGAGGGCCTGGCCCTTCACGGTCCGAGGACCGTAGACAGGGCCAGAGAGCCAGTGTCGCCTCTCGTGCGCCCCCTCCGTGGAGGAACAGGGCGCAGAAGAGGCGTGACTCCCGCAAGAAGAGGGATCTGAGGGAGGTTATCCAGCACAAGCGCACACAGTGTCGCTGATGGATAATCTCCCCGGAGGGCTTCATTAAAAAGAAATCCAGCCCTCTCCTCTCTTCTGACTCCCCAGACGTTCATTACATCAGGCCTGGGGCTGGGCCTATGATAAGAACGATGTTCCAATGGCCCGCCTAGGCTTGGCTAGTAGAAACGCCTCTTTCAGGCATGTAAAGTGGTGGACCCCAGGGTCGTAAAGAACTATCTGGCGAGTCTTCACTCCGCACGCCGCAGGTGAGCTGACTGGTCTTTTAAGAATAATTTTTTTGTGAATTAAAATTCCGAGATATATCTCTCTACAGACCTCGTTCCCTGTATAGAGCTATGGGGTCATGTCAAGGTAATAAGGTAAGAGAAGTTTCCTGGATCATTAGGGCCCTGAAGTTCCCCGTTAGGTGGCCAGAACGATAACTATGTTAGCCTTCGGGCTATTAGCCACCTCAGGGTAGAGTAGTTGGTCTCTCTCTTAGAATTTTTTACTTAGAGTGTTGACTGACGCTAGAGCTTCAGATAGATCTTATGTCCGGCCCACGGGTCCGTTGACTTCTTCCTGAGTATTTCGCCCCTTGAGCTCTGTTTGGGTTTCATTAGGCTGAGCGATTCTGCAGCCCTTTGTATGGAATAATACAGACTATATTCTTTAGTAAGGCTGTGGCTCCTCCGAGCCCTCAGATTGATCTATGCTTGCAGGCTGGCCCTCACCAGGGCCGCCTCTGTAGCCGGCCTAGGCTGTGCCAGGGATAATAGAGGCGCTCTGCTAAAAAATTTTTGCATTTCTTCCTCTGACCCTTCACTGTGTGAATGTTGGTTTCTAGCATCCCTGTATAAACAGCCTCCTCCCGTGGGAGTCGTTAGGCCAAGGCCCGCCCCCTTCTCTGCATTCTGGGGTGACTAGAGTAATGCAGCGTGGTGCTGAGGATGGTTTGTAAGGACATGGTAGGCCTCAAACAGGCCTCCGTGGTATATATGTCTTTATTAAGCAGGGTTAGGCCGTCTTTCGCTTCACGAAGAAGACTGGGTTTCCTGCCCGACTCTGCCATGCAGAACTGGCCTACGGATTTAGGCCGCCAGTTTAGGCTTCACTCACCTCGCTGAGCTACTGCTCGAGCGCTAGGTTGTAGGTGGTTGGCTTTCATTCAAGCCCCACTCCCCTAGGTTGGGCACAGATACATTTCTGTCACCCCTAGAGCCGCTGGCAGGCCCGCACCCTGGTAACCTCAGGGTGAGGTGTGAGTATTCCCCTGTGATACAGGGTAGGTCTGAGCACTTCACTCCCAGTTCTGTTTTATCCCACCTCGCACCACTATGGCTCGGGTCGAGTATGAAGTAAGCTTCACTTCTTCTTTGGTCGAAGTACGCTCCCCTGAAGCCAGAGCATTGCCCTGAGCTGACGCCCATGCATAGATGGTAGGCCCCTGACTAACTGGGGCCTCCGTTGAGGCAGAGTGGCGTATGTTGTACTCCCCTTGTTTTAAGGGTGCTAGCTTTCTTGCGGAGTACACTGCCATGGGCAATGTGATTAGGCACCAGGATGCTGTAGGCGCTGTGTAAACAGAATATGACTTGCTATTAGCTAGTAGGCCCGACCAGGCCTCCCTGATAGGCGAGTCCCCAGCTGGCTGGCCTTAGCAGGCCACCTTATACTTTCACCCGGACTCAGGGCTCAAAGCTACCAGTGAGTTCCCACAGATAGTGGTGACCAGGTGGTAGGCCTCACCAGGCCTCCCTGAAGGTGAGCATCCCACGTACTGTGGTTATCAGGTAGTAGGCCTCACGTGCCTCCCTAAAGGATCAGGTAGTAGGCCTCTCCGGGCCTCCCTGTAACGCTCCCTAGTGGTGCTGGGTTTATGAAGCTAGTGGTCTCTTGCTATCAGTTTCAGCTAGCCTTAATAGGCAGCTGCTGAAGGCGAGCTTGCGCCCTGGCTCGCTAAAGTGTTCATTCTCTGCTAAAGGTTCCCTCCCGGAACCTTTTTCTGCCTACAGCCTGGTTTGCCTACCAGGCAGACCTTGTGCTCCCCTCACGAGGGTCTCTATGAGCATGTGGCTTCCTGAGTCTGGTCAGACGGTCGTAGGCCTCTCGTGAGGCCTCCCAGTTAGATCAGCCCTTAGGCCTTCACAGGCCTCCTCAGTGTTTTGAAACACAGACACTGGGTTGATCCGTGGATCGAGTAGAGAAACTCCCCTCGCTAGCAAGGGTCGGAAAGCACTATGCTGAGTCATACTCTCCGGGATATCCCGTCTCTGAGATCCGGGCCGAGATGTTCACTGCCAGCTTCGCAGTCCCTCGGGTTGGATGCCTTACTTAAGGCATTTGTCCAGAGGCTCTGTCTTCAGACAGACAGGATTTGGCCAGACTAAGTGTCTATGTACTGGCGCCAGGTCAGGCCGTCCTGGTGGCATTTCGGGGCAGAGTACGTTCCCCTGAATAGTGACTGGCTGGGGTTCCCTTGGGTTCCCTAGCCACATTCCCTAGAAGGGACCCCTTCTAATTGGAAGCTGAGGTTCCAGGCCCTGAGCCGGCCCAGGTAGACCTTTCATTTAACCATGTTTATGAAGGTTTTTCTGTGAGGCTGTAGCTTGGGCTATGACCGTAGGGAATGCTGTCACTGACAGCCCAGTGTGACCTGAGGGTGAGTGGTTCTAGCGTTTCATTTGAAGTTGCTGGTTCTGACAGTTGTCACTGCCACTTGGCATGCACTCCCCTTAGCATGGCGGCGTTGGTATATCGTTCCCCATAGCGTCGTTGACGTATTGTTGAGTTCCCTTCGAAAGGGAACGTCTCAGGTTACGACTGTAACCTATGTTCCCTGAGAACAGGGAACGAGACAATACGTCTCCCTGCCATGCCGCGGGGCTTGCCTACCGTACAGTCCCTTCAGACGATAAGGTGATTTGTCATGTTTGCAAGGCGCCCCTTTATACTTCCAGGTCGCACGTTAATCATTCACGCTAATGATTCACGGGCTGTCGCCGGTCAATATGATTGACGTGATTTGATAGTGATTTCAGACACCTGTCACGCCTGAGGCGTCCCCCATAGCGTCGTTGACGTATTGTCTCGTTCCCTGTTCTCAGGGAACATAGGTTACAGTCGTAACCTGAGACGTTTTGTTTCCTAAAATGGATTGTAGGTAAATATCCACTTCATCCGACGCTCTTTATATTATCTGTCTTATAAAGTCCTGTTACTATTTCGATGTGAGAAACCGCTGGAAATTATTCAGTGCATGAGTGATTAATTTGCGAATCTGACACCATCCAAACATGGTTTATTATTGGAAAATTATTCTACGGTGATCTCCCTTGACAGACAAGAATTTACAAGTAATATTTTAGTGATTAAACTATCAAATGAGCAAGTGATATCAGACAGCAGGATTGGAAATGTTGTACAACTTTTGTGCTTTAATTCACCAGTTAAATAAACAATTAAGATAACACCGTGTGACCTACTGTCACAGATAGTCCAACGCTATCTCACGACGAATTCGTACGAGTGAGTAAAACATCGTGACTATATATGAACTCGTATGAACTCGTACGATTTGTCTAAACCCCAGATAGTCCAAGAAGAGGAAGATGAGCGAAGTAGTAGTTCAAAATAGATAAGTAACTAATTAACAACAGAAGAATCAAAGCAACCGTGTGCATAAATTAAACAAATAACACCAGAGAGAGGAACTGAAACAGATGGCATATATACACGGGATAACAAACTAAACTACAGACAGGTGTGCTAATTAATGCTAATGAAAAACCATGGTAACTGATAATAAACGGGAACATGGACAAGGAAACCAGAAAGCAAAGATACATAAATACTAAAAGTCCTTGAAAACATAACCAAAACATTCAAACTAAGAATAACTGTAACATATTTTTGATACAATATTCCTAGTTAGTATTTTTGAATGAATCAGTGTTTTGAATGAATCGATTGAGTAAATGATTCAATGACTCGTTCATAAAGACAGTGGCTGTTTTTGAAATAGCCCCTTATACCCTCATTCACTGTTCCCTTCATTACTCCACTAATACAGTCCACTTAAGGTGTGAAGGAAAACGAGTGAGTGAATTCGGACACTGAGTGCCCAGAAGAGCTGATGTTTTTGCAGTTTGTGCTTGCTGTTTAATAAGAATTTGAAAACTGACAGCTCCAGTAGTAAGGTGAAAAGATTTATCTCGAACTTTGACATGGAAACTGGAAATCTTAATTAAAAATTGTATAGTTAAGTAAATAGGAAATTTGTACCAGCATGATATTACACTGTACCCATATTGGACCAGCGGTTTGGAAAATGGATGGATGGATGATTCAGCTGCGGGCGACTGTGCATCAGTTGTACACTCGTTATTGCGGTGCATTGTGGGATTGAATGAGTGCACTTGATATGGTCCACTATGGTTTCGGACACCACTACAAATAATACCCTATTTAAGGGTATAGGGGTCGATTTCGTACACAGCCAGTAATCTGTTTGGCTCCTGAATGAATCAGTGTTTTTGAATGAATCGGTTGAACGAATGATTCGATGACACACTTGTTTCATTCCTTATGATTCATTGTTTTGAATGCATCGACAGAATTAATTAACCATATTGGTCTCTTGTTCCCACTAACCGGTGCAACTATGTAACCTGCACGAGTCACTGAAAAGTCCCCACCACTTATCCAAACTGCAGTCTATCAGCTGGCTAAAAAATTATTCAATATGCAAAGAAAAAGTAGCCTAAAGTAAATGTCCCATTTTATAATTCTAGACTGGGCTAAATCAAGCACATGTTTGTGTATTCACTAGAGTTGGTGTGTTAATATGTGAGATATAAGTGATATAAAGAGAGAGACATCACAAACAATGAATGAGATCTATAAAGTACACAGGCTCATACTCGTCTTGTTGACCCATGCGGATCATCCTAGTGCTCATTGATTTACTCTTTAGTTGTGAAATCAAGCTGAACAGACCTGGGGCAGTCTGACCAGCCCATAATGACCAAGGTTACAGTCTGAGCTCAGAGTCACTGCGAGGTCATGCGAGACAGATTTGATGCAATGACCCATATCATTTATTCTCAATTAGGTGCAATTAAATACAGCAACAATCTTAAGCGCTTGTGTTGAGCTACACAGTTTAAGTTGAACTTAGAACAACAACTACAATGCGATACTGTTTATAAAGGCTATTTTCTGATCAGTGAGAAGGAACTGTGTTTTGTTGTATTATTTTATATATAGCTTGAATCAGCTACAACAATACTAGTCAAAATTGTTTAAAATATAAAACAAAATAAACACAAATATACAACTAAGTACTAACACATAGAAAATGTGAGATCAGTTAAGTTACTTTCTTCTCAAAACTCCTGCTCTTCATGCCATCTGAAAGAGACGATCTCATCATCTTTTCAGAAGCTCAAACAGTGCCCGTAAAGAAATGTCCCAGTCAATAGGGATAATAGCTCCTGCCTAGCTTAGATTGATCAGTTTAATTATTCATGCAACTGTAGCTCATGACATGAAAAAGATGTGGTGTCAATAGAGCTTCATTGATCCGCTGAGCTGCTGACTGCAGCAGAAACATTATTGTGCGATACTGCAGCATTGTACCTATTTTTACATTTTGACTGTGCTTTAATGCATCGTATGAAGCCATACACTTCATCCGACTTTTTAATGTGTTTTGGGACTGGCACGATATGAAGGAAAATGTGAAAATGGATTTCTCCTTTTTGGATGTGGATGTTCATTATTCTACAAATGCAGGCCAAAATATTGGCTTTGATTGCCTTATTATACTTCTGGAAGTATAGCCTCAAACACATGCATGCTTTCTCCTGAGGTCACAATGGACCAATCAACAGCAATACACATCCTTAAGCTGTACTTGATAAATCTATGCATGCATTCTCAATCATTATCCTATGAATCCCATGCCGAGAAACTTTTGAAGAAAGCTATATAGCAACTCAAAGTGAGTTATTAGGGCCTGTGTATATTACTGCTGCAGTTTTAAATTCATATTTGCTAGCCTATCTTGGTGGAAAAGCAGTTACTGTTGCATGGCAATAATAGCAAGGAATGACATTCATGCTCTCAATAATGAATTGGCCCGGGAAAAACTCTCTCTTTTATTGTAGACGCACTTACAGGCGAGAGAGTGAAAGAAAAGACTGTCTGTCTGTAACATATGTTACAAAATGATAGAGGGACTACTTACAAAGCAACCATACTTGTTAAATATAGCAACCAAAACAGTGTAAGCCTATGGGTTTTTATTTTATTTTGTGGAGTGTATAAGCCCCTGTGAATATGAGATGATGTGATTTAAAATAATCATTCACGCTTAAAGGATTGTTCACTCAAAAATGAAAGTTCTGTCATCATTTACTCACACACACATCATTCCAAACCTGTATGGCTTTCTACTGTGAAGCTAGAATTTTAATATTGTGCTGGTCTCTCTTTTTTGCATGCAATTACAATGGGGACAGGGGGTTTTGAAGCTACAAAAAAGAATGTAAAACCATAAAAAAAATATGGTTCAAGTGGTTAAAGTATAGACTTGTGAAATAAATGAGTTTTTGGAGATGACATTTTTTAATTGAAATTGGCTACTATTTTACCTGTACATTATCCTGAATATTCAGGCGCAAGTTGCATTTGTATGAAACGAACGCTGAGTTTGCGATGACATCACAAACCACAACCATCCAATCAATTTCCCATGGACAAAATCAAGTCCCGCCCCTCATTTTTTTCTTGTTCGAAAAGCCGTTTCACTCTGATATACAGTACATCACAATAGGGAAGAAAAGGCTATTGCATCTTCTGTTATGCTGACTTTTAACAAAAACATTCACTCAAGACACACCAGATTCAAACTGAGGTCGCCAGCATATAATTCCATTGCACCCAACCCACATTTCTGACATGTCCTGATATTTTTATCACTGTTATCTGGTCACTATTAAGTGGCCCACTGATCATTTAGAACATTACCTTCTCTATCCTCAATTAGAATGTCATCTATCATGGCTGTAGCACCAAATTCCCACTCCAGTCAGAGAGGTGACAAAGAGCTGAACTGTGGGAAGAGTGCCTGAGTGTCTGACAGAGGGAATCACTCCACATGAGTGCACTTGACTGGCAGTGGCGGGACGTCACCTTTCATCTCTTTACTGACAAAACTCATTGAGTTCTTCAACAACAGCTCAGTTGCATAATGCTACATCACATACAGAATGTGTTTATATGAAGAGTTCAAATTGTTTATATAAAAACTGAGATTGCTTGCATTGATGTAGCTCCTCCATTATTTACAGGTGTTTTATCTCTCAGTTGAAGCTGTCTTGTTCCGTGTCCGATGAATAAATCTGCCATTCAAGCATCACTCACATTTCACATGTTCTTAAAAAGGAGAAATTCTGCAGACATTAGTAACAATGACCAAAAACATCACACTTTAATTAAATAGCCATGAAAGGTAACGCTTACAGACTTAACCCAGCTAACGGGTCATTCTCAGAACTTTGGATAATGTTCTGGCAGGGTTCTCTCAAAGTTATGAACAAACGTTCTTAGAGTAACGTTAACAGAATGTTCTTTTAAAGTTATTTGGTATTAAATAATGTCCTCAAAACATTATTTACACATCATTCATGGAACTTTTTTTTCCTGAAACGTTTTAGTTGGACTTTAAGAAAAAAAAATGTTATAGCTACTTGTTACTTTTGAATGTTCTCTGAACATTCTGAAACATTCCCATAATGTTTGCCAAATGATCAAATGGAAACTTCTCTTAATGTTTTTACTCTAAACCATTTTAACATGAACATGAAGAAATAACATTAATGGCAACATTATCATTCTTAAAACACTTTATTTCGATGGTCCACTTTAGACATTCTACTAACTATAAGTAACTTGTCAACTATGTCAACTAACTCTCATTAGTAGACTGTAGTTAGGTTAGTGTTAGGGTTCAGGTTAGTAGAATAAGTTAAAATGTTGCAAAGTTATTTATAGTCAGTCTGTTGGGAGCATCAAAGAAAGTGTTAGCAGAAATGTCTAATACCCAACACTCTAATAATGACTGATAGTTGACATGTAGTTGCAAAATTAAGAGAATGTCTAAAGTGGACCGTCGAAATAAAGTGTTACCCATATTTTTTGTTAGCTGGGAAAGACTTGTATGCATTTCAAAATGAGTCATGTCTTCATGCATAGGATTAGGATGTGAATATATACACTAACCAGAATAAGTAATTTCTGCAGTTATTATTAGCCTGCTGGCAGAGTGAAAATCCCTTCATATAAAAACTGAAATCTCATCAACCACTAAAGAACCACAATAAGATCATAATGTATCCATCTAAAAGGCAATAGAGAATTTAGCCTAATAAAATCAGTGTTATTTCTAACATTGATCTTTTGCTGAAAGTCAGGCAGGAAAATCGGAGCCACACATCATGGAGCTGCAGGCGTCCACGGGAAGTGATTTTGGACATCGTGGGAACACTGAATTGCCTTAATGGCCATAATAATGTTCAGCTATTAGCATAGGGCAGTAATATTTGATACAAGCCACACATTTACAGTGCTGTTTAATCCTGCTGCGCAGTGGACGGCAGTGCTTTGACTGAACCACTAATACGTCGATGGTTCTGACCCACCTGCAGTTTAGGACATCAGTCCATTCGCTTCCTCACCATTAGTGATCAGGCTGGGTGATTTTCACATCTCACTCTGTCCTCCTTTCAAACCCTCCATCACTCCCACCACCATAGATTTGTATGCATATTATGCCTTTTTATCTTATTTTAACCCTTTGAACACTACTCACTGAGCATTTATTTTGTTTTTTTCTCACTTTTTTGATAATAAAGTGTGAATGAAAACCTAGCAGTCCTCCCAGAAGAACTGTTATTGCTTTACATGTTGTTTGCATTGCTCAAAAGTCGTTTTATTCAAAGTCAACATGGAACAGCATCCACAATACACAAATAATTCCATAATGTGATATATTTCTGTGTAACAGGATATTACATGAGAGAAAAAAATGTAGGGTGGGACTTGATTTTATCCACTAGAAACTGATTGAATAATGAAAAATAATAAGAGCACAGTTGTGTCAGATGCAGAGCAAGATTTAAATAAAAAATCAGGAAGACAAATATTATTTTATTTTATTTATTATATAGATGATTCATTCACAAAAGGCTCAGGAACATATGTCAAAGAAAACAGTTAATCAAAATAAAGTATTTTAGTTTTGTCTTATATTTCTTCTGAAATCCCTTTAGGAGAAATAAAAGAGGCAGTTGTTGACAAATCTAGTTTAGCAATGAAACTGTAGAGGGTGCGGAGTGATCGTGCTTGACATGCAATCTACAAGTAATCACATCATTACCGAATGGCACAAGCTGATTGGCTGATTGATCCTGCAAAATTAAATTTTATTTATTAAAACAAATTTAGTGAAAGCCTATTTTGGAGATTTGCAATTTAGTTTCTCAACTCCAGAATTCAGCACTACATGGCAATGCTTAGAGGTTGGAATAATGGCAGGATGCACCATTTCTCCACTGGCTTTTACCATGGCAATGGAAGTAATCATTAGGGCATCAAAATGGGTAGTAGGAGGAGAGCGCTTGGCTTCTGGGATGCGACTACCACCAATCAGAGCATACATGGATGACGTGACAACCATGCCTACAACGGTAGCCTGCACTAATCGGTTAATGGGGAAGTTAACAGATAATATTGAATGGGCATGAATGCAATTTAAGGCCTCTAAATCAAGGAGCATCTCAATAATTAAAGGCAATGTAGTAGATAAAACATTCTTCATTAATGGTGAGGCAATACCAACAGTTTCTCAGAAGCCAGTGAAGAGTCTTGGGAGATGGTACGATGGGGATCTAAAGGACACAGTTCGAGTGGGAGAAGTTAGACGACAAGCAGAGGAAGGGTTGAAGAGCATAAACAGCTGTGCTCTACCAGGCAAACTGAAACTCTGGTGCTTTCAGTTTGGTCTACTGCCAAGGTTGCTGTGGCCACTGACTGTGTACGAGGTTTCTTTGACAACAGTCAAGATCAGACTGGAAATTACTTTAGCAGAGTCACGCGACAAATGTGTACGGGAGGCAGCCCCTGTGGTAAAAACTGGTAGAAAGTGGTCAGCAAAGAAATCTGTAGTAGAGGCAAAGGCTGACCTTTAAATTGGGGATATCGTGGGACAGGTACAGCATGGAAGAGGGGGTTTTGCGCTGAGTTTAGCTCCTCCTAAATGGCACAAGGCAGGCCCAGCTCAAAGGAGGAAGCTGGTAGTCAACGAGGTGCGAAAGCAGGAGGAGAGTATGAGGTGTATAAAGGCCATTTCCCAGGCCAAGCAGGGAGAGTGGATGAGATGGGAGAGTGTGGAACAACGCAAAATGGGCTGGCAAGACCTTTGGTCAATGGAAGAGAGTAGGATCAGTTTCCTTATTAGGTCAACATATGATGTTCTCATCACCGCAGAACCTAAACCTCTGGGTAGGAGAGGATCCCTCTTGTCCTTTGTGTTCATCACCTGCCACATTAAGGCACATTTTGACAGGATGTAAGGTGGCTCTTAGCCAGGGTCGGTTTACTTGGCACCATGACCAAGTATTGCGATGTTTGGCTTTAGCATTGGAAGGCAAGCGTAGTATGACAAATAAGTTGCCGTCTGTTCTAGCAAAACATTACACGCAGAAGACAATATTCCTCCGCCCAGGCGAGCAACCACCAAGAAAAGGTGCTAACACCAATTCTCGCCCAGGACAACTGGAAGCTGCTAGGGACTGGAAGATGCTGGCTGATCTTGATCAACGGCTTATTTTTCCACCTGAGATTGCCACCACTAACCTACGACCAGATATTGTTTTGTGGTCTGGATCAGCACGCATTGTTCAAGTGATAGAGTTAACAGTGCCATGGGAGGATGCGGTAGATGAGGCATATGAGAGGAAGAAACTGCGGTATGCTCATCTGGCCACTGAAGCAGAACAGCGAGGATGGAGAGTCCAGGTTTATCCAGTGGAAGTGGTATCTGAAGCAGCAGAAAGGAGCAACAACTGGTTGTGGTTGAGACGGAAAGATTCTAGCTGGCTGTGTACAGGCCGCCATGCTACGTTTTCTTGAAAACTTGAAGAGTCTGTTGGTTTATTTGTATAGGTTGTATAGTATTTACAGTCATTACGTTACTGTGTATATTGCGTGAATGACGGGTGGTTGGGCAGATATTATGTTTTGCGGTAGGTGGTATGCCATACGGAACCGTTGCCACTGAAACTGCATATTAACGCACCAGTGGGGCTCGACAGCCTTAGTCAAACGGGTTGGCGAGTATGGTTGGGTTGCGGAGAGATTGTGAGATTGTGGTTAGGTCTCAGCAGCAAGAGGGAAATACAGGTCAGTAAGCTGGGCTGAGTTGAGTGGGGGATGGACGGGGGTGTCTCTGGGACGCCAGAGTCACTGTCGAGCCCTCTTGAGGTGTCGTGGGCTAGTCGACGAAACACTGAGGACGGAAGGTGCCCACTTGAAGACCCTAGAGATGTCCCCTACTCAGCTCAATCCAGACGGTTGTCATGGGGGGACCGCACTGTGGTTGCAGCCGTTGTGTGTGCTGACGCGTGTTAACACTAGACAGAAGGAGATTTACATCACCATATGGAAAGAAGCGTAAATGGATGTAGAAGCATAGGTTACTGTAAAGCTATGTCTTAGTTGGTGCTTATCTTGGCGAAAGCAGAGTACAAATCAGCATGAAGTTCTAACATCTACTCTCGTGTAATGGAAATCATGCAGTCAATGAGAGTGCTTGATCAACATTTAAATAGTTTGGTTCATTGTTTGCTGTGAGCTAGTCCTGCAACACGCTATCAGATATCCTCTGAAATCTCCCCCCCCCCCCCCCCCCCTTCGCCTCCACCTGCCTAGATCTACAACAATATTTATATAAATATATGCAGCAGCAGCATAACCTGCATGCCAAAGTAGAGCTATAAAATGAAAGCGGACAATCTGTGACTGAGATCATGTGGTTTTAAAATAATTTTAATACAAAAGTTTGAGTTCATGTTGAGCTTGCTGATTTTTCATTGCATACTTCGATATCTTGGCAAATCTGTGCACAGTTTGAGACACTGATGAGGTCTCATCTGAAACAATGACTGGGGTGTTTGAAGTCTTCTTTTGGTTTCTGTAATCTACTGTCTGTGAATGCTGTCTAGAAGCAACAATTGAGATATTACTGTAAAGAGATCTCATTTGTGATATTTCTTTTCTGACTGGATTACCCAGAGCTAGCCGCAAAAACCCCAACATCTGATATGGTAAATAAAACATAATTTAAACAGGATTGAAAAATACGCCTTGGCGTTTATGCTATTAAACACTCCACTGTATGGCTTAATATATGTGTATAATTGGATCCTTGTGGAGCAACTCAAACTGTAAAATGCTCAGAATGAGCTGCCAGCCCACATCTCAGCTCAAGAGGAGAGTGAGAGAATTTTTTTTTTTTTTTTTTTTTTTTTTTTGTTCTCGATACAGTGATGCTACACAACCATGAACTGTTAGGAAATTGGACGTGTGACAAAAGCACAAGATAAATGCAGGATGGCAGATTCTTGAATTTAAGTAAGCTCTATTTGAGATACCACTATATACAGATCTGCCTAGATATACACTATATATCTGATCTGATAATTCAAGAGGGAATTGGCACAAACAGGTAGCAGGTCTTCATAGCCTCGTGGGCTCCACCAAAGTGACAAAATCACACAAACACATGCTAGATGATATGCCTGGCGAACTCATCGAGATGTATGACAGATTATAAAATCAAGTCTGCGCGAGCTGCCCCAGAGATTTAGGCCTTAAATATGATAAGACACATGGAGCATTGCACTCCCTAGGTATCCACATCTCTCTTGCCACTTTATGAGACTGTCTCCTTTCATTGTTTCCCTCAAAATGTACTCGGACACCTTCTGCGTTTTTTTCTTGAGATTGCATTCCATTGTTTATTCTAATGTTTACGGCTGCATTAAACGAATGGTTCATCCAAAAATTACAATTATGTTACCTCATCCTCACTATTACACAGCACTCTAGAATTCTTGATTACGATTGGTCAATTACTGCATTCCACAATTTACAAATTCTTGATGTCGTCCACGGAAACACTGGACTGTACATCTATGCGGTTAGAATTATTGCATTATTCCAAATAAATAGATTAAGATTCACAAATAAATGTAAAGAGTTTCACAAAAATGTATAAAATTCACAAATAAATCAAATGAGATTTGCAAATAAAAAAATATTTACAAATATTTTATTATTTTACAAACACAACTCTGCCTGGCTATTATTTGTGAATAGCTTCTTGTGCATTTGTAAATCACCTCACCCATCTGTGGACTTTGAAACACTTTGCGTCGACGTGCTGACAAATCCACAAATAAGTCTCCACCCACCGTTTCCTCAAGCCTATTAGATAACGGCCACATTGAGCTGGCCAATCATAAAATTGCTACAGCAAAAGAGGTTTAAAATTTGAATTTTGTTAGAATTAGACCATTAGAATGTGTATCAAGCCAAGCCAAAAAAATGTTGAGCTTTGGAAAAAGTCAGAGAAACAGTGCTTCTCTTTTATTATGGGAACAGCGCGTTATGGAAGCGTCACGATAGAACAGAAAAGCATAACTAATGGTGCGTTCTATCAGAGAATGTCTAATAGAAGAGAATTGGCACTGTCTGGTTACTTCCGGTTTCTGGACTGGCTGCAGTAACGCGTCTCTGTCCATGCGGGGGCGCTCGCAGGCGAGTGAAGAATGAATGGGTGTCTAATATGGGGTTTCACCCCCAGAAATCCACTTTTCTCAGGATATAATTTGTCAAGTAATTTGAAAGTTGCATTCAAAAGGGGGGGCTAAGGTAATACACTCAGCTGAAAATTGCATTTTTAAGTTCACGATCTGTAATAAATCGAAAGGACATAAGTACTCGTTCATTCGATTTTTGGACTATAATCTATATTGAACTTGCGGAATCAACAATAAAATCTACGTTGACTCAACGACAAGCAGGAGAAAGGGATACATTTAGCTGATTATCCCCCCAGTTATTCCAGGGAAACCGGGTTGGTATAGTATTGGCTTTAAGTCTATTCCAACCACTTTCCTAGACGTAGATGCTCTCCTTTTCAAAATGCGAACTGCAAACGAAAGTGCTGCCCCAGAGAATATTAAAAGAAGGCCCCTCATCCCTCCTTATTAACCTAGCCCAGGGCTTGCGGAGTGTTTCGCCCTTCGGGAAAGCGTGAAAGCTGAGGTATGGCTGTCTACGTCCTGATGTAGAGAAACCCGGTACACTACAACAACAGCTGCGGGTCTAGCCGTTCGCCAGTAAGGTAAATGTTTCTATGGTAACAGCAAGTTTGACCAATCAGCAGACGTTGCTGCTACGCTTAGGATTGTGGGTAGTGTAGTTTTTTTTCATAGGATCGCGGATAAAACATGTTTTTCTTAAAACAAGGTTGATTTCATACGAACTTATAGCTTCCACAGGAGCAAAAACCTTTGTTTCACAACCTCATACCTCGTGGTCAGTCTACCTCGGATGGTTTTTTAGACATTATGGCTGATAATCTAAATCATTATTGAGAAACACTGTTGACCGGAAGTTCCGTATCCCTACTTCCACGATCCGGAAGCAGGAAGTGTGACATATGCCTATGGGGCTAATAGGAAGTGCCAAGGCTCTCTGTTAGACAGGCTCTGGTTCTATTATTGTCAACGAACCGACTCGGCCCACGGATATGACGCCACTTCCACACTTCAAGCGTGTCCGAGTCGGACAAAAAACATGGATGCCACCCGAAAAGCTGTTGCTATGGTAGCAACTTCTAATAAAATTTTCACTTCATTTCATGTTTTAGTTTATCTTCTGTTAGCAACACTAGCCCCGTTAGTAACACCCGTTTGAAACGAGGCTTTATTCAATATTACACTTACAACAAGACCGATTCCCATACCCACAGGCAAGTGATACGGACGCAGTAAGGTATTGCAGTAATACGAGTGATTAAAATCGTCATTTAAACAACCAAATCGGTCCAGAAACAATGAAAACAATTCATACTTAAAAGTCACACAGGGTGCAGCCATCTTGGATTCCGTATCGGAATTCTTGCTCAGTGTTCTGTCACGGTTGTCCGACTTCCGAGCTGGGAAATCCGAGGAAAGGGGGCGTGTTGGTGCGTGTTGCTACTAGGCAACGTCTGTCTTCCTAGTCGGAACTCCGACACAGATAAATAACAGAACGCACCATAAGTAGCTGACTTGTGAATAACTGGATTCAACCTCGTGATAAATACATAAGTTTGTGTAATAGGTGAAATTACTGTCACACAACAGCCAACAGCTTTTCCCACTTCTTCAGGCAAGGAGTTTTAATGTCGCATTTGATCAGCTCCGTGGATCTAACAATCTATTGAGCATTATAAATAGAATTTTAAATATTAAATAGGCCTACCTGTATTACGGTTCCCTTTGTTTGTAGCAGATATTTGTAGAGTAGATGGGTGGGTTCTTTTTAAACGTGTGACAGGTTGTTGCATTCCAAGAGATATCATGCATTTAAAAGTGAAATAGGTCTGTGTCCGACAGACAAGCGATAAGCATTTATTGATCGGTTAAAACACTTGATCACACAAATAATATTTCATATGAATCTGAATTAATGCATTTTTTATGGTAAAAGTAATTACAGCATCTAAAGTAGGCTAAATGCATAGATCAGCATTGCAAGATTTTTATACAACACTAGAAGTGTTTCAAAGTCCACAGATGCGTGAGGGGATTTACAAATGCACAAGAAGCTATTCACAAATGTGTGCAGTGATTTACAAATGCTCAGAAAGCAGTTCACAAATAAATGCCAGGCAGAGTTGTGTTTGTAAAATAATAAAACATTTGTAAATATTTTTTTATTTGCAAATCTCATTTATTTGTGAATTTTATTATTTTTGTGAAACTTACATGTATTTGTGAATAATGCAACAATTCTAACCCATACATCACTCTGATCGCCCGGGTTGTAAACCGGTACTACTTTCCCTCAGATCACACTGCAAACTTGCACTTTCTTGTTTCATACAAATGCAGCTCCATCTAGTGTCATTTTCACAACAATCAGTTTTCACCATGAATATTACTGTAATAATGCTGCAGCATTCATCCTGTTGCTAGGCCAATTTTTTTTATACATTGTAATGGATTTTATTTTATTTTTTCTTTGGGGGAGGTTTTAAGATAATAGGCCTATACAGGTAAATAAAATAACTTAATCTCAAATTCATATTTTATGACCATGCATTTATTCATTGTGGGTCATGTAATATGAATGGAAAATGGATAGATATGGTCATTGTAGCTAAATAAAGTTTTGATATGTGCATTTTGGAAAATGTCTCCTTTTGTGTTTCACAGAAGAAACAAGGTCTTAGAGCTTTGGAAAATTTTTAAATTGAGTAAATAATGGCATTTATTCCTTTAATAACGGCCAACTTACTATGATATAACTACCCAAGAAAAAAATGATAAAAGCACACTGTGGATGTTTTTCACATTAAAGTGATAGTTCACCCAAAAATGAAAATTCTGTTATCGTTCACTCACTCTCATCTCATTCCAAAACTGTGACTTTCTTTCTTCTGTGGAACATAAAAGAAAATATTTTGAAAAATGTGTGGGGTAATCTGGCCATTTAATGAAAGTCAATGGTCGCCAAAACTCTTTAATTACCAACATTCGTCAAAATGCCTTCTTTTGTGTTTCACAGAAGAAAGAAAATCACACAGTTTTGGAATGAGATGAGGGTGAGTAAATGATAAAGAAAGTCATACAGGTCATACAGTGAGTAAATGAATACAACATTTTAATTTAGGAGTGTCTTTGTGCACATTCCTGCTGAATTTAGGCACATTCACAGTGCTAAAGGGGCAAAAGTCTTCTTATCATACACACTTATTTTGCTTTGATCGTCCATTAGGCAAACTGCTGTTGTGTCACAGTGGTACTGTACAACAGTTGGCTGTTGTAACGGGATTCAGAAAGCAACATGAACAGCCTCGGGCCTTCATGCACATGAAACAGAGCTCAGCAGAAGTGTGTCTTCGTATCTGTTGTGCTTCATCAGCCACTAACAAGGGCAACAGTGGTATACAATACAGGTCCTGAATATTAAATAGCCCAGTTTCAATTATCTTCCTTTTTCAATTATAAAAATTCAGCCCCTCATCTAGGAAAACGTGTCATGGTTGTTTGCTTCCATGTTCCTTTCATCAAAAATACAAAGGAGAGGAACTTGTTTCTCCTCTCTATTACATGACCAAACTGCTTCACAGCATATTACATCTATTATCTTACTCTGTCTTTTAACTCACAAGAATGTAATAATAATATGATCTGATTACAGCAGCAGCAGTTTGTTCTTATTTGTTTCTCCAGTAATCCTGTTTTTGTTCTCGATTTGAATTCAACTTTGAAATGAAAGACCAAACCCGTTTGTGTGACTGAGAGAGACATCTAGTGGTAAAAGCATATAGTCACACTTTCCACCCTGTTATGTACTTTGGAAGTTTTGATGTATTAAAATTTCCTGTCTATGAGGGTTGACCCAATATTTTAGCATAACTTTGCTGTTACATTACATCAGCATATTCAACCTCAGCTTTATGAATTGGACAGTGAGTGTCAACAAGTATTGTTATCAAATTTTTTATCATTATACAATGTGTATGTGTGTACAAACATTTTAGAATAATCACTCAAAATGGAAAAATTAGAAAATGTATGAACATCATCAGTCATCTGTCATTAGGCTTTCGAAGTTAGTGTTTCTTTGTGTTATTGCGCCATCTAGTGGTGTGTTCTATTTACACGCTTTGTACTCGTTTAAAATTTGCATAATAGCACTTAAAAACCGATTTGATCAAAATATCTTGTTTTCTATTTCTTGTTTATTTAATGAGTTTAAGCTTTTTAAAGTGATACATTTAAAAAATACATTTCCATAGGCTTTCTTTATTGTGAAAATATACTTTTAGTATAAAAAATATTTACTGAATCCTCTCCCATTCCTCTGAAGTATATGTGGTACCCTAACTATGCTGAATATTGCCTGCAGGCTTATCTTCTTTTAGTATATTTAATTTGTTCTGTCATGATTCACTACAGTCTTTGGGCCCACCTCATAGTCTTTCTTGAAGTTATTACAATCAACGCTGAACTGAACATGCCATAGGCCTATATATCTAGGCATATATAATTGTCACTTTCTTGGTTTGTTCTAATCAACACACATGAAGATGTATGAATTCAAAAGTCTTCAATAATCAAACCAGAATGCAAGAGGTTGCAGGATAATACACAGGAATACAAAATAGCACTCAAAGTAAAGACGATAACCGACAGTAAAGCTAACAAGGGGAACTAAATAAGACACAGGACAGATGTAATAATAAATCAAGGAAATTAACAAGGAGATTAACAAGACTAAACTGCAAGGAAACACAAGAAACAAAAGCATGAATGAAAACAATGAAATCTAACATAACTCTGACAATAATATCATATAATAGGCCTATATGTAGCCTATGTTATAATTTTATTATAGGTGAGCACTGAAGAAAGCAATGTGCTGAAACTTTTGCTCATGCTTGTCTAGTTTTTAATTCACGTGCACTTTTGCACTATGCAGTTTATAAAATATAAATATTTTTTCTAGACTTTCTTCCATCTGTATCTTATTCAGTGTGTGGTTAGCAATTTCTTTGTTTGTCAACATTGACTTTTTGGCTCTACACATCTGAGGCAAAAAGGATTTTACCTATTTTGAGCACAATAATTTCTTCTATAACCTTTTTGAAATTTTACATGCTTCATTATCAAGTGTATTGCTCTACAAAGCCTTGCCACCAGGTGGCCATTTTTAACCACGCTTGTTTTACCGTTACACATTAGCTATGCGAATATAGCTAGTACAGTATGTATTTGAGATTTTATGATTAAATGTAAGTGCTGATAAATAATGCTTTTTTTAACCTATTATTAAGTTTTAAGTTGTTTTATTTCTTGGAGATACATGCCATAGTATTATATTATATTATATTATATTATATTATATTATATTATATTATATTATATTATACATCATTGAAGTGTGTTTTTTTATTTACCAATCATTGTAAAGATGTAAATAAAAATCTCTCTGGAGGAAAGCATCAGCAGTTCCAACCATCACCATCCGCTCGCATGGCGCTGCATCCCTGACTGAGCTCCTGTGCTCTGGGTGGGGCTTTGCCAGCACTGGGGCATTTCCTCCAGTGTCGGGTTTCTCCAGCGCACTGGCATTTAAATCTGCTGCAGTGGAAAGCCTGTGGACGCCTGTCATCGTGAGTGAATCTGCCGGATTTCGCGCTCGGTTTATTTTCTCTTTCAAATTTCCAACACCGTGTCTATTGCGTTCGCTGAGTGATACATTGCTGCGTCCAGTGGCGCGCGCTTTTATTCTAACAAAGCCTGACTGAAAGGCTGCCTGTTTTGCTATGTTTTTGACCGTGACATATACGCAGAATATTATATAATGCATCCTATTTTGTAATTATGGTCTAGTCTTTTGTGCATTTTGTGTCGTGAGTGGCCTAGTAGACACTAGGGAACATTTTCAATGGACTCTTAAATACATGTACGTCAGAGAAAAAAAAAAGTAATTCATTTGAATACTGCTCGTTGGTGCATATTGTAATATAATTGTCCAAGGAAAACAGAAATAATCGTGTAAGGTTGCCTATTCTCGAATTGCACAATGTTCAGCTGGTTAGGAACCGATGACAGGAGGAAGAAGGATCCAGAAGTCTTCCAGACTGTCAGTGAAGGACTCAAGAAGCTCTACAAAACCAAACTGCTTCCACTGGAGGAGCACTACAAATTTCACGAGTTTCACTCTCCCGCTTTGGAGGATGCAGATTTTGACAATAAACCCATGGTTCTCCTGGTGGGACAGTATTCCACTGGCAAAACCAGCTTTATAAGGTATGATGTGTTTTGGCTCCTGTTAAACAGGTGCTGGTGTCCTGAGCACTGTAAGGACAACAGCCAGGAAACGTTACAATCATGTTTATTATTGTTATTCATGATATTATATTTGAATAATATAATATTTAACAGGATACATGTAAGAATATTTTGTCATGCACCTATTTTTTGTGAAAGATATATTCAGGACTGAGAAGCTTTTACAACAACGCGTTGCAGTAAAATCAGAAAATATTCACCATTTATGATTTATTAAAAGTCATCTCAAACAGCACCACATAAGTAGCCTATTTGGTATATATTTAAATAACTGTCAAAATCACATTTGCAACACCCAAAACCAGCTTTGCAAGTTCCATGTGAGATTCCTCACAATCCTATAAGCCACAAAATGTAATGACTTCAGTGATACAGATTTATCATTCATCTGATTACATGAGAATTTCTGTGTTCACTGAATACAGATTTTGATGTTACATGCTAAACAAAGTTTAACAAAGTACTATAATTTTAGCTTGGACAGAGACTGTTAACCTGTCAACAGAACAGAACAGGCCTGGCTCCAGCAAAAGATGTATCTGTATGACACAATGTCGCTGCTGTGGAGTTATGCTTCTCTGCGGGCTTATTTAAGGCTTTCGGGTTTCAAAAGAAACTACTAAAGATCACCAGGCAACAAGAGACACTTCCAATGACTCCAGCATTGCCATAGTTACTTGTTGTCACTAATAGGTTCCAGAATGCAGAAAAGTTTAGAGATGTAATTGTGGATGGAGACATCCATTTGAAAAGAAGTCATGTGGTCATTCCAACATTTTTAAGACTAACCTGAAGATTATTCTGATAGATAAGTTAAATGAATAGCTTAAAGTTAGTACTTTGTAAGCAAGTGTGAGTATTAGGCCTAACAGTTATTTGAGCTTTTTTGAAGGTCTATGCAAACACTCTGAATTCATTAAGCAAGTTGTAGATTTTGTTTTAAGCAATCATTTTGCTAAATGCTAAATTAAAATTAAATTATGAAAAAATCCTTTATATTTTTTTATTACCATTTCCACAAAAATATCAAGGTGCACAACTGATAATAATGTGTTTCTTGAGCCCAAATCAGGATATTAGAATGATTTCCGAAGTATCACGTGACACTGAAGACTGGGGTAATGATGCTGAAAATTCAGCTTTGCCAGAATAAATGTAATTTTTAAATGTATTAAATTGAAAAGTTATTTTAAATTGTAATAATATCTCAAAATATTACTGTTTTTACTGTATTTTTAGTAAATAAATGCAACCGTTTGTTAACCATAAACTCCTTTAAACTTTTGAATGTTAGTGTATATATTTTCTGATTCATAACCGTCATAAAATGTAATGTCATTGGCTATAGTTAATTTTAATAACATATTCTGGGATTCTTTGAATAATGTTTGTACTCAAGGTGAGTCTTAAATGTGAGAGTGAGGTATTGTCCTGCACTAGCAGTAACAAATGTGCTCTGGCTCTCTTTCCTCCTGTGCATTATTCATAAGGGTCGCGAGAGCCTCAGTGGACACAGTGTCTGTTCTGCTGACTGCACACATAACTATGAAAGAAAATAAGCTCAGCTTTCTCTGTATGTTTCCTGAATGTGAGAAAGCCCATGAAACACTTCATCATAATGTCATGAGGAGTTTCATGCGTAACATTGAATCCTTTCACCATAATACAAAAGTGGTGCTCTGGTTCATCTTCGTCACTTTGTTTAAAAAACATTTATTAATCTTAGTTAATGTTCATTTGAACATTTACCGATACTTTACGGAAATCAAATTTTGTATTTGTTAACATTAGTTAATGCATTGTGAACTAATATGAACAAACAATGAACAGCTGGATTTTTATTAACTTACATTGATCAATACTTTAACAAATGTGCTGCTCATTGTTTGTTCATGTTAGTTAATACATTAACTAATCTTAACAAATAAGACTTTATTGTAAAGTGTTACCAGTTTAGCTTTGAGCACCAGGGTATCCATATTGCAATTCACCCTAATGTATTTTTTTTATTAAATAAACTAAAATTAATCAATTGATCAATGTACAGTAGCTACACTACCAAAAAGCGAGGCAATATTTTTTAAATGTTTTTTTTAAATCTTATGCTAAAAAACACTAATATTGTCAACTATTATTCCAATTTAAAATAACTGTTTTAACATAATTTATTCCATAATTTATTGCCACATGATCCTTCAGAAATCCTTCTAATATGCTGATTTGGTGCTCAAGAAACAGTTAACAGTTTAATATTTCTTTTAATCAATTTAATGCATCCTTGTATCCAAGTATTCATTTCTTTAAAAAAAAAATCTTACTGACCTCAAACTTTTGAAAGATTGTATATATTTTGAGCCAGGGAGAGATTTGTTTGAATTGTTTTGTGATTTCACAGTGTTACAGAAAAGAAAGTGATAGATAACTTCCTCTGTATAAGATACACTGGACTTGGCAAAACATCCAATTGACGCCAGTGTTCTGTTGACACTCTTGTGTTACTGGCATAAACCGCAGCTAATAAGTTCTCAGCTGAGGCCAAGTGTCCTGTAATTACTCAAACTCTCATTTTGACCTACACTGTATTCCAAACAGTCTCAGTGCCGTCACATGTCCACAGCAGGGTTTGTTTGACTGACTCTGGGCCGAGAAGAGTAAACATTATCTCAGCAAACTCACATTCTCTATTAGAGTGTCATCTTATCAGTGTTTCTTTAACGGCAACGGAAATCATGGGAACATGGTCTTACATGTGGTATCCTTTACAGGCATGGATCCCTAAGTCTAAGAACACATTGGAATTTTGGGATATTTATTGGGGAATATCCCAAAACAAACTTTTGGAAACAAAAGGAAAGACTGTTGAAAAAAAGATGACACAGCTCAAGACCTCTTCAGTCAGGATTTAAAAAAAAAACTAACAAAAAAGTCCATAAAGATAATGAGTCTGAAGGGTGCAGAAACCCAGGTGTGGATATGGGAAGCGGGCATTATTTTACACATGATAATGTCCGATAGAAGTGTTTTAGTCTAAATGAATCTCTTTTATAGATATCTCCTGGAGCAGGACTTCCCTGGTATGCGGATTGGTCCAGAACCCACAACTGACTCCTTCATAGCAGTGATGCATGGCAATATGGAAGGGCTAATTCCAGGAAACGCACTGGTTGTGGATCCCAAAAAACCCTTTCGGAAACTCAACGCCTTTGGCAATGCTTTCCTTAACAGGTGGGATTACAACAATAATGTTTTATTTTAGTCCTCATGTTTATTGAAATGAACAGTTCAGCCAAACTTTAGAGCAAAACATTTAGAGCTTTTTTTTGTGTATTGAATGTTATGTGAACAAACCATGTAATGTATAAACAATTAAGTACATTAACAATGGATAACATAATTGTTAAACTAAAGGATGGAAGACAAAATAAAATAAATAAAAAACACACACACACACACATATATTTATATATATATTATATATACATACACATACATTGATACAAAATAAAGAATGATTAAGAGGCAATGAATTGTGCTACATTCAAAGTGTGTCTTACAATTTCAAAGTTATGACTTATTATTTGTATTATTAATTGTTTTAGTGTCATAATTAAATAATTCAAGTATAATGAAGAAAAGTATTACATTTGAGTATTGTTTACATTTATGAATAAAACATTTTGCCAATAAAATGATTGCATTTCCTATATATTCTATATTATAAATACAATGAGAGAAATTACAGACTATATCACACAATATTAAGGCAATTCAGTTTTTGAAGCAAGGAATTTTGATAGATCAGACAATTTTTGGGCGTGATTAGTTTTCTTGCCTGAAAAACGTTTCTTATAGTTAGTTTTAGTACTACATTTCGGGTTATAAATCTTCAACTAAAAAAAAATAGTCAGAAGTAACATGGTCTTCCTGACTCACAAGGACATCACAGAGAGGGCTGGTGCTAGGCAACATTCCTCCTCTTGATTGAGTTTCCTCATGCTGTCTGATCCACTGACGTCCCGTCACATGATTAAGCCACAGACAGATAAGAGCTCACCAGCATATTAAGCAGGCTGTCATTCACAGTCTGAAAATTACTCAACAGTAAAAGTGTGCATGATAGAGTGACAGTTCTTTATGAATAAATCCCCAAGGATGCAGTCGCATGCATGTGATTATTTGTGCAAGTGGTCTGTGCTGCACGTATTAGTCTGAGGGTTTGGCAGGCTGCGCTGCTCGTTGTGCAAATCAGCAGAAAAACTCTTGAGAAAATTGTCTCTTTGCCTTTTGCAATCGCAAAGTTGCATATTTTTGAAATTGGCTCATGCATTTCTATCAGAGGACCAGAAACACACTTTTTTAAGGGATAGTTCACCCATAAATGAAAGTACTACCATCCTTTACTTAACCACATGTCAGTACAAACCTGTATGACTGACTTTCTTCTGTGAGAAGAAAACAATAATGACCTCCATTGTGTGGACAAAAAAAATAGTTTGAGTTCCACAGAAGAAAAGAATGACATGAAGTGGTTACAGAATTTACCATCTTTACCGTCTTTCTACAAATACATTTTCTCTTCTCAGTTTGGTACAAGCAAGGAGGTAGTAAACATGCTCATGAGATATTACTTGTCATGCACCCTTTTTGGCTGTGGGTTTATGTAATTTGAAATGCTTGAGACAACTGCCCTGGTTTTCAGATATATTTTTAGATATGTATATCATTTATGAATGCACAAATAGCAGCAGCTCAGTGTACATGGTGTAAACTACTGCATATAATTATACATCAAATTATTTGACAATACAAGCAAGACCACTACAAATATGGGTATTTTGCAATTAGATTATTTTTATTTTTATTTTTATTTTGAGTAGTTTCTCGTGTGAAATAAAGCTCTCCAGCTTAAAACGTTCATATTTGGCCTAAACTGCTAGATATTTAGAACTAGCGTGAGGTCTGGTGCCAGATGTTCAGTAAATGTTCATGCTAGAATGTGCTCTTCAGTGCATTCAAGATGTGTGTGTCCAACATGTTCTCAAAACATATATAGTAACTCAAAAGAAGAGCAAATGATGTTAGGAAAAAGTTTCCCTAGCCTGAGGTCCTTTAGCGATTCACTCCAAAACATGACACACTTTTTCTGGGCCTAGTTCACACACTATAAGCCACAAACATGCACAACATTCTGGCTTGCTTTTAAAGCATCTAAGGGCTGACATTTTTACTCGGGTTATAAAAATGTAAAGTCTTACTTGCTTTTTATGTTTTACCATGTCCAACTTGGTCAAACTACAGGGGTAAAATAATGGTTTATGGCACTCAGCTCCATAGATCTATGCCAAGTTACTGCAACTTCACAGTTTTGGATATTTGGGACTTTTTAGTTGAGGGCTTGTTGAGCACAAGCTCAAATTAAGAATGAAGCATAAAACTGTAGAAAGTGGGATGAATATTTTCACTTTAAAGAGAGAAGAAGCTCAAGCTCAAATCAAGAATGAAGCATATAAGTGTAGAAAGTGGGATGAAGAAGGATTGCAGTGTCCTTGAGTGTGACTCCTGTTTGTTTGGGTTGGCCTTCAGGTTTGTGTGTGCCCAGCTACCCAATCCTGTTCTGGAGAGCATCAGTGTGATTGACACTCCAGGAATCCTGAGCGGAGAAAAACAAAGGATCAGCAGAGGTAACCGACGGCCAAAATGCATAAACGCACATATGCGCAAAATAAAAAATGTCGACTGACACAGGAGCTATTGTATATACACTACTGTTCAAAAGTTTGGCTACACTTTTTTTTAATGTTTTTGAAAGAAGTCTCTTATATAGCAAGTTGCTTAATATTTTTGTGGAAACCGTGAAACATTTTTTTCAGGATTCTTTGATGAATAGAAAATTCAAAAATACAGCATTAATTTGAAATAGTAATCTTTTGTAATAAAGTCTTTAGATCAATTTAATGTGTCCTTGCTGAATACAAGTATTTAAAACAAATCTTACTGATTCCAAACCTTTGAACGTAGTGTACATGATATTAGATGCATATGCAGTTTCTCCTTGGCTTCCCCAAAACTTCTCAAATGTAATTAAGTTGGATTTGCCAAACCTTAATTTCATTATACATTTCTGAACTCTTTTTTTTTTTTAAGGAAATAGTCAAATATTAAGGGTTGGAGGTTTAAAGTTAATCATTTTACACATTAGCAATACTAGATGTTGTAGTTTACTATTGTTTTGGTTGGTTATACCAGTCCTAGAATGTTTTCAAAGTACAACAGCATATCAAGATCATGTGATTTAAATTTTGAATACTAGTTCTTGTTTTCCCTTGAAAAAAAAGCTATTCAAATTTTTTCAGTGTTTGTCCATGATTTTCTCATGAAGAGTAACAGCATGTGATGGTGTATTGTGTAACCAAAGTTTCAATCTGTTTTTAATTGTGATGTGTTGAAAGTCTTAGAACATGGTGAGACAAGGCTTAATCAAGATGAAGGGTGTTGTTTTGGCTTGTAAACGATAAGGACATATACAAAATTCAATGGCCTCATAGCAGGCCTTATAGTGTGAAACGTACTCGGTTACATAATGTAACCTCGGTTACGAGTATTGCTTAAGTTGCTTACGCTATAGGTAAAGTCATCTTTTCTCGAGATATGAAGCCAAAAATTATCCTTAATTTTGTATTTATTGTATTTAAGCAGACTTAGAGCAGGCTATCTAGCATGCTCATTGGCTGCCCCGCGGCTACTGCAGCAGCCTACCACTGAGCCTGGCGTGACGTCACACCCTCTACGCGTCACAGCCCGCCAGAATGGGTGTGTCTTAGCGTATAAAAGTACGGCTCGGAGGCTGCTTCCCTGGTTTTCATCGACTGAAGCGAAAGTCGCTCGTGGCGCGAGCACGGCACAATCTTCTAGAGAGAACCGAGGTTACATTATGTAACCGAGTACGTTCTCTTACGAGAGGTTCTCTCGTATTGCGTAAGTTGCTTACGCTACGGGAACCCCTTGTCAACGTCGTGCACGCCAAGCATCCACGCATGAGTCCCAGGGAATCCCGGGGAACATAGATATGTGGGAATCAGGTGGCCAGCAACATGGGCAGGCACATGTACATGAGCATCCATAGGGAATACAGAGCGGAGTTGCCGGTCTATATAAAGCATATCAACCCATAACGTGCAGCTCAACCAGGAGAGCTAAGACACGTGAGAGTAGTCTGCGCACGATCAGATCTGGGCAGAACATACATTCATACTGACAGAAGTCTAGCTGCAAGGCGGAAACTTCCAGGTTATAAAACCTAACAAATGTGGACGGGGAGGCCCAGCCCACCGCCTCACAAATGAATGGAAACCCCTTCTCGGCGACCCCGTCCACTTGGGAGAGCGTCGAGGAGACATGAGAGTGGAGCCTCGCGGAGAATGGTGCATTCCACGATTTAGAAAGCTCCGTGTGGAGCTCCGGCAGAAAAGGTGCAGACCTGGATGTGGGCGCTGGGGGGGCGGCGATGTAGGAAACAGCCGTCCAGTCTGATAGGCGCGGGCTCTTTCGGTGGTGGCCACTCGAGGCCGAGCTGGTCGACGGCCATGGAGAGGAGGCGCACAAGTTCAGCGTCCACGCCAGCACGCGTGCGGCCGGATTCCTGGGCCGAGGAGGAGGCGGAGTGGTGAGAACCCAACCAATCCTCACTGTCCGAGGCCAGGATAGAGCAGCTGTCACCTGCGGCGTCGCCTTCCACCTCGTCCCCTGAAGTGACGGCGCGTCCGGGAAGGGGGGCGGAGAAGACGAGGGAGAGGATCGAGGGAGAGGCTCCGTTGACTACACATCAGGCTCCAAGCGGTATCTTAGAACGGCGCTTCTTCCTGGCCAATTTCACAGAGGGCGGAGTGACAGCTTCCACGTTGAAAACTTTGAGTCGAGTCCGCAGGGTCGACATCGGAAGTTCCTCACAATGGACGCACCCCCCGACGAGAGCGCGAGGGCTGCGTGGTCCGGGCCGAGGCAGGAACGCAGATCACATGGCTTCCCGAAAATCACAGTATCTCTAGTGTTGAGTGGGGCTCGGCATGAGCCACAGGAAGTGCGAGACATTTTGAGAAAAACGTCTCGCGCTCTTTTAGATAGAAGTGTGTGTCGTGGCGGCGAACACGCACAGTTAGAGCAAAGTATACTGTCGCCGGATAGCGCAGCAAGCACGGATGGCTGAAGGCGGCGAAGTCGGCCGGCTTCCTCAGACGCTTTCCTCTGCTTGCAGGTCGCTGGTTTCGACGGCGGCGGCTTCTCTCAGGATCCAGCGATGCGTAGAGATTCGCTGAAGAGATGAAAATCAGGGAAGCAGCCTCCGAGCCGTATTTTTATACGCTTTTATACGTACTTTTTTTCATCCACAGCTGTATTTGTATCAAGGAATGGTTGGTGTGTGCTTCTTTTCGTTCTCTGGTTTGCTGCTTATGGTGATGGATAACAAGCTTGGCAGATATTTCGATACTGATTTGGTTTTATAATACAAGAAAACATGGAAAGCCCGAAAATTTGTCAGAAAGCGTTGTCTCAAAAATGACGGAAATTTCTGTCAGAAAGAGTTAAACAGTTGATAGGAAAACTACCTTATGTTTAAATGTTTGTACAACTCTTATCTATTTAAGTGTTGATTATTAAATAAGTTTGATTAATTCATTCGGTTTTCGACCAAGTGCTTAATGAATTTTCTTCCCAGAATTTTCATTTTGGAGCATCTCTACTTTCATATATAAATGTTGTGACATTTCAGTGATATTAAAGATACTACACAGTAACGTCTAGTTAAATTACTGTACAGATGGCCTAGTAACAACAATTAGCACATGGTTACTTCATCACTCATTCAGAAAACGCCATTGCAGCTGAGGGGCCATAGTATTACCACTGTGCTTCCTGGCATCAGCACTTTTCATTTTACCCAGTCACCGCACTGAGCCTCACTGACCGAACTGATACGCCAGAGGATTATAGACACTCATGTTTCTGAGGCCTGAGCCAAGAGCTGGGCTCCCCAAGGTCATTTCAGATGTGATTTCAGAGAACAAATATTTAGCAGCCCACATTTGCGCAGAAAGTAGTAAATGTTGGTTTTGAGGTAGTCACTTGACAGTAAAATTAGTCATCATCTGATACTTGAGCCTCTCTAAAAATCACTTGTACTACTACAGAACAGAAGTTCAAGCAGAAGTGTGTCATTTCTGTGCATATAAAAGGACCAAATAGATGATAGATGCACAGTAATAGTGTATACATTCAATACTGCCTACTATTTTTCAAAATATCATGTGAAATGGTATGCATTATGTAATGATAATAATTTCAAACAGTAGTATGCTACAATGTTGTCATATTACATTTGGCATACTGCAATCATCTCAGAAATTAAATCTATTTTGCATGCATCTGTGTTTGTGTAAGAAAATGTCTTAACTTTTAGTCGATACAATATTGTGGGGGGGGTTACCATGTAGTGTGCTTTGGGTGAATACTCCACATTATTGGCAAATATACTCCAGATATGTCATCTATATACATACTTTTTTATTTTTTTATTCTGTACATACACAGTATAAACTACCATTCAAAAGTTTGGGGTCTGTATGATGTATTTTTTTTAAGGATTTAATATTTTTATTCAATAATAATGCTTTAAATTGATCAAAAGTGACAGTAAAGATTTATAAAAGACTTCTATTTCAATTAAATGCCATTCTTTTGAACTTTTTATACATCAAAGAATTGTGAAGAAAAAAACAATGTATTATGGTTTCCAATGTTTTCAACATTGATAGTAATAGGTAATATTTCTTGAGCATCTAATGATGCTGAACATTCAGCTTTGCCATCACAGGAATAGATTACATTTTAAAATATATTAAAATAGAAAATAGTAATTTTAGATTTATACTATTTACCACTATTACTGTTTTTCTTTTGTTTTTGATAAATACAGCAGTGATGAGTGTAAGACTTCTTTCAAAAATATTTTACAACATTTCTTGATTCTCAAGAATCAAAACATTTAAAACATTTTAAAATGTTTTCTATTACCGAACTCAAACTTTGGAACGGTAAAGTGTACAGTAGGGAAACATGCCGAAGCGTTGTGCGTATGGATTGTGCTGATACTGATATCCAGTATCCTAAAAGTTTGGACGGGGAAGTGGAATTCTTTTCCTTCCTGAAAATCTAAAAGCCAAGGGGAGAAATGACGGGCATGGATCCAGCAGTGTTGGAGACCCCATTCACATCTAAATGTCGACAGGATTAACAAAAACACATATTGATTGGAAGTTGGAAATAATGACGGTTCTTTGTTCATAATGCATATCTTTTAACGTAAAATAAGACGATTATGAGGCGCTGCTGCTTGCGGTGGGACTATAAGCTTTACATTCAATTTTGATGAAATTATTATAGGTTGCATATTATGTCGTGGATATTTTCCTAGAATGCGTACTGCAGTCCCTTTTGTCTTGCTCTCTCAGATATTTCACATGTTCGCTAAAAATGACTAATTATCTCATTGGGAATGTCTGACACCGGTGCATACACACTGTAATAGACGTTCTAGGCACGAAAGCTTGACAGGCGTAGCAACAGTAACTAGGGAGGGCAGGGCTTAGCGAAGGGTCAATTATGTACTTGCAGTCTTAGGTAAACAGGGAAAGTATTTTAACATCAAAATAATTATATGTTTAAAAATAACAGCACTAGAGTAGACATGTGGTGCTAAAAGGGTTTTAAATGGGCCGATAATGAATTTGGTCTGTGCTAGTCTGTAGCTATGGCTTTAAAGAGCTATTGATTGCAGTGAACACGTTGTTGTTGAGCTTTTAAAGTTGCCATTGAATTGTGGATTGAGTCATTTGGAGTGTTCTCACATGAGTGTATGTAATAAGAGTAAGCGGCTTCTTGCCAACTAATGGCACCTTTACACCAAACTGCATTCTGCTTCAATCATAGCATTCAAATCTAGTGTTTTGCGATCAATCTTCCTGCTTGAACATGAGCTGCTAGAGCACTTATCTCTTTCACTTTCTCTCATCGTCTGTCCGTCTCTTTTTTTTTTAGGATTGAGAATCAAGAACTGGGGCCGGTTGCATAAACCACTAAGATCTTTTTTTATTTTTTTTTAAGACTTTTTTTTTTTTATCGGTTACATAAAAATGTAGATTGGCCTAATTTGATACTGAAAAGTAAGACTGAATGCCCATTGAAGTGCATGGGCCATACTAGATCTTAAGACACTGTCTTAACATAATGGCTTTGTTTATTCAACTCTTCATAAAATTTAGACTAAACTTCTCGATTCATATGGATTAGTTTTATGAACTTTTTGAAGCTTCAAAGTGGTGGTTGTGTGGAGTGTCAGTGGAGGGACAGAAAGCTCTGATTCTTTAACAATATCTTAATTTGTTTCGAAGATGAACAAAAGTCTTACGGGTTTGATGATATGAGGGTGAGTTAATGATGACACTTTTTTTTCCTTCCATTTATGGATCAACTAACGCTTTAAAGAATCAGAGTCAGACCCAGATTTGTTAAATTAGCATCCCTGCTGTCTTCTTTTTCTCTCTCCAGAAGTCTCATTTACACGTCAGTGTGATGTTTGTATTTAGCAGGACGTAATGAGAAAATGTCTGTCATGTGTCCTCTGTTCTTTAATTATGTCAAGCGTGACTGTGGAATTTCTCCCGCAGTCACACGAGATGACAGTGAGGAGCGTTCTCTCTCATTTTCATGACTACAGGCAGCTCATTTAGCTTCTTCCTGTAGACAGTGGTTCATACTGTATGTATGGAAGCTTGTTTCCGCCACAGAAGTAAACATTTTAAAAGATAATTGTGACTTTATTTCTCAGAATTGCAAGATATAAAGTCAGAATTGCGTGAAATAAATTCTCAATTGCGTGTTATAAAGTCAGAATTGCGTGAAATAAAGTCTCAATTGCGTGTTATAAAGTCAGAAGTGTGAGAGAAATAACTAACAATTCTGACTTTATATTTCAAAATTCTGACATATTTTCTCAGAACTGTGAGATATAAACTGGCAATTGCGAGTTATAAAGTCCAATTCTATGGGAAAAAAGACTGACTTTTTTTCCCCTCAGAATAGTTTATATCTCACAATTCTGACTTTATAACACGCAATTGCGACTTTATATCATGCAATTCTGACTTTATATCTACCAATTGCGTATTATAAAGTCATAATATTGCGAGATATAAACATGCAATTCTGAGAGAAAAAGTCAGAATTTCAAGTATATTTCAATTGCGAGTTTATATCACGCAATTCTTACTTTATAACCTGCAATTGCGACTTTATATCAATCAATTCTGACTTTATATCTCACAATTCTGACTTTATAACACGCAATTGCAACTTTATATCACGCAATTGCAACTTTATTTCACGCAATTCTGACTTTATATCTCACAATTCTGATTTTATAACACGCAATTGCGACTTTATTTCACGCAATTCTGACTTTATATCTCACAATTCTGATTTTATAACACGCAATTGCGACTTTATTTCACGCAATTCTGACTTTATATCTCGCAATTGTGAGTGAGAAATGTGAGATAAAAAGTTGCAATTACCTTTTTTATTTTTCATTCTGTGGCGGAAACAAGCTTCCATACATATTCAATTCAATTCAATTCAATTCAAATTTATTTGTATAGCGCTTTTCACAATACACATTGTCTCAAAGCAGCTTTACAGAAATTGCATTTCGGAAATGTACATAGAAAAATACAGTTAGTTAATCAAGTATTAATTTATGGCATAACATATCGCCGGCTTTGAGTCGTCTCTTCACAGGCGTCGAGTCGTCTCTTCACAGGCGTTGGGGCATCTGAAGTCTCCGTGAGAGGCTGGATACAAACTGGAGCTGACGAACGCTATTTACCTCGGGACTAGCGTCCCGAGATAACAGCAGAAAGGCAGATGGGAAATAATTAGCATAGCTGATGTTCATAATGTTAATGCATTCGAACTGATTCAGCAGTAGTATTAAAGGTTAAGCATTAAGTGAATGCTTGGTTAAAGAGATGCGTCTTTAATCTAGTTTTAAACTGGGACAGCGAGTCTGAGTCTCGTACAATATCAGGAAGGCTATTCCAGAGTTTAGGAGCTAAATGTGAGAACGCCCTCCCTCCTTTAGTGGACTTAGATATCCTAGGAATGACCAGAAGCCTCGAATTTAGTGATCTTAAAGAGCGCGATGGATTGTATGGCGATAGAAGGTCTGTTAAATACACAGGAGCTAAACCATTTAGGGCTTTATAGGTCAGTAGGAATACTTTGTAATTGATACGTAACTTAATAGGTAACCAGTGTAGAGATGATAAAATAGGTGTTATATGATCATATTTTCTTGATCTAGTAAGAACTCTAGCAGCTGCATTTTGCACTAACTGTAGCTTGTTGATTGAGCATGTAGGACAGCCAGCTAATAAAGCATTACAGTAATCTAGTCGTGAGGTCATGAATGCATGAACTAACTTTTCTGCATCAGAAACAGATAGCATGTTGCGTAGCTTAGCAATGTTTCTAAGGTGGAAAAAGGCTGTTCTTGTAATATATGAAATATGATTTTCGAAAGTCAAGTTGCGGTCTAGTATAACACCCTGGTCTTTTACTGTAGTGGATAAAGTAACAGGACATCCTTCTAAATTAAAGTTGTATTGTAAGGGATTTTGTCGGTACTTTTTTGGACCAATAAGTAGTACCTCCGTTTTATCTGAATTTAATAGCAGGAAATTACATGTCATCCAGCATTTTATATCATTTAGACACTCGGTCAATTTAGATAAGTTAGTGTTTTCATCTGGTCGTGATGAGATATATAATTGAGTGTCATCAGCATAACAGTGGAAATTAATTCCATGTTTTCTTATAATATTACCAAGTGGCAGCATATATATTGAGAATAGCAGAGGGCCTAACACCGATCCTTGCGGCACTCCATAGTCTACTGACGTTATCTTTGATTTTTCCCCATTTAGACAGACAAAATGGTAACGGTCTGATAAGTAAGATCTAAACCAGCTTAATGCCTGTCCCTGAACACCAGTGTAGTTTTGTAGTCGATCCAGGAGTATTTTATGATCGATAGTGTCGAACGCAGCGCTTAGATCGAGTAGAACTAGTATTGAGATACAGCCTTGGTCAGAAGCTAAAAGTAAATCATTTGTAATTTTAACTAGCGCAGTTTCTGTGCTATGATGCGGTCTGAATCCCGACTGGAATTTTTCATAGATATCATTTTCTTGTAAGAAAGAGCACAATTGAGCGGACACAATTTTTTCTAGTATTTTAGACATAAATGGAAGATTTGAGATGGGTCTGTAATTTGCTAAGTTATTTGGATCTAATTGCGGTTTCTTAATGAGAGGTTTTATTACTGCCAGCTTGAATATTTTTGGAACATGACCTAAAAATAAAGACGAGTTAATAATATTAAGAAGAGGCTCTTCGACTACAGGTAACACTTCTTTCAGTAGTTTAGTGGGTATTGGATCTAATAAACATGTTGTTGGTTTAGATGCAATGATAAGTTTATTTAGCTCTTCCTGTCCTATAGTTGTAAAGCGGTGTAGTTGTTCTAGAGGGGCCATAATTGAGGCTGAATCATAAGACATCATAGAGGATTGTATATTTATAATTGTGTTTCGGATGCTTTCTATTTTCTCATTGAAGTAATTAGGGTTGTAACGGTATGAGATTTTCACGGTATGATAATAGTCTCAGAAAATATCACGGTTTCACGGTTTACGGTATTAAACAATGATTATTATTATCAGCTGCAATGAACCTTAAATTAATGAAAACTGATAGGGTTTTTTGGTTGAACATATGGTTTATTAAAACAAACTTTTTTAATCTACCTTTTGAAAAAATAAGAAAGAAAAAATAAAGCTGCAGATCTCCCATTTGAACAAACATGTTTGATCAATTGAATTAATAAAATTCTTAATTTATTAATTATTATTTAAGATAATTTTTATTTTGACAGGTTGTACTAAACTCCTATGAGTTTCAGTCAGAGTGTATTTGACAATGATTATTTTCAACAAAATTATGAAATGCTGATTTAGTTCTCTCAGAGCAGCTCTGGATATGTTCATGTGTTCACGTCCTTATATAGTGAGTGAGACGGCAGACGCTTTAAACACCATGAGCGTCCCACATACTTGAGTATATACTAAGTGAAACGGTGCTGCTCATTCACACAGACACGCTGAACAAGCAGAATATAGATTTACAGTTTTTTGCGCTGTTTAATAGACACACTCATATAGCGATTTTATTTATTGCACAGCTATATTTTAGATTTATTCATCCATCTATCAAATCGCGCATTTTACGTGACATCTGCGTTATATTGTAAATTCCCTCAGCAACACGTAAATAATATGGACTTAAGTTATAAATGAAACTTTATCTGCAGGGAGGGAAGGAGTTCGCGAATATGGGAGAACATATTTGACATATTTCCTCATTTTGCAGCCACTCTTCGTCCATATTTCTGGACACAACTGGATATCAATCTTCAAGGAAAAACCCACGTTCGTTTTTCGGATACCCAAAGTATTCCCACACTGCAGATTTTAACTTTTTTTTTTCGAAGAATTCGCAGCCTCAGTCTCAGACATTTTCTCCAGTGCACATGTATAGGTGGAGTAGTCAAGTGGAAATAAGTTGCATATTCGCATTTGAGATCTGCTTTAATTTTTTTTCCAAAACCGTGGATAAGCAAATGTTCACGATATGATAATCGTACAAGTCAATATCGCGATAAACCGCCATACCGGTATACCGTTACAACCCTAGAAGTAATTCATAAAATCATTACTACTATATTGTAATGGAATATTTTGCTCTGGTGATGTTTGTTTATTTGTTAGTCTAGCCACGGTGTTGAATAAAAACCTTGGATTATTTTGGTTATTTTCTATTAGTTTGCGGAGATGCTCAGCCCTTGCTGCTTTTAGAGCCTTTTTATAACGTGACATACTGTCTTTCCACGCGATTCTAAAGACCTCTAAATTAGTTTGTTTCCATTTACGCTCTAAGTTACGAGTTTCTCTCTTGATTGCATGCGTAGCACTGTTGTACCATGGTGCTTTAGTTTTCTCTCTAACCTTTTTTAATCTAATTGGTGCAACAATATCTAGTGTACTAGAGAACATGGTGCTCAAACTGCTAGTCATTTCCTCTAGTTCATCTGTTTGTTTGGGTGCACTGCGCAGCTGAGATAGATCAGGTAAGCTATTTGAGAATCTATCTATAGTGGTTGGAAGGATTGTTCTGCCTGGTCTATAACGTGGCGCAACGTGACAAATTTCAGCAGTACGTATTATACAAGTTACCATGTAATGATCAGTGAGATCATCACTTTGCGGTATAATATTTATATCAGTTGGATTGGTTCCATATGATATAATTAAATCTAGTGTATGATTTAGACGATGAGTGGGACCACTGACGTTTTGCGTGACCCCAAAGGAGTTTAATAAATCTGTAAACGCAGTCCCTAACGCATCATTTGTATTATCTACGTGTATGTTAAAGTCTCCAACAATTATTGCTTTATCGACATTGACCAATAGATCTGAGAGAAAGTATGCAAACTCTTTTAGGAAATCAGCATAGGGCCCTGGAGGTCTATATAGGGTAGCCAAGGCTAGAGATAATATGGATTTGTTTCTTGCATCTAAGAGCGTAACATTTAGCACAAGTACTTCAAACGAATTAAACCTGTGACCTGTTTTCTGAGTAACATTAAGAATATCTCTATAGATTGTTGCAACACCGCCGCCACGACCGATCAGACGGGGCTCATGCTTATAACAGTATCCTGGTGGAGTAGACTCATTTAGACCGAAATAATCATTTGGTTTAAGCCAGGTTTCAGTAAGGCAAAGTACATCGAAACTATTATCTGTGACCATTTCATTTACAATAACCGCCTTAGGTGTGAGCGATCTAATGTTTAGAAGACCTAGCTTTAGAAATTGTTTTTGTTCACTGATATTTAGATTTTCTGGTTTAATTACAATAAGATTTTTGCTAGATCCTACAGTAGATTTATTGTTTGGCCTCACTAAGCGAGGAATAGACACAGTTTCTATATAATGTTCTACACTACTTATATCAATTAAGTTGGGACAGCAAAGACTGTGATTTGGACTTTGACTTACTAGTCATATGGTGTGTAACGTCTTGGAGATGTTGTCCGACAGAACAGCCGCTCCGATTCTGCTGGGGTGCAGGCCATCAGCACGGTAGAGCCTAGGTCGCTCCCAGAACAGATTCCAATTATTTACAAAGAGCAGTTTCTGTTCATTACACCATGACATTAACCATTCATTTAGAGCAAATAATCTACTGAACCTTTCTTGTCCTAGTCGGTACGTGGGAAGCGGTCCAGACACGATGATCGTTGCTTCAGGCGATGTGCTGCGAACCGTCTCGATCAGGCTTCTGTAGTCCTTCTTCAGAACCTCCGTCTGCCGCAGCCTGATGTCGTTCGTCCCCGCGTGTAGGACCACAGCTCCGACGCGCTCGTCACCGTTCAGGATCTCGGGAATCTGTGCAGCGACATCAAGAACACGAGCACCAGGAAAGCAGTGAGTGCGCACCTTACGCTTACCTGAGGTAGCACGGACATGACGGACCATGGAAGTGCCGATGATCACGGCGGCGTCACGTTCCGGCTCGCGAAGAGGGGAGAAGCGGTTCCGGGTGGAGATCTCGAAGACCGGGAGGGGCGGGGAAGTCCTTGGTCTGGTCCTGGCTCGTGTCTTCCGCTGTGGGATCACCCAGGGTCCGTGGTGTTGCCTCGGTGCCGGAGTGAATGAAGGCAGAGATGATCGCGTCCTCCTGGGCAGAGAAACGCACGGAGTAGACGAAGTCGGAGTCAAAAAGTTACTAACCACTGACTTGTGAGCATCGGCGCGTGATGTTTCAAGCGCTGAACGCCGATCTCGCAGCTCGGCTTGCTTCACCAGCAGAACACGGATCTGCTTCTCCACCGACTCCAGCTCCAATCGTACCGAAACCAGCTCGAATGTGTCCTCACCTGCACTCAGAGGTAACGTTAGACACACATCCGATATGTTCGCCATTATAACAGATGAACAGTAAATTAGTAGTGATACTACCAATATCACTACTAATTTAGGACTGAAATGATGGATATAACCCGTATCCTTTCAGTCAAACGGGTGTAAAATGAGAGGGTCGATAGGCGCGAGGCCACGCGTGAAATGCTAGCGGGCTAAAGGCTAGTAGCCGAGATTCTGAAAGTTGGATCTAAGTAGCGATATCAAAGCAATCCGATTGTTTTTTATAAGGAATAGTGTCGAGGATAAGTTCACATGATATAAAAATAGAAAGTGCTTGTTTATAAATGAGTGGTAAAGAAGAAAATCAGGGATTAATGAATCAATTCGACGGAGCTCCAAACACAAACACAGATCGCACGCGCATGCGCGTGCGATCAATTATGTACTCAATTGTACTCAATTAAATCAGTAAACCAAGATGTCTGTTGTTCCTGGATTGCCTGTGTGCTTTGTGAGATCTGTTTGTGAGGAGGATTTGGCCAGGTGTATGTGTTTATGTTTATGCTCGCTTTGTGTGTGTGTGTGTGTTTGTGTGTGTGTGTGTGTGTGTGTGTGTGTGTGTGTGTGTGTGTGTGTGTGTGTGTGTGTGTGTGTGTGTGTGTGTGTGTGTGTGTGTGTGTGTGTGTGTGTGTGTGTGTGTGTGTGTGTGTGTAATTAGCTGCTCTTATTGTCTTTCTACTCAGCCTTGTCGCAGACGGCACACCCACATGCCTTTCATGGTCGTCATTTGATAAAAAAAAATGTAAACGCACAACATAAAAACAGGCTGAAACTGTCAGGTCTGATTTGCTTTCTTGCACTCATTCTGTGGTGTTTATAAAGAGCTTTACAGAAGATATACAGTGGGTCCCAGGAGTCTGAGACCACATTAAAAATATGGGATTTTTTAGGAAGTTTTAGGATTTTGACATTTTTAAAACATGAGGACATGAGTTGATATAAAAATGAAATGAGAAACATAATAAGATTCAACACTAATTAAGAAATTGGGCAATTTATAATTCTTAACTTACTTTTTCAGTTTGACTTATTATGCTATAGTAATATAATTTGTAATGGGTAAAATGTTTTATAAGAAAAATACAGAATAGAAGAATTTTCACTTGAGATCTTCGACTTGTGGTATGTAGAGAAACATTTACATACACTTTTTTTAAAGTCTCTTATCCGCACCAAGGCTGTATGTATTTGATCAAAAAAATAAATACAGTAATATTGTGAAATACTACAAATTAAAATAACTCTTTTCAATATTATTATTTATCCCAGGGATGGCAAAAAGCTAATTTTTCAGCATCATCACTCCAGTCTAATATGCTGATTTGCTGCTCAAGAAACATTTCGTATCATTATCAATGATGAAAACAGTGATGCATTCTTTTCAGGAAAGTTCAGGAAAAAATTCTTTTTAGAAAGTTCAAAAGACCGGCATTTCTTTGAAATTTAAATTTTTGTAACAATGTAAGTCTGTACTGCCACTTTTGATCAATTTAATGCATCCTTGACGAATAAAAGTAAAAATGTCTTTTAAAAAAAATCTTAATGACCCCAATAAATAATCATAATTTGGCTAGGTGAGATTAACTCAGCTTTTTCCTGACAGCACCTGCAGTATCAATGTCAGAGTAACCTTAGTGATGTAAAGTATAGAGCACCAGCACTGAAAGATGCTTCCTCATCCAGATGACTCCATTAATAACATCTGAACAGTTCTGACAACCATCAGCACTTTTTAATGCATCCATTACAAGAATGGCATCTCGCAGGAAGCATTATAAACTTTGTCAGACAAACACCGACACAGCATACAGTATATTCGCAATATAGCTGACCATGATACCAATATTAAAGTGGTGTGTGTGTATATATATATATATATATATATATCTTACTTTACACGTTTAGGCTTCTATCTTTTAGGTTGTGCAAGTATTTTTTTGTCAATTTACAAAGGAAATATGATCCTAATTACTCCACTGCTTAGAGAGTCATTAATAGAGAATGGCCATTAGCTTCATCATTCAACTTTTCATCGCTGTAATACTGTAGGATCCCTTTCTCCGTCTCTTCTACTCCATATTCAAGTATTTGGCAGTGCAGTGTGTTTCTGAGCGTACAGCTGTAAGGCTCTATTGACCGCTTGCCAGCATTGCTCCCAAGAGTGGCTTTATCATTCCCAGCTCTCCTCTACCTCCACCACAGTCAGGTGCTGTGAAATAGACCTTGTTTCCTTCAGGAAATACTTCCTGCCAAATCCAATCACTGGAGTTCTGTGGTATTATATGTTCAGCTGACTGTGTAACAGATGAGAGTGGTTCTGATGTAGCTTTGTAGATACGCATTGGTCACTTAAATTGCTGTTTGTCTTTAATTAGAAAAATGTTAGGGGCTCAGATTGCAACAATATAGAAACACCTTGTAGCCTACATTGAGATTAAAAGGTCTTAATTTGACAAACATTTTTAAATCCTATTGACTTCATTATTGAATGATGTAAATTTAGCATTAAATTTGCTGTGAATATGTTTTGCCATTTAGTCGCATCAGACATGTTTCGAACTGTGTTCGAAATCGCCCCCTATACCCTCATTCACTATTCCCTACATTACTCCAGTAAAATAGTCCACTTGAAGGAGTGAATAACGAGTGAGTGAATTCGGACACTGAGTGCCCGGAAGCCGCCACTTTTGCATAGTTTGTGCTTGCTGTTTAATAATTAATTGAAACATAGCAAACTGTCAGCTCCAGTAGTAATGAAAAGATCTATCCTGAACTGTGGATCATAGTGCATTATGCATTCTCTAGCCGTTGAGCGTACATCAGTTGTACACTTGTTATTGCGGTGCATTGTGGGATTGAATGAGTGCACTCAATAACGTCCACTATGGTTTTGGACATGGCTGTCCCCTCAAATAGTGCCCTATTTAAGAATATAGGGGGCGATTTCGGACACAGCCTTGGTGTAGTCTGATTCACAAAAAATTATTCTTATGAGATGGTTCTTTTCAGTGAATCACTAGATGTCACCTTGGGGTTCTAAGCATGCGTCAAAACCGCCGCCATCTTGGAACAGGGGTCTTGTCATAGGAAGTAGCTAGGTAACGTTGAATTCGTGGATGATACCGGACTTTTGTGCTGCGTATGGATGTTCACACGAACGAAATCTAAAAACCAGACTTTTTAAATTTAAATTTTTTAAAATTTCTCTGGACTCTATAATAAATACATGTCTGACCGTTGGAACGTACCAAAACAACTAGAAAATATAATTCATGACGATTTATGGTGATTTTATTTCCGTTAGACCTTTTCCTACATTGACGCTGATGAGGGGCTCCCCTGTTTCAAGATGGCGGCTCTTACGCATTCGTTCCAATGAACTGCCGTAGCCAAGGCGACATCTAGTGTTTATATCTATGTGGCACAACCAATGTAGTCTGATTCATTTACAAAGGATTCTTATGACGAATCACTATCATCCAGCTCGTACGGTGTAATCTGATTCATAATCAAATTACTCTTATCATCAGTATGTTCTTTTCATTGAACCTATAACAGCCAGCACAACCATTGTAATCTGATTCATAAACAAATGACTCTCATGAGCACGTTCTATTTAGTGAATCAATAACATACAGCACAACCATTGTAGTCTGATTCTTGGACAAATCAGTTGGATCTCTTAATTTAAAGTTCAAATAATGGGTTACCAGTTTGAATCAGTCTGACTTTCACTGAACTGAAACCATAGGTGCGGTTACTGAATCACCATCTTAACTGAACTGAAAGAAATCATTAGTTTCAGTGATGTCCATAAAGACATTGTCCATTGAAATTGTTTTTTATGATTTTTTTTTTTTTGGGGGGGGGTTTTATTGTGCGTTTTGTATGATTGACATATTTTATCTTCATCAGTTCAGGATGTTGCAGTGTAGAAATGCAGCACAGCATCAGCCAAAACCATTTTATTTTATTTCCCTTTTTTTATCTGTTCATTCCAGACCATATTACTCTTTCTAGTGCCATTAACTACCTAAACTTTCACTTTTGTCAATCTGAGACATTTCTAATTAAAAGTCTATCCATTTTTCCCCCTGTGTTACTGTAATTTCATATCTTTGTATCTTTTTCTTCCCATGAACAGTTGCTACAGAAGATGGCTTTGGTTATAGCAGCCTGCATAAATGTCCGTATGGAGGTATTGTAGATATTGCCAAACTACTGTTAACACCTGCAGCTTATTACGCCAATGAAGTTCCAGCACACCAGACGTGCTGTGAAATCACAGGGCCTCCTGATATTAACACTAAGATCTGTCCCTCTTCAACAATATAATCACAGCTGTAATGCCAAGCCCAGTTTCACCGCTGTTATTGTCCTGCTCTCAATGACACTGTCTCATGTGTCTGTTACTGTAGATGTTGGCTTTATTAGATCTTTGAGTTTGCTAGTCTCAGTCTGAAGTTACAACAATACTGGATAGAGCTCTATAAGTTGTTGAAAAGAAAAAGCAGGTGACAATAAAGCGTCTCCGTGTGAAACTGCCAAATCTGAAGGGATGGTCCACCCCATTTCTGTAGGCATGGAATCTTCCTGTGGAAGAAATGGTTATGTCGGCCATATTCCATGTCACTGATTTGAAATATTAACACACTAATTCCTCCCAACAGAACTGCCAACTTTGGAAATATACTCTTTTTTTTCAATCTTGGTCGTGCCAAAACCCTTTGGGTATAAAGGTGGTGCACTGACGGTGTAACTCTGTGTAACTGGATGATGTTACAGAAGATATACATCAGAACAAAAGCAATGACAGATTGACCTAGATCAAAAGCAAAGCTTGATCAGTAATCATTGCCTTTTCTCCTTTCAGAAAAAAATTAACATTCCAGGGTGGAATATATTACAGTTATTCATAAACCTTCATATTGTTTTCCATCAAGTGTGTCCTAAATGGTAATTATTGAAATAGTAGAGCCAAAAACCTAAAATATAAAAATAAAGCTAATTCAAAATATGAATTATAAAAACTATAACAGGGCTCCAGACTAACATTCGAAAGAAGTTTGAGATTTGAGAAAGTTCTATAGATGATGGCACCAGCACCTGATTTGGTAGCACTGGGGGTAAATGTAATTTCATTTACTATGTTTTTGCATTAATATGTGCAGCAATTTGATAGTACATTTGACAGTAAAGCACTGAGCTAGTTGAGATGCAGATAACAATAAATATTATTAACAACAGTAACATGTAAAAACAATATAATGTAAATGTATTTTTGGTCATCATGTTAAAATAACATTTAACATCTAATAACATTTAAATTGAATAATTTTTAAAGCTTTGTAGTCCTTGAAAAAGGTTTCACTCTCAAAAGGTTGTATGAACCCTGAAATGAAACCATTTCTGCCACAATACCATAGTTACAGTTAGCGTTACTACTAAAAGCCTTCAATAGCTTGTTTTTTTCATGGCACAATGTCGCTTCTGGTTTCCACATCAGAATGATCTGATATCTATGGTTTATAACAGAGAATTCTGTGCCGAATTTGAATGCTTCTGACTAGATCTTGCAGCGATAATACTGCGGTTCACATGCGCTTACTTTTTGTTTGCCGTTTGATGTTTCTCATTTTCAATTCAAATGGTTGCAGCTCTTATCAGTTGGGCAACGTGGTGGTCACACCAGGCAACCTCCAACAAAATGTACTCGCACCAGCAAGAAAAAAGGTTGCAAAATGCTACGATTTGGTTGCAGTCTGGAGCCCTGTATGGTAATAATAGTATATTATAAATTAAGAATGTTTAAAGTATTTATATAATATTATATATGTAGAATATTTTGAATAAGCTTTTATTTAATATTTTAATTTTTATTAGTTTCTGGTTTTTAAATAATTTCTACATAGCTTTAATTTTTTATTTCAGTTTTAGCATGTAATGTAGCATAAAGGTGGAGGGAGGGGACAAAAATAGTTTATGAGTATCTTTTCAAGGTTTTTCTTCTGTCAGTGTAAACTTTATATCCACTGTAGCAATATTATGATTTTCTTGTCACAAGCACACAGTGTCCTAACCGGTTGCAATGGGAAGGTAATTTGTCTATCACCACTAAAAGCAAACACTGTGCAATAACAATCTCCTGTTGAGGCTGATTAGGACACAGTGGTGAGGTTTCTGGTTCATTCGAACTGTATTGCATCTGAATAACTTATTTTTTTTAATTCATCAAAACATCCTAGAATTAAGTCTTTTTTTATCCTCTGTTGCATTGCAGCAATGCAACTGGATTTGGAGATATCATATCATGTATTACAAGACTAAGTAGACCATAGCATTAGGTTTCATTTGAAGAATTCTGACCCCTTTCAAAATCTCAGCAGCTAGGAAGTTGAACGTGCAGTCACCCAGATAATGTAAAAGCTAGTTTTACACTCCTCCATAAGAGACTACAGCTCCTTGAAGTGCCCCTATTATGGATTTTTGAAAATGACCTTTCATGTGTAACATAGCTCTAAGTGAATGAAAACATCCTGCAAAGTTTTACATCTAAAAGTGCACCGTATATAAAGTTATTGTCTTTCAAAACTAAGAGTCGACTCTGAGTCAATGAAATGATCGTTTTTCAAACAAGTCATAAGCCATTTCGTTGTGACGTCAAGACGAAACATTAGCATATTGCCCGCCCACTTATTGCGCGCGCAGACACCGGGTAAACCTTGAACCTCAAACACTGCAGCTGATTCCTGATGATACTGGATAGCATCATGTCGAGAAGATGCTGTGCTCTACAATGTGAAGGTAAAGACAGTTTTTTTCACTGCCCAAGGACGAGCATGTGAAGAATCAGTGGTTAAAATTCATCTTTACTACGATATCACAGCAGTATAGCACGAACCTTGTCATTTTACTGACGACTGACTGCTTCTCAAATCTCGGAGTTCAATGCAGGATTCACAAACCGCTTGCTCTTGAAAGTTCAAAATACTTAGTTTTGAGTTTTATATTGTGTTGGTTTCCTGCTAACTTATTAACTCACATTATTACTGTCTTACTGAGATACTTCTGCTAATCGGGTGTGGGCCATTGTTACCTAAAACTGTGTCTATTAATGCAGATTGTCTGTCGTTCTCACTACTTTGAGGAAAGATTAAGAATGGAGCAAGATTTGTTTTAACAACGTTTATGTTACATCAGTCATTCACGCTAGAGTTTGGCTAATGTATGCACTGTTATTGATACAGTTTCCACATGTTTACAGCAATAAATTAGAAAAATACTCAGTAAATAAATAAGTACAAGTAAAATAATGATGGTGAGGAATTGTGCTGTACACAGTAGACCAATCATAACAGACTGAGCTATCTGGCCAATCAGAGCAGAGTAGCTCACAGAAAGGAGGGACTTAGAGAGATTGATTCATCTGACGAGTCATTGAAAATGTGGTGATGTGCAAATGTATAGAAAATGAAACAGTTTTTTGATCTTTGATGCATGGAAACCTGTTGTAGGAGACTCAAAAACAACATTAGGAAACTTGAAAATATCATAATAGGGGCACTTTGAAATGAGAGCCAGACTTAAAAAGGGTCTGCCATAGGGCTTTTGCCATAATCATCTTCAGTACTTGATGTCGACTTGACTTGATGCCTGAAAATGCATGTAGTCATGAATATTACTAGTAAAACAGTGTGTTATATTATCTTGAAAAAAAGAATGTATATAATTTAGACTGACTTTTAATTTGTAAAAGGCATTTGCTAATATTATTTAGTTCATCTAAATACATAATTTACTTTTCCAAAATATTCTACATAATGCTGCCTTGGTTTAAAATGAATCATCATCTTGCTGTCCTCTTGAATGGTGGACTTACTGTTTAACTCGCTGCATCCCCAGAGAGAGCTGCAGAAGCCATTAGCTGACAGACATTAGATCATAAAAACCACAACAGGCCTGAGCATTTTAATGATACTTGGAAAAGAGTCAACAGCTTCAGTGCTATTGAGTGTCTTAACAAGGTCATTTTACCCGTTCTGATTAGCCAGCTGCCTCTCCGCTCTCGTGCTAGCATCCATGCGGTACAAAAGCTTTGTGAACGGTCGATATTGGACAGGAAATCAATCTCTTTTCCAATTCTCTCCTTCAGGCTATGATTTCGCTGCGGTGTTGGAGTGGTTCGCCGAACGCGTGGACCGCATCATCCTGCTGTTCGACGCCCACAAGCTGGACATCTCGGACGAGTTCTCTGAGGTCATTAAGGCCCTCAAGAACCACGAGGACAAGATCCGTGTGGTGCTCAACAAGGCCGACCAGATCGAGACGCAGCAGTTGATGCGCGTCTACGGCGCCCTCATGTGGTCGCTGGGGAAGATCGTCAACACACCTGAGGTGATTCGTGTCTACATAGGCTCCTTTTGGTCGCATCCGTTGCTGATTTCAGACAATCGCAAGCTGTTTGAGGCGGAAGAGCAAGACCTGTTCAAGGATATCCAATCGCTACCCCGCAACGCCGCCCTTCGCAAGCTCAACGATCTGATCAAGAGAGCTCGTCTGGCTAAGGTAAACTTTTATTACTTTAACCTATGAAGTTCGTCATGTAATCCACCAAACAAATGACCCACCTGAGGTTTTATCTAAGTTTAAGACACTGAATTTAAACATTTATTTGCATTTAAACATTGATAAAAGCATTATAATATAACCATTAGTGTTTTCTGGAAATTACTTAATAAAGTAATTTACTGATCCTCATGTCACTTCAAACTCATTAGCTGTTATTTTTCCTTGGAGCTCAAAAGAATACATTTGAAGAATCTTTTTATGCAGCTATTTTTCATATAATGGTTACAAATTGTAGATTATCCTTTTGAGTTAGTCAATAATGTCAGAATGTACATTTTTGTGAGAACTAATCCGATAATTTCCAAACTCTTGATGAGTTCTGAACCAAACTACCACTGAAACCAAAAGCTGGATATGGCTAACAAACTGCTTAATGTTTTAAAAAAAAAAAAAGAAGAAAAAAAGAAGAGTCTCAGCATTTATGCTTTTATATGTTGATGTTCAAAGGGAAAATATTTGGTGTGTGTGATTCAGAATAAAGGTCTGTTTCTTCATTTATTCAGTTAGCATGTTACTGTTCCAATGTGTTTTTGATGTGATCCAGCATATAGCTCTTGTGTAAAAGTAATAGCAGTGTATACATGCATTATGTGTGTTTACAGGCATTTTGTCTGTCTGAACTTGCAGACTTTACACAGTAATGAGGACATTTTCCATTTTCTGCTGATGTGGCTCCTTGATGTTTGGTTAGATTTTTGATCAAGACTGAACTCAAGGGTCATAGAAGATGCTGTTTGTGCAGGAAATCAGCTACAGCTAAACTAGATGAGAAAATTTAAAGATAGTCCTTGACTTTGACTCAGGGGTCAGTGATTAGTTGGGGATTGTTAGATGTGCTGAAAGATATTGAGGGATCATGAGTCAAAATCTCATTCCCCATAAAGACATGATTATAAATGACCTTGAGTGATTTAACAGTCTTCCTTGCTTTAATTACAAATTCTAAAATAGCACATTCATTTAAAGGAAGTTCACTCAAATCAAAAATGACAATTCTGTAGCCATTTACTCACCGTCAATTTGTCGTGTGACCTTTTCACTTCAAAGAACACAAATAATAGACTTAACCTGTTAAATGTCAACCCCCCTTTTTGAGCATAAATCTGAACTTAAACTGCTAACTAAGTGTCTTCTTTAAAAAAGAGAGCAAACTTGGGCCTGTATTCCAAAGCATTCATGAAGTGCAAACAACCATTTATTGCAGAAGTGAACGCACTTAAAAAAAATGAAAGGGTAAAAAGTTATAGAAGTTCCCTGTAAAGCCAATGTACAGAACTAAACATTTTTATTACATACAAAATATATATTTTACACAAAAAAATTGGACTGAAATTACTGGAATATCGAATCAAATTAGATGTTGATGTCACAAAAATTGAGCCTGCTAAATTGTTTTAAAGTACCATGGTAAAGCAATGGCTGTCACAGAATGATTTTTGAGTGTTTATGCTTTCGAATGATAATAGAAAATATATATAGGTAGGTTTAAGAGTGAATTAAGGTGCAAGAGAAAGATCAATAGTGTAATTATGGATGTATTTACAGAAATTAATTACATATGTAAATACATGCAGGTATATTTAAAAATATAAGTACAATGTAAAAATCTGTGTGTGCACAATAAGACAATAAGTGCATTGTATCAAATTATTAATTTAAATGTTAATACACAGTAGTTAAAAACACTTAATATAAAGAGGGACCCGCATTATTTTTTAATGCATATTACCTTTTTAATTATTAGTGTTTATGTATTAATTTGACAGCCCTAGCATTTGTATTATCTTTTTTTGGCTGCTGTAATGGCCAGATTCCACATTAAAACAATGTTTTCAACAGCAATCCACCTCCTAGATATAACTGTTGCTCGCGTAATCAAACATAAAGCTGTCATTTCAAAGGAAAAAATGAAAAAGGTTCATTTACATCTGAAATCCTTTATTATCCCCATCAGTACAAATGTTGGTCAAAACACAAGGGCCAGGCCAAAGAAACCCGTTCTGGAAGAGGAAATGTTTGGGACTGTCAGTACTAGTCACTTATCAAACTCCATTTAGATCTCCACGTCCAGTCGGATACATTAAAAAATAACATTTAAGTTTTCTCTCTGTCCCTCACCCTGATCATACAGATGTGCTTCCCCTCCTGTCATCATTTCTACAGTCACCTTCCTTCCACGCCGGGGCCAGGCCCCTCTCTGCCGTACAGGACCATTTATTTAGTAGCTTGTGTATTCTTGCTAAAATACAACTTTATAAGTAATGTTTTAACACATGTTTGGGCTGAATACAATGGGTCAAAACTACATCTTTTTTTTAATCAATAAAGGCTATACAATCTAATGAAGCTTGTTAAGAACATTTATGAAGTCATATTTCAGACTAAAATGAAGAAGAAAATTTAAGCCTGTTTTAGTAATATTTGGATCGACCATTCATGGTAATTTTAAATCCGAGCTTGATTTAGCTGTATTTAAGGGCTGTTTTTGTTACTATAAATGATAAAGAAGATTTTTTTTTAATAATAATTCATGTTTAAATAATAAGAATTCTCCATGATAATTCCATATTCCCCCCTCCACATACAAAAATAATTCATATTGTGAAAATGTCACAATAAAAAAAAAACGTATTAATTTATGAATTTATTTTTTTATTTTTTTTTATTATACAGTATTGCGTTTCATTAATTTTTTTTATGTATTTTATTTTATTTATTTTTGTGAAATACAAGCCAGACATGCTCTTTCTAACTACTGATGCTTGCTTTATAAACTTACAATGAGCTTTGTTTTTGTGCTCTCACAGGTCCATGCATACATCATTAGCTCCTTGAAGAAAGACATGCCCTCAGTCTTTGGGAAAGACAACAAAAAGAAGGAGCTGATTAACAGCTTGGGCGAGATCTACGGCCGCATTGAGAGAGAACACCAGATTTCCCCGGGAGACTTTCCTAATCTTAAGAAAATGCAGGTAAGGTCAATCGAAACAACAGAGACTGATTCAAGAATGCTTCACTTGGTCTTTTAAAAGCTCTTTCTCTAGAATCAGTGGGCACTTTTCAGTGCATATTAAAAAGAAGCATTCATTTTTCCACATCATTTCATTCAAGCCCATATTACTTTTTTAAATCAACAAATCTTTGGGTGGACCTCTCCATCCATGTGTCTGTCTTATAGTTAAAAATGACCACTTGAGTAAGAATGCTGTTTAAATAATTGATGCTTTTATAAAACAGCTCTACAAACAATTGAATATTGAGTAATTTGTGTTTCAGACAAAATTTGGCCAGTTAGTTTGTATGTTTCTTCTCCGCACACACAAAACTATTTCTAAAAGAAGCCAAAGCATCAAGATATTTATATTGCCAAGCAGCAACAGCCTGTCTGGGACAGAGTATGTGAGGGGAGTGGAGCTGTTTTACCCTAGAAGTATCAACAGATGTTGACAGGATCTTTTGTTACATTCTTTCCCGCTGAATAGGATCAGCTTCAGGCACATGATCTGAACAAGTTCCAGCCTCTGAAAATGAAGCTATTGGACTCCGTGGATGACATGCTGGCTCACGACATTGCCCAGCTTATGGTTCTGGTACGCCAGGAGGAGACGCAGCGCCCCAATCAGATGGTGAAGGGTGGGGCCTTCGAGGGCACTATGAACGGGCCGTTCGGACACGGATATGGCGAGGGAGCCGGCGAGGGCATTGATGAAGTCGAATGGGTGGTGGCACGTGACAAACCCATGTATGATGAAATCTTCTACACTCTCTCACCTGTCAATGGCAAAGTGACTGGGGCCAATGCCAAGAGGGAGATGGTGAAGTCCAAGCTGCCAAACACTGTGCTGGGTAAGATCTGGAAGCTGGCTGACATTGATAAAGATGGGATGCTCGATGACGAGGAGTTTGCCTTGGCCAACCACCTGATCAAGGTCAAACTAGAAGGTCACGAGCTTCCAAGCGAACTGCCTGCTCATCTTGTGCCGCCCTCCAAGAGAAAAGTCACAGAGTAAGATTGAAGCAGCTTGGAATCTGGATGGATTTTGGAAAAGCGAATAGTGTGCATTTTGGTTGCAGTTGAATTATTGATGCCTGGACAACCATTATATATAGAAAAAAACAGTGACTTCTTTGAAATGTGTGGTTTATGCTTCAATTGCAAGAATGGATTTGAAAATGATCCACCGTTTCAGCTATTTTGACCTGCGTATGGTGTTTTTTTTTTTTTTTAGTTTAGTTTAGTTTTTTTCTTTTTTTATGAACAAGTCGTACTGTCTGCAGGGTTTAAAATCGTTTTATGTGTGCTTTCAGATTCTACAGTAATTTTTTTTATGCCACATATTCAATTTCATCTTTTCAGCCATCATGACTCTAACACTGTATCCTAACCAGACGTGTTGCGATAAAATATATTATATGTAAAACAGCACGTTTTGTCGATCGATTGGTTGCATTTATGCAACATTATGCTTGCTAGCTTCGCACACGGTGAAATCTCATTGGACCTACTTCACGTAACTACATTAAACATTAATGTCTTCGGATTGGTTGTCATTGTGTCATGTTGCATAGCTGTTTTGCGTTTTACGTCTGGTAAGGATGTGCTAAGATGCTTTATCAATATATTTCACTTTCATGTTTAATTTACACTACTGTTCAAAAGTTTGGGGTCTATAATATGTTTTTGAAAGTATCTTATGCTCATCAAAAATAAAATAAAAAACCATAATATTGTGAAATATTATTACAGTTTAAAATAACTGTTTTCTATTTGAACATATTTTAAAATGTAATTTATTCCTGTGGCGTCAACACTGAATTTTCAGCATCATTACTCCAGTCTTCAGTGTCACATGATCCTTCAGAAATCATTCTAATATGATGATCTGATGCTCAAGAAACATTTCTTATTATTCTTAATGTTGAAAACAGCTGAGTTGCTAAATTGTTTGGGAAAAGCGAGATCCATTCAGGTTTCTTTAAAAAATAGAAAGTTCAGAAGAACAGGATTTATTCAAAGTTGAAACCTTTTGTTTCATTATAAATGTCTTTCAATGCATCCTTGCTGAATAAAAATAATTTCTTTTAAAAAATCTGACCCCAAACTTTTGAACGTGATGTATATCAGACTGATCTGTGTCTCAGGTGGGGTGTGAGACATCAATTACTGCAGAAAAACATGAATTTTATTCTGAATCTTAGTATCAGTTGTTGTTTTACATGCACAACTGGTAAAATGGAACGAGTAAAGCAAAATTCCTTTTATAACTAGGTGTAATTGTATTCTCTTCTTGTTAAGGCGGCATCTTAATGAATGCGAGTCCTTTCTAGCCTGACCAAGAGACTGTTAAACTGTATAGCCGTCATGTCCGAAGACTCAATGTTTAGTGTTTTGATGGACCCGTAGAGCTAGTAACCTTGTCGATAGTATACTGTATATGTTAATGCTTAACATATCTAAACTAACTTGGGTTATATTAGTGTTTATATACAGTAATTCCGGCCTGATTTCCAAAGAAAACAAAAAATAGGTTGACGCTGCGAAACGGCTGTTACACTTTATTCAAATGATGTGAATGAGAGTTTCTACATTCAAATGCTCATTGAAAGAGCAGCGGTTTTGGATCTAATATGTATTAGAAGTCCTATTACTTTATTATATCAGCATTTAATGAACTCTTAACCTCTCTATACACCCCTTGAAAAGCAGTTATCTAGAGCTGTCACATTTTCTCCTGCAGATATTTAGGATCTGAAGGTTTTATGCACTGAACTAAATGGTCTTCAAAGGGATAGATCACCCAGAAAATGACAATTCTGTCATTATTTACTCAACATAATGTATTTTCAAACCTGTATGATTTAAATACTGTGGTTGACAACAAAAGGAGATCTGCTTTGTTTCTATACAAGCTCAAAAAAAGCCCCATAAAGTGTCATAAAATAATTTGATACAGCTTAAAACACTATATTACATGTCTTCTGAAACAAGTGATTATTTGCGGAAAATCGCCATATTATGTACATATTGTAATTTGGCATGCCATGATTGGTTATGAGGCACACTGACGTTTGGCATCCCTGACATTAAAGGGATAGTCCTCCAAAAAACACATTTTTTTGTCATCATTTACTCGCCCTCGTGTCGTTTCAAACCTGTATGACTTACTTTCTTCTGTGGAACATAGAAGAATATATTTTGAAGAATGTTGGTATATAAACAGTTTCAGTTCAGATTAACTTCCATTGTATATGGACAAAAATACAATTTAAGTCAATGGAAACCAAAACTATTTGGTAATCAATATTCTTTAAAATATCATATTTTGGGTTCAGCAGAAGAAAGATATACAGGTTTCGAACAACATGAGATAAAAAAAAATGATACACATTTTGATGGACATGACTAAATGACAGGATCTTTACTGTGTGTGCTGTTCCTTTAAATCTGATCTGCTTTGATTTGACTGCCCAGTTGCTTATGTGAAATATCTCCACTGATTCCAACAAAACCTCTAAGCCTGTTTAGTTTGATGAATTAAACCTAAAATCTGCCTTGTGCCTTGAGACACACCCGCCTCAATCAGATTTGTGACATTAGAAATGTATAAAGCACATTGTCTTATTCTGCAATACCATTACATGCTTACCGAATTAACTGACCTTCTTCAAAGACTTTCATTAATGCTCCATTTACAGTTTGATGTGAGTCTCAAATTAAAAAATTCCAGAGGTTTTGCACATCAGATTTTTTTGGGCCATAAAGTAGGGTTGTGTATTTGTGTGTTTGACCAATGTACATGTATATGGGTGCAATATGGTTTGCAAATGTATTGTGAAGTAGTTTGTGTATGTGTGCTTGTGTGAAGCACAGATGCTCTGTTGCTCATTGTGTTTAAACCAGTGCGGACAAACTATGTGAGACACTACTGTTCAGGGAGGTGGACATTACTCAACTAAATAAAGGTCAAACTCATTTAAAGCTCTTTTGTGTTCAAGTTTTTTTGTTTGAGTCTTGTTACATGCGACCTAACTTATTCCAGAGTAAAACAACAACGCAGACTCGGTTGCGTACTGTAGGGGATAGGGCTTGCTCATCCTATGCGCCTCGGCTTTGGAATGCTGTCCCTCCATTCTTTAAGTAATTTCAAATCTTTATTGAAAACGCATTTTTTTAGGTTAGCTTTTACTTGACTTTCATTTTATTGTATTTTATTTGTGTTGTATTTTAAATTTGCTTGTTTTATTATGTAAAGCGGCTTGAGAAGCTGCTTTAAAGGCGCTATATAAGAATAAAGTTATTATTATTATTATTATTATTATAACAACTCTCTTTACTCTTTACTTCCTTGTCTGATTCACATGGGGGGTTCATTTATTTTTTGCTTCTGGCATCATGGTTGGTGACACTTAAAGTGGCCCAATTATACTATTTTAAAGGTTCCTAATTTTTGTTTTGGAGGGCTCCTACAGTTGGTTTAAATGCATCCAAAAAAAAAAACATTTACATTTTCTCATACTTTGCACATCACCTCATTTCTCAAACAATCTGAAAACGGTTTGTTTAAAGATTCAGGGCCCTATTTTAATGATCTAAGCGCACAGTGCAAGTGGACTTGGGCCGTCTCCTAATCCACTTTTACTAGTTTAACGACGGGAAAAATGGTCTGCGTGATGGGCGCATGGTCTAAAAGGGTTGTCTCTATTCTCTTCGTGAGTAATGCGTGTGTTTTGGGCATTACGTGCAATAAACCAATCAGAGTCTCATCTCCCATTCCCTTTAAATGCCAATTGCGTTTGCGCCATGGCGGATTGCTATTTGTATGACGGAATGTGATTGTGGAAAGACTGAACGCTTCTGCAGAGAGGAAACGGAGGCGCGCAAGCAGACCATACGGGACAAGCCGGATTCCACCATATCTTTATGTACACAATAATAATCTTTTACGTTGTAATCCGTTTATTTTTAATAGTTGGCATGTTTCTGTGCTGCTGCGCATTCCTGTGTGTAATAAGCAGAGTGTATGCGCGTTGGACCCGCCTATTGCTGCATATTACTAACACGATCTTTAAATAACAAAAAAAAACAGTACACAGTCTATTTCAGTTTCCTCAAAATAGCAACATGCCAACAATGCGCCCGAACACACAGCACAAATAGGCGCAAATGCATTTGCTATTTAAACAACGTGGTGCAAGACGTGAAAATGATAACTTCATCGGGCTGAATCTAGCAACAAACATTTGGCGCTGCATTATGCTGAGTGTATGATGGGGCCCATAGTCTTTCTAAACCCCTCCTTTCCGCAAGCTTACTCTGCTCTGATTGGTCAGAAGGCCCAGACTGTGATTGGTGTACCGCTTACAGCGCATGTCAGAAATAAAATGCCTGTAACCATATCTGAATTTCAGCTCCAGAGTCTTCCTCAGCGATGAAAACAGCATGTTGTTAAATTGTTATGTTGGTGTTTAACAGGAAGTGAGACAGAATAGACTCTTTCTTTTAGGAGGCAATAACTATGCAGACCTTTTACCTTCACAAACAGCTACATTACATACTGCTTGAAAAGTAATATCTGAACATGCATAATAATGGCATTTTAAACAAAACCAATGACAAAAATAGCAAAGGTTTTGTATTAGAGAAAATATTTTTTTTGGCTTCACAATGTTAATTCACAAAACAAAATTACACTTCAATACCTGCAGTAATAATAGTCCTTCCGCTTTCCCAAAACATTTCGGAAACGCTTCATTTTACAGTACAGTATTTATAGTGTACTTACCTAGAAAGTACTTGGTAATATAGGGTAAGTACATGGGTTTAGGTTGTGGGTAGGGTAGGTTCAGGGTTAGTACCTAGTTATTACCCAGTTATTGTAATTACTATAATAAGCACATAGTATGTACATGGGAAACAGGACTGTAAAAAGAAGCGTTACCAACATTTCAAATCTGTCTTTGTATAGAAATGGGATAGACAGGTCAGATGGATGTACAGCATTAGAAAAAACATTGGTATTCATGCTAAACACAGGAACTCCCGGTGGAGACAGTACATAATGTTTTCTGCAGATCCTCGTCCTGCATTAACAGGGCCGTCTGCGTGAGTGATGGCTTCCTGTTTGTTGCATCATGTATTGTATGTCCTAGGAAACGCAAGCACAGGGTGGATTCTCATCTGGACATGTTCTTGACAGCAGGATATGATAAGCAGGGAACACCTGACCCTTCCTCACGTCCCGTCACGGAATACTCTCTCCAAGTGATGAAAATGCTCACTTAAAGGGTCATTCCACCGGTGGAGACATGAATATGTATTGAACGTGGGTCATATATGTAGTAGAATAGTATCATAAATTTCTAATTTGGGACCTTCTTGGCCGATAAAAGGCAGAAAATGACTTTTTAGTGCTTGTGGATTGTAGACAACAATCCCCATAGTGCATTGCAATGCTCAGCTCCGCAGACCACTCCCACTACAGTAGCTAGTTTAACTGCAAGATATTTGTGCAATGAACCTGCCACGTTAGCGTGTTAACAAAATGAAAATAAACGTACTTTACAGAAAGACGACCATTTGACCCTGTAGGCTTTGGCTGACGTTGCCAGTTGACGTTAGGTATTCTAAAGTAGGTCTCCAGGACGCCGCTATCCATATGGGGTGCGAAACTCGGGTGAGCAACAACACACACGTCCGTGTCATCCTCCGATTCCGTAGCACCGCTGGAATTCTCGGCAGCAGACAGACTCTTATTCTGTGTCCATTGGCGCACAGTGAGAGCACAGGCACCACCAATCTGCCGCAGCTCGAGCCATTGCGGGCTCCTCATCCGCGGCAGGCAGATCGTCTGCATCGGCTGTGGTGACAGCAGCTTCAGCCGCCTGCGGTTCCTCCATAGCCCTCAGCTGCTCGTCGCTATACTGTGGCTCATAAAGGTAGCCACGAACATCCGTTTCTACCATAACTTCGTCAAAATCCAGATTCTCCATAATGCATCCGCCTGTGTATTCAGTACCCTGTGTATTCAGTCTTCACAGGAATCCCCCCCTTTTACACTTCCTCCTACAATGACGTAAAATGACGAATTTTGCGTCATTGTAGGAGGAAGTGAAAAAGGTAAATAGAGGATTTCTCTCGTCTCAGGGGAAAATGGAAGAGTGTTGCACGACCATTCAATAGTATGACTGGATTTCTAACAATGGAAATCTGAATGCAAATGGGTGGAGTGACCCTTTAAGGACAAGCTACAGGGGTGTGGCGAAAGTATGTATAAGATAATAAAACTTTGTATTTAAAAAAATAAAATAAAATAAAAACTATATGTATATATTGTTCAAACCACAATATGGAAAATTATATCCTCTGCTGTTCAAAAATCTGGGGGTTGGTAATGTTTTTGAAAGAAGTCTCTCATGCTCACCAAGGCTGCATTTATCTAAAATACTGCAAAAACAGTAAGATTATGAAATATTGTTACAATTTAAACTGTTTCCTATCTTAATATATTTTAAAATGCAATTTATTCCTGTGATGGCAAAGCTGAATTTTAAGCAGTCAGTATTAAAGTCTTCAGTGTCACATGATCCTTCAGAAATCATTCTTATATGCTGATTTGGTGTCAAGAAACATTTCTTTTTATAATCAGTCTTGAAAACAGTTGTGCTTTCTAATATTTTTGTGGAAACTGATATTTTTTTTGAATTCTTTTGATTTATATAAAGTTCAAGAGAAGAGAATTTGAAATAGAAACATTTTGTAACATTATTGTCTTTTTTTCAATTGGATGTGTCCTTGCTGAATAAAAGTATTAATTTCTTTTTTTTTTTAAACTAAAATAAAATTCTTATGGACCCCGAAGTTATCTATCCAGGCCAGGTGATCCCACCACAAGAGCTGATCACTAACATCAGTTGGGAGTGACCAGCAAACCTATGAGATTATAGGATTTATGTTCTCATAAACATACTGCCAGGTAAAATCTGAAGGGTGTTGGAATAGTGTTGTGGACTGATGAGACAGAGTTAGAGCTGACAGGCTGCAAAACCTGACATGTATAGCAAAAACCAATGTATGCCTTTGGTTAAAACTACCTCAGGCCATCTGTAATGCTTGGTGATGGAAGCTTTATGGGTTTGGGCTGCAGTTGTGCCTCAGGGTCTGGCCAGCTCGCCATCCCAGAGTCAGCCATGAATTCCACACTGAACCAGAAAGTACTTGAAGGGAAAGTGAGACCATCTGTCTAAAAGCTGGAGCTGAACCTCAAGAGGACATTGCAAAAACAAGACAATGACCAAAACACTCAAGAAAAGCCACAAATGAATTGCTCAAAATGAAGAAATTAACGGTTATGAAAATATCAACTCAAGGTTTACTTCTTTCCACAGCAGAAGTTTTTACAGTAAGACTTGCCCTATACTCATGGTAAACAACTTAAAACAGGAATGTAAAATCAAATCTGCAGGAAGTCTGTTGCACCACTGATACGCATTTTCTGTGATAAAAAATAAAATACATCTGACTGAAATCGTAGTTTAAGAATCAAAAATAAAAAGTAGTACTTATTTCACAAACAAATTAACAAACAAATAGATTTGAATACACCATTGATAATCTTGGCACGTGATAAAAAATAAGAGAATACCACTGACTGAATCCTTTGTTTAAGAGTGCTTAAAAATAAAATAAAATGCCTCATTTCATAAACAAACAAATAAAAAAGAATACTGAAACCTTTGTTTAAGAGTCAATCAAATTAACCAACAGAAAAAAAAAAAGTTCTTATATCAAACAAATAAATAAATAGATTTGATTGTGCCATTGATATGCATGTCATGTGATAAAAAAAAAGCAATATGCGTCTCTGAATGAATCCTTTTAAAGGTTGGCCTACAACACTATGTAACTTTTCGTGTTCTAAATTAACAAAATTTAAATAATGAGTCAATACAGCATCAATCCTTTGTCACATGCCTGTCCTGTCTTGTGTTGCACATGGGTGTTTTGTTATTGTGGGCCATGTGCTCTTGTCCTTGTCTGATCCCTCCCCCTCGTTACCTGATTATTGTTTGAGTTCTTCCACTTGTCCCCTCTTGATTTGTTCCCTTCTTAAGTCTCCTCTTGTTTGCAGTCTTTGTGGGATCGTTGTCTGATGTTTCCTGTTCCCTGTGATCCTCCTGTAAGTTTCATGTTCTGTTTTTGATTTATATGTATTAGTTATGTTTTCCCCCTCGTGGGTTTTGTTTTGTGTTTATGTTTTCTTTTGTAAATAAATATAATTTCTCCTGCACTTGAGTACTCACACTTTTTTCCTTACCTGTTCCTTGACATAACGATCCGACCTAATGAGGACTCAGCGGAGAAGAGGGGCCATGCCAGGGACTGTTCACGCTCCGTTTGCCCAGCGAGAGACTGTTCACGTCACGTCTGCCCAGCGAGAGACTGTTCACGTCACGTCTGCCCAGCGAGAGACTGTTCACGTCACGTCTGCCCAGCGAGAGACTGTTCACGTCACGTCTGCCCAGCGAGAGACTGGTCACGTCCCGTCTGCCCAGCGAGAGACTGTTCACGTCACGTCTGCCCAGCGAGAGACTGTTCACGTCACGTCTGCCCAGCGAGAGACTGTTCACGTCACGTCTGCCCAGCGAGAGACAGTGCACGCTCTGTCTGCCCAGCCAGAGACTGAGCACGTCCAGTCTGCCCAGTCAGAGACTGAGCACGTCCAGTCTGCCCAGTCAGAGACTGAGCACGTCCAGTCTGCCCAGTCAGAGACTGAGCACGTCCAGTCTGCCCAGTCAGAGACTGAGCACGTCCAGTCTGCCCAGTCAGAGACTGAGCACGTCCAGTCTGCCCAGTCAGAGACTGAGCACGTCCAGTCTGCCCAGTCAGAGACTGAGCACGTCCAGTCTGCCCAGTCAGAGACTGAGCACGTCCAGTCTGCCCAGTCAGAGACTGAGCACGTCCAGTCTGCCCAGTCAGAGACTGAGCACGTCCAGTCTGCCCAGTCAGAGACTGAGCACGTCCAGTCTGCCCAGTCAGAGACTGAGCACGTCCAGTCTGCCCAGTCAGAGACTGAGCACGTCCAGTCTGCCCAGTCAGAGACTGAGCACGTCCAGTCTGCCCAGTCAGAGACTGAGCACGTCCAGTCTGCCCAGTCAGAGACTGAGCACGTCCAGTCTGCCCAGTCAGAGACTGAGCACGTCCAGTCTGCCCAGTCAGAGACTGAGCACGTCCAGTCTGCCCAGTCAGAGACTGAGCACGTCCAGTCTGCCCAGTCAGAGACTGAGCACGTCCAGTCTGCCCAGTCAGAGACTGAGCACGTCCAGTCTGCCCAGTCAGAGACAGATCCGGAAATGCCCATTTGTGTGGCCGCCAAGGCACTTACGGACTATCTGGAGCGTCTGGCTCGGATCCTGGACATGCCCGTGTCTGCTGTTCCAGAGCCGGAGCCAGTGTCTCCTGTTTCAGAGGCGGAGCCAGTGTCTGCGGTTCCAGAGCCAGAGGCAGAGCCAATGCCTGTTCTGGAGACAGAGCCAATGCCTGTTCCAGAGCCGGAGGCAGAGCCAATGCCCGTTCCAGAGCCAGAGGCAGAGCCAGTGCCTGTTCCAGAGCCGGAGACCGTGCCTGTTCCAGAGCCGGAGACCGAGCCAGTGCCCGTTCCAGAGCCGGAGGCAGAGCCAGTGTCTGTTCCAGAGCCGGAGGCAGAGCCAGTGCCTGTTCCAGAGCCAAGGCCTGTTCCAGAGCTGGAGCCAATGTCTGTTCCAGAGCCAGCGCCTGTTCCAGCGCCAGAGCCAGTGTTTGTTTCTGTGTTTGTGTTTGTTCTTGTGACTGTTACAGTTCTTGTGTCTGTTCCTGAGCCGGTGTCTGTTGTTCCTGAGCCGGAGGCAGAGCCAAGGCCTGTTCCAGAGCTGGAGCCAATGTCTGTTCCAGAGCCAGCGCCGGTTCCAGCGCCAGAGCCAGTGTTTATTTCTGTGTTTGTGTTTGTTCTTGTGACTGTTACAGTTCTTGTGTCTGTTCCTGAGCCGGTGTCTGCTGTTCCTGAGCCGGTGTCTGCTGTTCCTGAGCCGGTGTCTGCTGTTCCTGAGCCGGTGTCTGCTGTTCCTGAGCCGGTGTCTGCTGTTCCTGAGCCGGTGTCTGCTGTACCTCAGCCGGTGTCTGCTGTACCTCAGCCGGTGTCTGCTGTACCTCAGCCGGTGTCTGCTGTACCTGAGCCGGTGTCTGCTGTACCTGAGCCGGTGTCTGCTGTACCTGAGCCGGTGTCTGCTGTACCTGAGCCGGTGTCTGCTGTACCTGAGCCGGTGTCTGCTGTACCTGAGCCGGTGTCTGCTGTACCTGAGCCGGTGTCTGCTGTACCTGAGCCGGTGTCTGCTGTACCTGAGCCGGTGTCTGCTGTTCCTGAGCCGGTGTCTGCTGTTCCTGAGCCGGTGTCTGCTGTTCCTGAGCCGGTGTCTGCTGTTCCTGAGCCGGTGTCTGCTGTTCCTGAGCCGGTGTCTGCTGTTCCTGAGCCGGTGTCTGCTGTTCCTGAGCCGGTGTCTGCTGTTCCTGAGCCGGTGTCTGCTGTTCCTGAGCCGGTGTCTGCTGTTCCTGAGCCGGTGTCTGCTGTTCCTGAGCCGGTGTCTGCTGTTCCTGAGCCGGTGTCTGCTGTTCCTGAGCCGGTGTCTGCTGTTCCTGAGCCGGTGTCTGCTGTTCCTGAGCCGGAGCCACCGTCGTGGCCGCCCGATGGGGGGTCTTCACCGCCCTGGCCGCCCGATGGGGGGTCTTCTGCTTCGCCCTGGCCGCCCGATGGACTGTCTGCTTCGCCCTGGCCGCCCGATGGACTGTCTGCTTCGCCCTGGCCGCCCGATGGACTGTCTGCTTCGCCCTGGCCGCCCGATGGACTGTCTGCTTCGCCCTGGCCGCCCGATGGACTGTCTGCTTCGCCCTGGCCGCCCGATGGACTGTCTGCTTCGCCCTGGCCGCCCGATGGACTGTCTGCTTCGCCCTGGCCGCCCGATGGACTGTCTGCTTCGCCCTGGCCTCCCAGGACTAAGCGTTCTGTCCCTCCCGTCCCGCCCTGGTCCGTCCCTCCCGTCCCGCCCTGGTCCGTCCCTCCCGTCCCGCCCTGGTCTTATGGTATTTCTGGTAGCCGCTCCGTAGGGAGGGGGTAATGTCACATGCCTGTCCTGTCTTGTGTTGCACATGGGTGTTTTGTTATTGTGGGCCATGTGCTCTTGTCCTTGTCTGATCCCTCCCCCTCGTTACCTGATTATTGTTTGAGTTCTTCCACTTGTCCCCTCTTGATTTGTTCCCTTCTTAAGTCTCCTCTTGTTTGCAGTCTTTGTGGGATCGTTGTCTGATGTTTCCTGTTCCCTGTGATCCTCCTGTAAGTTTCATGTTCTGTTTTTGTTTTATATGTATTAGTTATGTTTTCCCCCTCGTGGGTTTTGTTTTGTGTTTATGTTTTCTTTTGTAAATAAATATAATTTCTCCTGCACTTGAGTACTCACACTTTTTTCCTTACCTGTTCCGTGACATCCTTCTCCCAAAACGTCTACGGTTACGTATGTAACCCTCGTTCCCTGAGTAGGGAACGGAGACGTTACGTCGGATGACGACGAATGGGGTTTCGCTTAGAAAGCCTATCAACTTCGAGTATTACAAAACGAGCCAATGGCAAAGAAATGCCATGGGTCTGCGGAATTTGCATGGCGTAACTCCGCCCCACCTCGTGGGTATAAAAGGAGGAAGCCGGCAGCAAGCAGATATGTTTCTTCGCTGAGGAGCCAAGACTGAGCTCAGGCGATCCCCGCGGTACAGCGGAAAGTGGCAGGCAGACGTAACGTCTCCGTTCCCTACTCAGGGAACGAGGGTTACATACGTAACCGTAGACGTTCCCTTTCGTTGTCACTCCGAGTTACGTCGGATGACGACGAATGGGGTTACCAGTCTAATCACGCCACCTTCTCAGCTGTCTTCCAGTGCCCTGCGTAAATCGAGATCCCTGTCAGCCTGGACAAAGGACTCCATATAACACAGGAATACCAAGGTACACTGGGAAGCATATCCCAAGCTAGGGGAAGTATGCAATTAATGCCAGCCCGGAGGGGGGGGACTTAGAGAATACACATATGACCCGAAGGAAGCATATGGGAAACACTGGGGTGTCCAGCCGCAGGTGGAATATTTCAACCCCAGGGGTGGCAAGGTGGCTTGCCAAGGGAAAGACACACGCTCAGAGAGGCTTACAGTGGAAATACACATGTGGGGGTCGCTCAGAGGAGGGACCATGCACACGGGAGGCACCTAGCCGACGCACAGGCAATAGACACTGGCGCCGACGTCAGGAGTGCTGGAGGAGCTCAGGGCTTTCGGAGAAGCTCACCTGAGAAAAATATCGCACGTATCCAGTCCGTGGAGTGGAATGGCGAGCAAGCGAAGACACCTGAGCGGGTCCGGTACTAGCTGGTTGAAGCGAGTACACGAGAGGACACAGGCTCCACTCGGAGATTATAGAATCTGGCGAATGTGTTAGGTGTCGCCCAGCCTGCAGCTCTGCAGATGTCTGTTAGCGAGGCGCCATGCGCTAGAGCCCAAGAGGACGCCACACTCCGGGTGGAGTGGGCAGTCACACCAAGGGGGCACGGTCGACCTTGCTGCTGGTAAGCCAAGGCAATGGTGTCCACTATCCAGTGAGACAACCCTTGCTTGGAGAGAGCCTTCCCCTTCAGCTTCCCACCATAACAGACAAAGAGCTGGTCTGAGGTCCTGAAACACTGCGTTCTGTCACATAGGCGCGGAGAGCGCGTACTGGACAGAGCAGTGCCAAGGCTGGGTCTGCCTCCTCCGAGGGCAGCGCTTGCAGGTTCACCACCTGGTCCCGGAAGGGAGTGGTAGGAACCTTGGGCACATATCCAGGCCGGGGTCTCAGGATCACGTGAGAGTAAGCCGGCCCAAATTCCAGGCACGCTTCGTCAACGGAGAATGCGTGCAGGTCCCCAACCCTCTTGATGGAGGCCAGTGCAACCAGAAGCGCTGTCTTCATCGACAGGAACTTAAGCTCAACTGATTGCAGGGGCTCAAAGGGAGCACTCTTCAGGGCAGTTAGAACCACTGAGAGGTCCCAAGAGGGAACGAGAGGAGGACGAGGAGGATTTAGTCTCCTCGCTCCTCTCAGGAACCTGATGATCAGGTCGTGCTTCCCTACCGACTTACCTTCGATGAGGTCATGATGTGCGGCAATGGCGGCAACATAGACCTTCAGGGTGGAGGGAGACAGCCTTCGCTCCAGCCCCTGTTGAAGGAAGGAAAGCAAAACACTGATCGAGCATCTCCGGGGGTCTTCTCGGTGAGAAGAGCACCAGTTGACGAAGAGGTTCCACTTCAACGCATAGACGTGTCTCGTGGACGACGCTCTAGCGGAAGTGATGGTAGCCACCACCGCTGGTGGTAGGGTACTCAAACCTGCCTCGTCCCATCCAGGAGCCACACGTGGAGGTTCCAAAGATCGGGACGAGGGTGCCATAGGGTGCCCCGTCCCTGAGAAAGAAGGTTCTTCCTCAGAGGGATCGGCCAGGGAGGTGCTGTCGCGAGGAGTACTAGTTCGGGGAACCAGGTCCGGTTGGGCCAGTAAGGGGCAACCAGAATGACCTGCTCCTCGTCCTCCCTGACCTTGCGCAAAGTGTGCGCAAGAAGGCTCACTGGGGGAAACGCATACTTGCGGCCCTGCGGCCAGCTGTGCGCCAGAGCATCTGTGCCGAGCGTGCCCTCGGTCAGGGAATAGAACTGGGCGCAGTGGGTCGAGTCGTGAGAGGCAAACAGATCTATCTGCGCGTCCCCGAACTGGTCCCAAATCAGCTGAACCGACTGGGGATGGAGTCGCCATTCTCCAGGGAGGGGCTGAAGCCGTGAGAGCTCGTCGGCTGCACAGTTCAGCGCTCCGGGAATGAAGATGGCTCGAAGCGACCTCAGATGCTTCTGACTCCATAGGAGGAGGTGGCGAGCGAGTTGTGACATACGGCGGGAGCGTAGACCACCTTGATGGTTGATGTACGCTACAGTGGCGGTATTGTCTGAGCGGACTAGTACGTGTTGACCCCTGAGCAACGCCCGGAAGCGGTGCAGGGCAAGGCGTACTGCCAACAACTCGAGGCAATTGACATGCCACAGCCGCTGGGGTCCTGTCCAGGAGCCCGCAGCAGCATGTCCATTGCACATGGCGCCCCAGCCCGTGGTGGAGGCATCTGTTGAGACAACAACATGCCGGGAAGCTCGAGCCAGGGGGACACCGGCCCTGAGAAAATCGAGGTTCGACCACGGGGTGAAGAACTGACGGCAGGTCGGAGTAACTGGTACTCGGAACGTGCCGTGTTGCCATGCCCACCTCGGGACTCGGTCGCGAAGCCAAAGCTGAAGCGGTCTCATATGAAGCAATCCGAGCGGCGTGACCGCGGCTGCAGATGCCATATGCCCCAGGAGCCTCTGAAAAAGTTTCAGTGGAACCGCACTCTTGCCCTCGAATTGTCTTAGGCAAGTCAGCAGTGACTGCGCGCGCTCGCTCGTAAGCTGCGCGGACATGGCGACCGAGTCGATGTCCATACCGAGAAAAGAGATCCTCTGCACGGGGCAAAGTTTGCTCTTCTCCCAGTTGACCCGAAGGCCCAGACGGGCTAGGTGCCGGAGCACTAGGTCCCTGTGTTCGCAAACCTGATCTCGAGAGTGAGCTAGGATCAGCCAGTCGTCGATATAACTCAGGATGCGAACCCCTTGCTCTCGAAGGGGAACAAGGGCCGCCTCGACGACCTTCGTGAAGATGCGAGGAGACAGGGCTAGCCCGAAAGGGAGAACCGCGTACTGGTATGCCTGCCCCTCGAAAGCAAACCGGAGGAACGGTCTGTGTCGAGGAAGAATGGAGACATGAAAGTAGGCGTCCTTCAGGTCGATCGCTGCAAACCAATCCTGGGGCCGTATGCATTCGAAAACGCGTTTGGCGGTGAGCATCTTGAACGGCATCCGATGAAGGGAGCGGTTCAGCACGCGCAAGTCCAGGATTGGCCGTAACCCACCGGTTTTCTTGGGGACAATGAAGTAGGGGCTGTAGAAGCCGGACCTCATCTCGGCTGGAGGGACAGTCTCGATTGCACCCTTCGCCAGCAGGGTGGCAATCTCTGCTCTCATGATAGGGGCATTCCCACCGACCAAAGTGGAGCGGACTCCCCTGAAGCGGGGAGGAGACCGTGCGAACTGAATCGCATAGCCGAGCCTGACGGTACGCGCGATCCAGTGGGACAGACGGGGAAGCTCTAGCCAGGCTCCCAGGAACTGAACCAACGGGATCATGCGGGCCACAGGCGTCCCCCCGGAGGGGCAGCGAGGCGGAGTAACTGGCCCAGATGTGGACGGCATAGCGGCCCGGAGAGGGGGCACAGTTAGCAACCGCACCCTGGCAGAGGGGGCCAGGGGAGGACCAGGCTGGTCGTCCCGCGGGGGCCTGCTCTGCCAGGGGTCTGGCGACAGAGGGGGACAAGGGCGAAGCGGTCCGTGGACGGCACGCCGTGTCAACCGCCTCTGGGACAGAGGGGGGCGAGGAGAGCACGGCTTGTGGGCGGCGCTCTGTGTCGCCCGAGAACTCTGTGAGCTCAGGGAAGAGGGGATTGTTTCTGTCTTTAACCACATTAGGGTGCTGCCCACCCGTGGGTGAGCAGCGGGGAGTGGAGAACAAAAGATTCTCCCCCGGCCCTCCACCGGGGGAAGGAGTGGTCCTGCTACCACCTCCTGAGAAACAATCATCATCCCTGAGCAGCCCGTCTCAGGAGCGCCGCTTGGCCCGGCGTTTAGCGGGGGGCGGGGCAGGAGAGGGCTGTGGCGCCTTCTTACGGCTTCCTCCGCGACCGGCCCTGGGTGGAGGCTGCTGCGTGGTCCGGGCGGGAGGGGCGGGAGCCGCAGGAGGGCGCCCTCGGCGGGAAACAGGTCGAGGCGTCTGCCCGGCCGGCAAGGTGGAGGCAGCAGCGGGCCGGCGGGGCAGAATGTGTTTGATAGCCTCGGTCTGTTTCTGGGCAGTTGAAAACTGTTGGGCAAAGTCTTCAACTGCACCGCCGAAGAGGCCGGCCTGGGACAAGGGGGCGTTAAGCAGACGGGTCCGCTCAGCGTCCCGCATGTCAGCCAGGTTCAGCCACAGATGTCGCTCCTGGACCACAGCTGTGGACATCACCAAACCCAGGGAGCGCGCGGTAACCTTCGTCGCCCGGAGAGCAAGGTCGGTCGCGGCGCGCAGCTCATCAAAGAGCCCTGGGTTTGTCCTACCCTCGTGCATGTCTCTGAGCATCTGGGCCTGGTAGACCTGCAGAGTGGCCATAGCATGCAGTGAAGCAGCCGCCTGTCCCGCCGCTCTGTAAGACTTCGCCACCAGGGTCGACGAAAATCTACAGGCTTTGGATGGGTGCTTAGGCTCGCCCCGAGAAGAAGCACTCTGCGGACATAGTTGCATGGCAACAGAGCGTTCAACCGGGGGAAGCCCAGTGTACCCACGGGCAGCTGCCTCATCGAGGGGAGGAAAGGCGGATGAGACCAGCGAGCGGTCCCGAGAAGACAGGGGGGTCTTCCAGGACTTCGAGATCTCATCATGCACATCCGGGAAGAAAGGTATTGGGGTTTGCCGAGGACGAGGGTCGGCGGCCTTACCCAAAAACCAATCGTCCAGCCGCGAGCGCTCAGGACAGGGTGGAGGCCTCCACTCAAGTCCGATGCTCGCGGCTGCCCGGGAAAGCATGGCCGTCATCTCCGGATCAGACTCGAGCACAGCCGTATGCACACCGGAAGGTGGCAGCTGTGACGAGCCCTCACTTCCAGAAGAGTCAAACCCGCCTAGTGATGCTGCAACAGACATGGCATCTTCCTCTGTAGCTTCAACTGAAGCCCGCGGGCCACCAGAGGGTAGACCCGCGGGAATCAGCAGTTCACTAGCGGGCACCGTCATTGAAGAGGGGGGCTGGGGTCGCGGACACATAGTCGGCGCCTTGTTCCAGACCGTAACCCTCAGATCACCCTGGCCACCAGCCGCAGGACGGGGGGTGGATGAGGGGACTCTCACTCTTGCGAGTTCACGGAGTCTCGACCGTAATGACGCGATGGTCATGTTCCCACAGAGAGAACATGAGTCATCCACGAGCGCTGCTCTAGCATGATCAATGCCCAAACATACTATGCAACGCTCGTGCCCATCAGAGTCCGATACCAATCTGCCGCAACCAGAAGTACACGGGCGAGACATCTTTAAAAAGACGTGCCACGTGTAAGCTCTTTTAGTGAGAGAAAACTCAAGTGTTGAAGCACCCGGGGAGAAACGCACCGACTGGCAGACCACTGCAACAGATCAGCAGGAAGCACGCTCTCGCCGTAGATCGCCGTCACACCAACACTCGAGGTACTCGTTTGTAAAGCTGACAATTCAGAGATGGCTTGTGGAGAGAAGAATACACTTGGCTCCGAAGCGAAAACATATCTGCTTGCTGCCGGCTTCCTCCTTTTATACCCACGAGGTGGGGCGGAGTTACGCCATGCAAATTCCGCAGACCCATGGCATTTCTTTGCCATTGGCTCGTTTTGTAATACTCGAAGTTGATAGGCTTTCTAAGCGAAACCCCATTCGTCGTCATCCGACGTAACTCGGAGTGACAACGAAAGGGAACGTGGTTTTGTCTTACCCTGATTCACTAGGCTACAGTAAACTTATTAAAAGTTATAGATATTTCATACCTGACGGGATGTTTTTCGCGGGAAACTGCGTGCATACGTGCTACGTAAGTCACCCGTGCGTGTCTCATCATATCCGTTAATTGAAAAAGTTGCTCACTTCTTTGACGCGAGAGATAGGTAGACATGGAGGACGCGAAATCTCCAACCTTATAAAGAGAGTCAAGACTGGCTTGGCTTTTCGGAGATGACGAAAACTGGGGGATTTCAAACGTAAAAGCTACGCGGTGATGGTGTTTTTATTACTCAGCAGGTGAGTAAGGTATTTTATTGAACAGATAAATTACCATGTAGCACTCTAACAGAGAGTTCATTGTCCATTATTTATTGTGAAGGGTCATTTCATTATTGTAGCTCTGTTCTGGAATTTATTTTCAAGGAAGTACATTTGATGTCAGCTTGAGAACCTTTCTATCTATTCTAAACTGGTGATATCTCTTGTTTTATGAGCAGTATGATCATTCATGCAGAGCCGAAGCACTACCAAAACAATGTTCTTCCGCAAAATGCATGTAGTGTTGTGTTTTTTAACCGCTAGAGGGACAAAAGTGTATATTTGAGAGTCACTTAACGTTAATACATTTATTTAATAATAAATAAAAAAATATCCAATGACCTTGAGTCCTTCCCCATGTTGAATCATGAGAGGAAGAGGAAGATTTTCATGATTTGAAAGCTCTTAAACATCCGGCGCTCTAACTAAATCCCTCAGGAAGAGGAACACTCCATCACAGCCGGTTGGAGACACCACGTGACGTGAATCCCTGCTGTATACTAATCTATGCTGTTTGTGGATGTGAACCTGAGTGGGATGTCTGAGGTTGTGACATTTAGATGCTTAAGATTTTACAAGTGATTATATAACATTCATTAAAAAATAAAAATAAACACTTTCCAAAACTGGGTACATTAAAAATAGCTTTTAAAGTTAATATAGACTGAAATTATCAGATTGAAATGGAACGCAATATGATACAATAGATATACATACTCAGGGAGATACATGACAGTGAAAATAGCAGCAGGAATTTAATAATTTTCATTTTGACAGAACAGTACATGGTTTTCAAGATAAGGATATCTGAGAGGAGGATATACTGCACAGAAATGTGAGCACTTGTTATCAAATACATGCTTTATTAATGATGCTGATAAGATCATCCATAACTAAAAGGAATGTAGCTGTAAAGATTGTCTGAACACAGATGGTGAAAGATATAGTCAAGATGAGAAACTACAGCTTTCACTTCTGTTCACAATTATTCCACATTATGTAACTGGTTCCATGTAATCTTTTTGGCAACTAAACAACAAATTTTGATCTGTCAGATCAAATTATCACATTCTAAAGTGTGTTTTATACCGGGAAAAAAGAGTAGAGCGAGAGAAAACATTGTGAATGTTTTTCTCAGGGTCATCGGGTTTAAAACTAGAATCCTCTTTTGAGTCTGTTTAAGTTTGAATGAGTTCAGTTATTGTAGGCAATGTTGCAGGTCAGGCCTAATTTTATATTGGTAAATAGAAAATTTAAAAAATATTAGAAATATTAGAAAATATTGTTAAATAAATTTTAAATAAATAAGCCCCTCTCAGAGTTTGAAAAATAGAAAAAAATAATTAATTTAATTGAATCAATAATATCTAGAGACTGATATTTCAGTGAGTACAACATGTGTTCTGAACTATTTTACAAAGTTATCAAGTTTTGCAACACTTTACTGAAATTTGGGACTATTTTTGTCTATTTTGTATTTATTTTTGTTAGTTTTTGTCATTTTCATTATAATAGAAAACTAAACAAACACCAAAATCAAATAACATTTATTAAATTAAAAAGTAGCTTTATATCAGAATGAGTAACAGTGTTACAAGTAACAGGTTTGCAGATTTATTCTGAAATGCGTTGTTACACAATAATAGCTAACTAGTTCGGGACCAAATGTTGGTTTATAGCTATCAATAAACCTATATTTCCAATGATAAATTACAATAACAGGGTTGAATGGTTCAGCTGCATGCATAAATCCATAACACTGAGCTTTTGCATTAAATTGAGAAAGTGAACATTTATATTTTAACTTTTCATGCTGGTAATTGTGTTAAATAAGTTTATCTAGCATATCTAATAATTTTTACAAAAAAAATGATCTAATGTTTTCTTAAATAATGGTAAATCAAAGTATTCCCTATCTGTGGAGGGTGCTGTTTATATTCCCCTTTGCCGAACTGAAAGACTGAGTCACGAGTGTCAAGGTTAGACTGTTGTACTCATGAAAGCTCACATCAAGTTGCTAATTGTTTCAGACATGAAGAGCCCTTGGTTGACAGAGCTGAAGATGAGCTGGCTGACAGCAATGCAGAGAAGTGCTGAACCCAGGGCATGAGGCCTCACGAGTTTGTTACTCAGCGCTTGGACCTGAAGACACTCTCAAGTATGTGAGGAGAATGTCTATTAGTATGCAGCAAACCTGATTAACATCTCCATGCTGAGTTAAACTCAATCTCTGGAAATTTTGTATAGTATTTGGTGTGTCTGACTCTGCTGAAATTCATCCTGGCCATAAGAAAGGTCTATTTGTTGCTGTGCGTACTTATATTTCAATAGTAGAGTGTGTATGTCATCTGCCTGTTGATGTTAGCCTGTGTTTGTTTGATTCTGAAGAAAACCGGTCTGCTGCGTCATTCTTAACAAAAATGGTGTCACTCACAAACACCTAAGGTGTGACTCATAATTGGAGATGTTTGTGAGTATTTGTCTCCCCCTAATGCACGACAATGAGTAGCACATGTAAAGCTTTGATTACAAAAGATTAATGATGCTTTAGGGTTTATTTTCTTTACCAGTTTAAAATGTTCCTAATGTACAACTACTTGACATATATCTAACAAAGGTGTCTTTGGAAATTACAATTGTCTTGGCGACAGCCGGCTATGTTAGTGGAAAAACTGAGTCGGCAGAGCGGACTTTTTTGCCAATCTGAAACTAGTAATTCAGAAACTTTGTCGTGCTGAATTGGAACCGCATACTAGCATACTACTCTTTCATTTCTGCCATAGAAAGATATGGTAAAAGTAAAACGAGTAGTATACTAGTATGCGGTTCTGAATTCAGCATTTGTCTTTTACGTGTTTGGATTTGCTGACACCGGGTTGGCTGACATGTCCTTGGGGGGCGGGGCTTGAGAAGGTAGATGTGTTCGACTTAAAGCTCCAGTAGGTAACTTTTGTAAACAAATATTTGTTAAAACTGTCATGATGTCCAGACAGTAGAATATGAGACAGATAATCTGTGAAAAAATCAAGCTCCTCTGGCTCCTCCCTGTGGTCCTATTGCCATTTGCAGAAATACACCGCTCCCGGTCAGAAACAACCAATCAGAGCCAGGAGGAATGTCTTAGCAGTGTCAATCACGCTCGTGTACGCGCTGATCACCCCTCTCTTGCACAGCGCGAGCGCGTACCGTCGTTCGTGACTCTCCTGTTCGAACTCGTTCATCCAAATGAATGAATCTTTTTTCGAGTCATTTCGTTCATTCAACGAACGAAATGACTCGAAAAAAGATTTGTTCATTTTGATGAACGAGTTCGAACAGGATCACGAACGTGCATCACAGAACAGAGCAAGGCGAGCATTTGTGCTTATAAAACTTAAAGTTTTTTATTTATTTTTGAAATGACCGATTGTATCGCTAGATAAGACCCTTATTCATCGTCTGGTATCGTTTAAAGCCCTTTGAAGCTGCACTGAAACTGTCATTTGGTCCTTGAATCGTTTGTGTCCTATTGAAGTCCATTATATGGAGAAAAAGCCTGGAATGTTTTCATCAAAAACCTTAATTTCTTTTCGACTGAAGAAAGAAAGACATGGACATCTTGGATGACATGGGGGTGAGTAAATTATCAGCAAAAGTTTTTTTAAAAGTGAACTAATCCTTTAACGTTATCTTACTATCTATTTATAACTTATAGAAAGAGTGCAACGTTATAAAGTTACATGTATTGCAAAATACATAATGATTTGAGGACCAAGTTTGTAGTCAAAGTATGGGCAGGCCATAGTCAATGTAAAGCATATTGTTGATGTTTCGACCCTATTAGTGAATGTTCCATAACTGTTTATAATCCGCCGTCATCGGTGGTCCTGCTTACTAGCCTGCGTGTTCACGGCAGGCTCCGCTGTGGGGGAGGAGCTGTGGAGGGAGGAGCTGTGGAGGGAGGAGCTGTGGGGGAGGAGCTGTGGAGGGAGGAGCTGTGGGGGAGGAGCTGTGGAGGGAGGAGCTGTGGAGGGAGGAGCTGTGGGGGAGGAGCTGTGGAGGGAGGAGCTGTGGAGGTAGGAGCTGTGGAGGGAGGAGCTGTGGGGGAGGAGCTGTGGAGGGAGGAGCTGTGGAGGGAGGAGCTGTGGAGGGAGGAGCTGTGGGGGAGGAGCTGTGGAGGGAGGAGCTGTGGAGGGAGGAGCTGTGGAGGTAGGAGCTGTGGAGGGAGGAGCTGTGGAGGTAGGAGCTGTGGAGGGAGGAGCTGTGGGGGAGTGGTTGTGCTTGTTCAAATTTTCATGCTAAGTCAACATTTTCTCAAAACTCCCTACTGCAGCTTTAAAGCGGCACTGCACTGACTAATCGGTGTATGACATCATAGTTCCACTAGAGTGATTCAAAAAATAGAATACTAAAAGACAATATTATGACTTCAGGACTTCCTGGTTGCGCTACCTGACTTTTGCAACTAATTTCACATTAAACAGGCTTCTATTTGTATGACATGAAAAGCAGTTGTGACAAAACTACAAATTCCTGGACAAAGGTTTTCCAGCTATCTTTTTTTGTATTACTATTTTTGGTACAACATAAAATTATGCCATAGTATTTTATTTTGAATTTCTTATTATTAAAGCACCATTGTAAATGGTTTTCTTAGATTGTTAATTTGTCCAGACACCTGACATTTTGGGGGTTTAAGATACCAAAACATATAATATTATTAATTATTTGAATGTACTGAAAATGAATTTAAACAAAAAAAAGGTATTATTGAATAAAGTGAAACGTGTCATGAATTTATCAAATTATTTTAAAAGAAAATAATGCACTTGGACTCAAAAATATGCATGTCAATAGGGGGGATAGACTTCAACACAAGAAGCTTGTTATACCAAAGCACAGTTTTAAAGGGATACTCCACTTTTTTGGAAATAGGCTCCTTTTACAACTCCCCCCTAGTTAAACTGTTGGGTTTTACCGTTTTTGAATCCATTCAGCCGATCTCCGGTTCTGGCGGTACCACTTTTAGCATAGCTTAGCATACATCATTGAAGTGGACAAGACCATTAGCATTTCTCAACAAAAAAAAAAAGATCAAAGTGTTTCGATATTTTTCCTATTTAAACTTGACTCTTCTTTAGTTACATCGTGCACTAAGACCGACGGAAAATGTAAAGTTGCAATTTTCTTGGCTGATATGGCTAGGAACTATACTCTCATTCCTGCGTAATAATCAAGAAACTTTATATCATTGTCATATCATTACGCCTGCTGCACTCATGGTACGGCAGTAAAGTTTCTTGATTATTACGCAGGAATGAGAGTATAGTTCCTAGCCATATGAGCCAAGAAAATCGCAACTTTACATTTTCCGTCGGTCTTAGTGCACGATGTAACTACAGAAGAGTCTAGTTTTAAATAGGAAAAATATCGAAACATTTTGGTCATTTTTTTTTTTGAGAAATGCTAATGGTCTTGTCCACTTCAATGATGTATGCTACGCTATGCTAAAAGTGGTACGGCCAGAACCGGAGATCGGCTGAATGGATTCAAAAATGGTAAAACTCAACAGTTTAACTCTGGGGGAGTTGTAAAATTAGCCTATTTCCAAAAAAAGTGGAGTATCCCTTTAAGCAACCCAAAATAGCTCTTTTCCATATGCAGTACAGTTACTTTTGTACGTGCGGTCTGACATTGTGATATCTGTGGTTACATACTGTGTGCAGTTGTTCTCGTTTCCAAGTGTTTAGAAGGGAAAACAGGATGCAATGAAAATCTATCTCTGTGAGTGAGCCGGAAGCAATAATCCTGTGGGAAGAGTGGGTGAACCTTGTCTATCCATGGCCGAGTCCTGAACTTCTCTCCTCGGCATGGGTGAAGGACACACAAGGATATTGTCCTGTCCGTCTTGGCTAAACGTATGACTCAACCTCATATTACTGACGTCCAGTTTTTTTGTTATTTTAATTTCTACACATTTCCTGCTTTATCACAACTGATAGCTTGTGGCCTTATGGGTATCGCTTGGCTTTGTTCTTGTAGAGACTATGCAGTGGTGTCTTAACTTTTACATAATGTCTTTTAACCTGGACATTTCTCTGATTTCTTTTGGAATATTTGTAATATTCAAATATTCTTTTTTCTGTAATGCCCAGTCTAGAAGACATGTATTATTAATCAAGTTTAAGATTTATTTTCATTATTAATTTTAAATAATAAACTTTTGTATTTATTTTAATTGAAAATGCAAGTCACTATCTTCCTAAACGTACAATGAAAATTCATTCAATTGACCCAATCACAGATGATAGGGTATTGCTGTGGCTGCTTGGTTTTTCTGATTGGTGAAAGTGGTTACGTACTCGGCTAGCCCAAGTCAGTTGTTTGTTATTGTTTGTCCATAGATATGACATAGTACCTCATAAATGTAAGTTTTGGGGAATTTTTTATTTGCCAGCCAAAATTTTGTCTGATGACTTAAAAATGCATGTACTGTGTTCATGGAATATTTGATCTTTTTAAAAGCTATGAAACTGTACCTGGCACTGTCTTAACCATCACTACTGTCAGTTTGAGTGAATATCTGTTTTGGAGATCATCTTCTTGCAGCCAACCAAAACATTGGTGACGCATGATGTTCAAAGCACTTCTTCCATGAAATGTCAAAGAGGAATTTCTACTATATGTGCAATTTTATAGCTGAGCTCACACAGAGATGTAATGCACTGAAAGACTGACCTTTGACCTTTGAGGTGAGGGCATGTGCGGAGGATGTATAGGAATGATCTTAAAAGTCCCGCTCGTATGGGCAAAGTTCAGCACATGATTTTTCGTTTGGCAGATTTACAGCTCGAGAAAACCGATGAGGTGATAAACGCAGGAGGGATGAATCAAGACAAATATTGAAAATATGTTTTTGGAGAAGAAGTAATCTGATATGTCTGAGAGAGATGGAAAGAATTATGAACCATTGCTCCTGCGCTTTGAGTACTTCTCAAATCTCCAGGGTCATTGTGACAGTATGTAACCCCTAAATGCCAATACTTAGATACTTGGATGTGTAGTGTTGTCAGAAAAACACTGGTTGAAATTCCTCTGGGCTTTGTCTTTTTATATCTACAATATTTACCTAAAGCAAAGAATACAATTGGGTTGCTTTGGTCATAATCTTGTTTCGAAATGAGGTTGAAACATCTTTAGGGTTTGTTTACATCATTTTGAGAGTCTCATCTCAGGAGGAATTTTCCCAAACTCAGTTGAGACAAGTCCCAGCTGTGCTGTCCTGGGTCAGAGCCCCTGCCCCTATATCAGGAGGAGAGTTTCAAGACTCACTGATTTGTGTGTTTAGACATGTTGTAGAAGATTTTAAAATATATGAAGCTAAATGAGGACTTGAAAGCAATAGTTCACACACAAAATCATCTCATTAATATTTACTTACTCTTGTGTCATTCCAAACAAATATGAGGTTTAAATCTGTGGAATAGAAAATAATTCAGTTTATTATGATGACAGAATATTCATTTTTGGTTGAACTATTGTGAAATTCAGTACAATCTCATGGCAATTCGTAACTATTTTATGTACAATTAATTTGATGTACAAATGATGTACAATCTGCTTACACCCCAGTATGCTTAGGGCTACCGTTTTCTAATTGTAACGTAGTTCATTGTTGTGGGAAGAAGGAGGCGAGAACAGGTGAACATTCAAATACTTTAATAATAAAATAAACAAATACAAAATGAAAGTAAAGACAGCAGACTTTCATAGACGACTGCTGTCACATAACAAAACACAACATAAAATCCAGGCCTGGCCTCTCTCGTCCTTCACTGTCGTCGCTCCTCCTTTTATGCTTCCTCTCCTCCGTGAGAGATACGAGACCGGTGCGTCGCGCTGGTGTCGCTCATCATCAATCACGCCAACGGCCTCGCGCCTCTCACACACTCGCCACACTAATAATCATGCGTTTTTGTACAATTCACATTGTACGAATTTATACCTTGTAACATATTTACTTTTTTCCTGTAGATCAGCTTGAAATTTTTGTTCTTGTCCTTGAATTTGTTATTTCTGTCATCACAACTCTCTGAAAGATTTTCATGGTAATGGACATATCAATGTTAAAGGATAATTCCGGCCAAAAATGAACCTAGGGCTAAATAACACATGGGTACCGAGTCGACCGTTCGCTGGGATGCGTTTTCATGATAATCGAATGTACCCAGTTTTATCTTTAGTTTTAGTTTAACCACAGATTAGCTTATAACGCTAGTGTATGGGGTATTGAATAAGTAAAAATAAAAATCGATAGTTAATACTAACACTCTAGCATAATTAGGGTCTCTAGTCAGTTTAATAATTAGATACTTTATAAAGACAGTACACTTGGCAGGGGCCATCTTTGGAAAACAGTCTCGACCAGGCGTTCGTGGTTCGACTGGTTGAGACTGTTTTCCAAAGATGGCTCCTGCTTGTATACGCAAAGTGTACTGTCTTTATAAAGTATTTTCTTATTAAACTGACTGTACACTTACAAAGTTCTCAATGCTTCGGTTTGCAGGTAGAGACCCTCATTATGCTACCGTGTTAGTGTGGAGCTATTTTGAGTCTTGTTAGTGGTATTAACTAGCGATTTCTATTTTTACTCATTCTATGCCCCATACACTAGCGTTATAAGCTAATCTGTGGTTAAACTAAAACTAATGTTAAAACTGGGTACTTCGATTATCATGAAAACGCATCCCAGAGAACGGTCGACTCGGTACCCATGTGTTATTTAGCCCTAGGTTCATTTTTGGCCGGAATTGTCCTTTAATGTATCGGGTCTTGGTGAAATAGATCTGCTGCGTTTCTGCTGCAGAAAACGTACAGAGACTTTTTTTACGGCCAATACATCCACAGACATGCTGCGGAACATATAACACATGACATTACCTGTAGCAGATCTAAACAGGTGGAGCTGGGGAAGGTGGAGGGTTTCTGAAATTGCTCTGCATACTGCTAGGCTAGCAGCAAACAACGGCAAGTATTTGAATGTTGAGCAGCAATCTCATTGGTTGATGATGCAACCAAAACTAATCAGCTGCACTATGTGGATTATGATGTGATCACTAACAAATTGAGTTAAGGACCTATCAGCCTGTGCCATCTAGAGTTTCATGACTTTGTATGTTTTTTTTAACAAGCATGGCCTTCACAGGCATTATCATTACTGTTCTCTGATCTGATCCCATAGATTGACTAATGTCTGTACTATTTGTCCTATGTTCTTAGGCAAATGAAGAAGCAAAGCTGTACAGTGCATTAAGGCAATGGTTGTCAAACAGAGACAAAAACAAACTTTAAA
>NW_027509207.1:395000-472500 GCF_051911475.1 Siphateles boraxobius | reverse complement strand
CTCACAATTCATTCCAATAGAGTGTAACGAATATTTTAGAAGTTTATAATACAATGGTGTGGAAAATCAGCTTCAATACAATTATTAAATTCAATTAAAGCGGTGTGAAGAATGGATTAACAGTTGTGTTTTGATTAACATTAACAAAGATTAATAAATAATGTAACATTTATCATTGTTAGTTAATGCATTAACTAATTGGACCCAGGGTTATTATCGTTAACTAAAACTATTAAAAACATTTCTGTTAACTGAAATAAAGCTGAAATTAAATAACACTTTAACTAAATGAAAATGAGAAGCACTAAAATTATTAACTGGAAATAAATAAAGCTGAAATTAAATAACACTTTAACTAAATGAAAATGAGAAGTACTAAAATTATTAACTGGAAATAAATAAAAATAAAATTTAAATTAAAATAAATTAAACCTAACTAAAAAAAAAACTAACAAAATGTCAAGCACTTAACAAAACTACTAAAAAATAAAATTAACATCAACACTAAAAAATATAAAATAAAAGCTAATTCAAAACATTAATAATACTAAAATAAAAACTCAAATGAACCATGATGGGAGCTTATTGTAAAGTTTTAACTTCACATTTATACGTCAAGTGCAATTATAGAAGCTTGTTTCCGCCACAGAGTGAAAAATAAAAAAGGTAATTGCGACTTTTTATCTCACAATTCTGACTTTTTTTCTCACCATTGCGAGTTTACATCTTGCAGAATTGCGTGAAATAAAGTCAGAATTGCGTGAAATAAAGTCAGAATTGCGTGAAATGAAGTCGCAATTGCGTGTTATAACGTCAGAATTGCGAGATATGAAGTCAGAATTGCGAGATATAAAGTCGCAATTGATTGTGTTATAAAGTCAGAATTGCGAGATATAAAGCCAGAATTGCGTGACATAAAGTCAGAATTGCGAGATATAAAGTCGCAATTGATTGTGTTATAAAGGTAGAATTGCGAGATATAAAGTCGCAATTGATTGTGTTATAAAGTCAGAATTGCGAGATATAAAGTCAGAATTGCGAGATATAAAGCCAGAATTGCGTGATATAAAGTCGCAATTGATTGCGTTATAAAGTCAGAATTGCGTGATATAAACTATTCTGAGGGGGAAAAGGTCAGTCTTTTTTTCCCCATAGAATTGGACTTTATAACTCGCAATTGTGAGTTTATATCTCACAATTCTGAGAAAATATATCAGAATTGTGAGATATAAACTCGCCATTATGTGCTATAAAGTCAGAATTGCGTGATATAAAGTCGCAACTGCGTGTTATAAAGTCGGAACTGTGAGAAATAAGTCAGAATTCTTAGTTTTCTTTTTTGCAATTCTGACTTTATAACATGCAATTGAGATTTTATTTCACGCAATTCTGACTTTATAACATGCTTTGGCGACTTTATTTCACGCAATTCTGACTTAATTTCTCACAATTCTGACTTTTTTTCTCACAATTGCGAGTTTACATCTCGCAATTCTGACTTTTTTTCTCACAATTGCGAGATAAAAAGTCGCTATTATTATTATTTATTTATTCAGTGGCGGAAACAAGCTTCCATAGCAATAGTTCAACATTGTTATGGGGAATATTTTTATTATTATTTACATAAAACATACTGTAAAAGAACAAACGCTGACAGGCAATAATGTGCTCCTTTTGCAGGTTGTTATCAGTGTCGGACTCGTACCTGCGGCCGGATCTGCGCGGCTTTCTTCGGGTCGACCATGCGCACGTGTTCGAAGTGTTTGAGTGTGTGTTGTCGGTCTTTCTGCTCGGCGCGCACGTACTTCTTCAACAGACTGAACACATGCCGAGGCTGCAGGAGACACAACAGCATCAGCAAACACTCACATGCAGAACAACAGATATCATTTTTGATAATTTTCATCAGAAAACACTCAAATTCAGAACTCACGCGTGTATCAGTGCATCATGTGAGGCATGTGTTCGAGCACACGCGTGTATCAGTGCATCATGTGAGGCGTGTGTTCGAGCACACGCGTGTATCAGTGCATCATGTGTGGTGTGTGTTCGAGCACACGCGTGTATCAGTGCATCATGTGTGGTGTGTGTTAGAGCACACACACGTGTATCTGTGCACACACGTGTATCTGTACATCATGTGAGGCGTGTGTTAGAGAACATGTGTGTATCTGTACATCATGTGAGGCGTGTGTTCGAGCACAAGCGTGTATCAGTGCATCATGTGTGGTGTGTGTTAGAGCACACATGTGTATCAGTGCATCATGTGTGGTGTGTGTTAGAGCACACACGTGTATCAGTGCATCATGTGTGGTGTGTGTTAGAGCACACACGTGTATCTGTGCATCATGTGAGGCGTGTGTTCGAGCACAAGCGTGTATCAGTGCATCATGTGTGGTGTGTGTTAGAGCACACGCGTGTAACAGTGCATCATGTGTGGTGTGTGTTAGAGCACACGCGTGTAACAGTGCATCATGTGAGGCGTGTGTTCGAGCACACTCGTGTATCTGTGCATCATGTGTGGTGTGTGTTAGAGCACACACGTGTATCAGTGCATCATGTGTGGTGTGTGTTCGAGCACACTCGTGTATCTGTGCATCATGTGTGGTGTGTGTTAGAGCACACACGTGTATCAGTGCATCATGTGTGGTGTGTGTTAGAGCACACACGTGTATCAGTGCATCATGTGTGGTGTGTGTTCGAGCACACACGTGTATCAGTGCATCATGTGTGGTGTGTGTTAGAGCACACACGTGTATCTGTGCATCATGTGTGGTGTGTGTTAGAGCACACGCGTGTAACAGTGCATCATGTGAGGCGTGTGTTCGAGCACACTCGTGTATCTGTGCATCATGTGTGGTGTGTGTTAGAGCACACGCGTGTAACAGTGCATCATGTGAGGCGTGTGTTCGAGCACACGCGTGTAAGTGCATCATGTGAGGCGTGTGTTCGAGCACACGCGTGTATCAGTGCATCATGTGGGGTGTGTGTTAGAGCACACACGTGTATCTGTGCATCATGTGTGGTGTGTGTTAGAGCACACACGTGTATCTGTGCACACACGTGTATCTGTACATCATGTGAGGCGTGTGTTAGAGAACATGCGTGTATCTGTACATCATGTGTGGTGTGTGTTAGAGCACACGCGTGTAACAGTGCATCATGTGAGGCGTGTGTTCGAGCACACGCGTGTAAGTGCATCATGTGAGGCGTGTGTTCGAGCACACGCGTGTATCAGTGCATCATGTGTGGTGTGTGTTAGAGCACACACGTGTATCTGTGCATCATGTGAGGCGTGTGTTCGAGCACAAGCGTGTATCAGTGCATCATGTGTGGTGTGTGTTAGAGCACAGACGTGTATCTGTGCATCATGTGAGGCGTGTGTTCGAGCACACTCGTGTACCCGGGGTGATTCGGTCTGCAGGGAGGACAGGTAGCTCTCGAGGGCCAGCCGGCGCCGGTCGTTCAGAAGCGCCTCCACGCGAGCCATGTGTGTCTCCACCAGTTGCTGACGCTCACCGGCCGCCTCCTGCTCCAGCGCCTCCACCTTCTCCTGGAAGCGCTGCGGTAACATCAACAATCAGGCAAAGATCATGGGAAATCAACCAATAGAGTGCAATAGCCGTCGCCCCCTTTTCCAGCAACGTTGGTTCCGGAAGTACTTTTTCCATTCATTTCTCCCATAGGGGTTTTTAAATTAACTCATCCTACCCTCTCGGGTCCCAAAGCTGAAAATGACCCGAGGCCCTATAATTATACTATTTTTTTTTTTTGGTCAAGAAAGCTTATTTTATTTCATTTTGATAATATTTTTTCTATTTTTAATAAAAAATTATGGAGATTTTTTGTTATTTTTTTGTTTTATTTACCTTTAAATGACTAGATTTGATTAATAAATAAATAGTAATCTAAGCACATTCCTCACATTCTTTCAACTTAAATTCAAAATAACTCAAAATAACAATTTCATTAACTCACAGTTTTTCACCAGAAATTCCTGCTGTTAAACAATTATTTTCAGAGTCAAGCTAAAATAATGTGGGCTGATGGCTTCAACAGAAGCAAATACCATCGATTAACAAACTTTAACGGTCTTTAAAGTTATTGTTAAAAATCAGTTTCTACGACAGTTGCGCTCTAAGGCTTAGTTCTTCGTCTAAGGATGAAGAACGGCCTCATGGGAAATTTTAAATTCCTGGAAAAGGACTGAACTGACCTGAATCACGGCCTTCTTGTCGTTGCGTGGTAAACTCTTCGCCTGTCTCTCGGCCTCTTCCCATTCCCTCATCACCTACAAAACAAGTTCACATGACAATCAGCACTTTATCCTCATGATACATTAAATACAATGGTTTTCAATGTAAAACATCAGTTTTCTATGTGAATATATAGTAAAGTTTAATTTATATCCTGTGATCAAAGATGAATGTTCAGCATCATTACTCCAGTCTTCAGTGTCACATGATCCTTCAGAAATCAGTGTTATATGATGATTTGCTGCTTGAGAAACATTAAGATTTATTATCAGTGTTGAAATCAGTTGTGCTGCTGCATATTTTTGAAGAAAAACATTTAATTTTTCAGGATTCTTTGATGAATTGAAGCATTTATTTGAAATCGATTCTTCTGTAACATTATAAATGTCACTTCTGGTCAATTGAATGCGTCCTCGCCGAATGAAAGTATGAGTTTGTCTGCGTGTCGAACCTGAGACATGCGCTCGCGGTGTTTGGCCTCCAGACTCTCCTTGGCCTTCAGAAAGTGAGCGTGTTCGTTCTCGTCGGCTGGCGTCTCCAGGTATCGGTCCACGGCGTCAGGAGGACTGGAGGAGGGAGTCGGCACTGCGGATCCCAGAGAAACAACATCAGAAGAGACTGGTAACGTAAGATCTCACGTCCTTATACAGCTCGTAAGTTTGTAACTACAACTTTGTTTAAAATAATAATAAAAAAATGCCATGTGTTGTCATCTTAAAATTATGGTAATTACAACATGATGTGAACGCAGCGAACGTAACCATTTAATTCTGAATTACACATTTCAAATGATAAAGTTGCAATTTAATGCATTTAAAAAATATTACCTTTAAAAGTAAAGAACGGTAAGATCTCACGTCCTCATAGAGCTCGCAATTACAACTTGTAGAGATGCACGATATATCGGCCATCATATCAGTATCGGCCGATATACAGTAATCAATATTTTGAAGTGGATCGAAACCTTTCATCAAAGTTACACATGAATTTTGAACAATACCTGTTCTTGTTTTAGGAAAACTTTGATTAACTTTTTTTATCTACTTCAAATGTTGACTACTGTATATATTTTTTAATGTTATCGGTCTGATAAGAAAATTTGGCCGATATATTCCAGCCGATAAATAATGTATTATTTCCTTGACGCTTGAGATGTGCACTGTTCAACATGAGGGTTTTGAATTGCTTGAAATATAATTTGAATGACTTCAAAAAAGGAAAATACAGTGAAGTTCAACATGCACAGCGCAAGTTTGACATATCGGCTTCATAAAACTATAATGAGAACATTAGATTTGTGTTTTGAACATGGCTTTTAATGGTGAAACTTTTGTTTTTTATAATCAGGCTCTCAAATTCTACAAAAATTTGGATTTACATTTATCGGCCTATATATCGGTTATCGGCTTTCAAATATAAAGAATTATCGGTTATCGGTATCGGCCAAAATTTCCATATAAGTGCATCCCTAACAACTTGTAAGCTGGGAATTTTCAGTTTTGACATCACGTGTTGTCATCTTGAAATTGTGGTGTGAACGCAGCTTAAACAGGGTTAAAATGCTAAGAAGAGAGTTTGATCATGTTTATTACAGATTCCTGTTTAATCTGTAGCAAAGCTACACAAGCGAGGCAATATAACACGCAAGAAACTGCAACCTTGTGCAGAACATTCTGGATGATTTGTGCCAAATGATTGTGTTTATATTACAGATAATCTCTGTATGATGTCTGTTTATTTATACACCATAAAAAAGAGCTGTTGAAAATGATTCATATCTCAAACCAGCAATAGGATCCAACATGAAATGGCTTGACAAGCACAATTTTCTCTCTTGTTGATGCATTACTTACCATATCAAAGGACTTAATTGAAAGCATGATTTAAACAACACTTACTAACGTCTGAACAGCATTTGACAGATAAAGTCGTGAAGAGAGAAGCGAGGAAGTCATTGATGCTTTTATGCATGCAAATGTAAAACACACACACTTCAGTCTCACATAAATACCACAAGATTAGTTGAAGAATTTCAGGAGAGAAATTCAGAGAAGACCGAGTTAATCAGCAGCCAAAGCCACACACACACACACACACACACACACACACACACACACACACACACACACACACACACACACACACACACACACACACACACACACACACACACACGAGAAACTGTCAGTGCAGATCAGCAAGAGTCTCAAACTGAAGGAATAATTCATTCACTCGTCGTCATGTCTTTCCAAACCCGTATGACTTTCTTTCCTTAGTGAAACACAAAAGATGTTTAGCAGGATGACACAAAAAGCACTATAAATGCATCATAACCCTTGTGAAAAAGAAGTACCCTTAGCAGACTACTTATTATGGAAATAATAGACTTGTAATTAATGTACTGAACAAACAATGGACAATACTTCTTGAGCATTTATTAATCGGAGTTCATTTAATCTCAGTTTTTCCTATCAGATTTTTTTAAACTCAAAAGTTGTAACTAGTTAATGCATCGTGAACTAACATGAACATTAATAAATGCTGTAAAAAAATATATTGCTCATTATCATCTCATGTCAGTTAATGCATTGCATAATGACAACAAATGAGCTGTTTTGAAAAGTGTCACCACTAAAATACACTATTGAAACTGTAATTACACATCTCAAATGATAAATTTACAATTCAGATGCATTTAAAAAAAAAACTTTAAGAGTAAAATAATATTCTGCATTTAAGATAATAAAGTACTATATAGTTAGTCGATACATCAAGTGTACTTATTTAAATGCCAAATTTGAATGTTTAAAAAAAAAACAATTAATACTGTGAAAAATAAATATTATAAATATGTGTAAAATATTATTTGGAAAACATTTATTTTAGTATTGCACTGTTAATCATTTATTTGTTTCTTGCAATCCAAATTTTATCATTTAATTATTTATTTTTTAATCCATTAATTTTAATCCATTTGTATTTTAATCTATTTTTATTATTTATTTATTTATCTTTTACATTGTTTTTCCCCAGACCCCTGATCCAAACTAACATTTAAAAAGGCAGCTATACATTTTTATGTAAAAAGAACCAATTTATACTGTGATTATTTATTTTTTTAAATATGTGAAATATTATTTGGAAAATGTCTAGCTTATTTTTTCTACTCACTATGGTATTATTTTTATTAATTATTTGTTTATTTTAATAAATTTCATTATTTAATTTTTTTTAAAATTTAGTCCTTATAATTAATTTAAATAACTTTTTACTACATTTGTATTTTAATTTATTTTTATTATTTATTTTTTAATTGTTTTTCCCCAGACCCCACTTTGAAAACCCATTTATGATACTTGTATGGAGCTTTTTGACGGCTCCTGGTTGCTGTCTGCTTTCATTATGATTAACAGCATCTTGCTAAACGTCTCTTGTTGTGTTTGGCTGAAGAAACGTTTGTTGGGCATGATTTCGAGTGAATGAGTGTTAGTGGCACGCGTGTCGGTTCTGTCGGTGACTTACACACACTGCTGCAGACAGACTGACAGTATTCCTCCGACTCAAAGTTATTGCGGTTCCCTCCGCAGCCACCGTAGATGAAGGGCGCGCACCGGCCCTCCTCGCGCACAAAATACCAGCGCGGCAACATGGCCCTGCAGGGGCCCGTCTCTGCGCTCGCAAAACACACCTCTGACGGGACACACACACACGCAGACACGCATGAAGAGCAGCGTCTGATGACATGAGAACTAGTGGTCGACCGATATATCGATATTTGGCAGTTTCTCTGCATCTCTTTAGCTGATGTGACTTTTATTTTGAAATCATTGTGAATGGCAGTGCCTGAGTGTCCGAGCGTCTGCATAAGTTTACTGTCTCTGTTTAACAGTTGTGTCTATTAAATGTGACTTATTTTGACAGCACATGGGACTTTTATTTTGAAAGCGTTGTGAATGGCAGCGCCTGAGTGTCCGAGCTTCTGCATTAGTTTACTGTCTCTGTTTAACAGTTGTGTCTATTAAATGTGACTTATTTTGACAGCACATGGGACTTTTATTTTGAAAGTGTTGTGAATGGCAACGCCTGAGTGTCCAAGCGTCTTCATTTATTAACAGTCTCGGTTTAACAGTTCTGTCTAAGTAGAAATTGTGACTTATTTTGACATATGTAGGACTTTTATTTTGAATGCCTTGTGAATGGTAAGTCCCATCCTTCATATTTTCATTTAATATCCATCCTTTCTTGAAAAAAAATAAAATAAATCACATTATGCTGTTTGTTACTTTTATATGGTCTAGAGTCAATTCCGATAATTAAATTGGATTTAACTATAATATAACTATAAATTAATATAAACAAATAATTCATAATGCATAATAATAAACAGTATTATATATCTGATTATTTTTATGTGGGACTTTTATTTTGAAAGCATTGTCAATTGCCTGAGTGGCAAATCCAAACTTGTCTTCATTTGTAAAAATATGATTATTATGGTTAAATTGTTTACTTGCTTTTTTGTGTGTACTTAATTTATTAGTGAAAAATAACATACTCGGATTAAAGAATCAAGTTGCAATGTAAAGTATAAATCTGTTTGTTTGACAGGTTAATATTTTTTTCGAATTCATTTTCAACTTAATTACAAATATAGTAAATATTACGTAAAATTTAATTTGATTTAAGCAATTGTTATGCATGCGTTTTTAATATGTTTAGCCTGTTAACTGATAGCTTTCACATTTTTTCGTAATCAAATTAGGAATCATTCGACAGCTTAAAACATTCAAAATTAATTCCGTTTTGAAAGGTTTTTGCATTTTCATTTTTAAGTACTTTCATTTGTTCAATAATCTGAGTGAAGACCAACCTCAGGTCTGCATTCATGAATGACATCTGTGCATCGGCCATCAAAATAAATAAAAATAATAATAAAATAAATCAATATGTACATCACTCGACCACTAGTGAGAACAGCACGTGATTGGATGCTCTCGCTCACCTTGCACTGTTAACTGATAGCGCTCACATTTTTTCATAATCATCAAATTAGGAATCATTCGAAAGCTTAAACGCACAAAATGCATCCCGTTTTGGAACTTTTTTGCACTTAAATTTTTTGGGAGTGGAGACCAACCTTAGGTCTGCATTCATAAATCACATCTAAAAATATAATTATTAAATATATCGATATCGTTCGAGCACTAGTGAGAACAGCACGTGATTGGATGCTCTCGCTCACCTCGCACCACCTCCTCCACAGACTCGGTCGTCGTGGTCGTGGTGGTCGTCATGGCAACATTTGTGCCCTGGCCGTTGTCACGGCGCTCGTCGATGACCTCATCATCTTCGTCATCCTTCTCGTCCTCGTCTCCGTCTCCGTCCTCGTCGTTGTCCTGAGCCTCGTCCTCTTCCTCGTCTGGATCCTCGTCATCCTCCACCACGGCGGGTTCAGTGTCTGCGTCTCGAGTCATGCTGCAGGAAAACACCGGCAAACATGGACTTGATTCGTCAAAAAGCATCTTTGTAAACCGGCATCATAATACATCAACCATCTGTTATATACAGACACTTTCATTATTCAATCAGGGGAAAAATCATGTCCCATCCTAATAAATTATGTGACTTATTTTGACACTGTGTGGGACTTTTATTTTGACAGTGTGTGGGACTTTTATTTTGAAAGCGTTGTAAATGGTAGGTCCCCATGTTAAACATTACCCTTACTCATTAGCTTGAAGCTTAAAATAAATAATTTTTTAAGCTTTCCATTTTGTCCATGGAAATGCGTTATCAGACACGACTAATCAATAACGACATTCGTTGTGGATGATTTTTATTATGGATTAGTTGTTGAAGCCTGTCATGCACCGGATAAAACGAGCCTCAATAGACCGATCTCGGGGTGCGGGAGCTGTACCTGTTCTCGCTGTAATCGGCCTCTGCCCCCCCCCACCACACGTCAGAGTCATCATCATCATCCGCATCCTTCATCACTGCGCTGTCAGACTCCTTCTCCTCCTCCAATGGGCAGCAGACGAACTCAACGCCCCGGAAACGGTCGATCCCGCACGGCAACAGCATCCCATAATCATGGAGATTCATGCTGCGGTCGCCACACGACTGTAGAGAGACGGAATCACTCTCGAGAAATACTGATGACAACTTTACTATCAGGTTTCACTGGTGCACATTAGTTATTATTATTATTATTAATAATTCATTTAGTTTATATAGCGCTTTTCTCCACACTCAAAGCGCTTTAGGGCTGAAGGGGGGGGGGGGGGGATTTCCTCAACTACCACCAATTAACTAACAACAAACAACACTTCTACAGCATTTATTATTCTTACTTAATCTCAACGTTTAGTAATACATTTGTAAAATCAAAAATGTTATCTTTTTAAACATGAACATTTTTTAACTAGCACTAACAATGTTTAATAAAAGCTGCAAAATATATTGTTTATTGTTAGTTCATCTTGGTTAATCCATTAACTAGAGACAACATTAATAATGTAATAGATCATACTTAATTATAATTCTAAGATATATATATAATATATTATATATATATATATATATATATATATATATATATATATATATATATATATATAAGAATACACGTATATTCATTTTATACATTAATATATTATATACTGTTAATTAATATATATATATATAGTGCTGAGAGTGTGTTGTGTGTTGAGAGTGTGTGTGTGTGTGTGTGTGTGTGTGTGGTCGCTGACCTCTTTGGCGACGGTGTGCCAGTGTAAGTGACTCTCACACATGTCCATGCGCTCCTGGTGCAGGTGTGTGTGTGTGTGTGTGTGTGTGTGTGTGTGTGTGTGAGTGAGAGAGTGTGGTGTGGTCTCTAACCTCTTTGGCGACAGTGTGCCAGTGTAAGTGACTCTCACACATGTCCATGCGCTCCTGGTGCAGGAATTTACACTTATCAGGAACCAGCAGAGCGTCGCTCACAAACTCGCCCACTGACGGAGAGAGAGAGAAACACACAGGTTGAGCACAGAGACTTTGTCAACTTTCTCTCAGTTTGAGAAACTCAAACTCCCAGCAAGCAATTGTCGTCATTTCACCGTCTAGGTTAACTATAGTCGCGCTATGAGCAACACACTTCTAGACAAAACAACTTTGAATTTGTCGTTTTTGCCAAAACAACTTGCGAGGTGTATAATATTCCATCATGTAAGCAAAATAAACAGTGATTACAAGGTGTTTGGTTTAATTTCTATCTCACTCTCTCACTGACCGACTCACTCACTCACCCACCAACTCACTCACTCACTCACTCACTCACCCACTCACTCACTCACTCACTCACCCCACCGACTCACCCCACCGACTCACCCCACCGACTCACCCCACCGACTCACCCCACCGACTCACCCCACCGACTCACCCCACCGACTCACCCCACCGACTCACCCCACCGACTCACCCCACCGACTCACCCCACCGACTCACCCCACCGACTCACCCCCCGACTCACCCCACCGACTCACCCCACCGACTCACCCCACCGACTCACCCCACCGACTCACTCACCCCACCGACTCACTCACCCCACCGACTCACTCACCCCACCGACTCACTCACTCACCCCACCGACTCACTCACTCACCCCACCGACTCACTCACGCACCCCACCGACTCACTCACGCACCCCACCGACTCACTCACGCACCCCACCGACTCACTCACGCACCCACCGACTCACTCACGCACCCACCGACTCACTCACTCACTCACCCACCGACTCACTCACTCACTCACCCACCGACTCACTCACTCACTCACCCACCGACTCACTCACTCACCCCACCGACTCACTCACTCACCCCACCGACTCACTCACGCACCCACCGACTCACTCACGCACCCACCGACTCACTCACTCACCCACCGACTCACTCACTCACCCCACCGACTCACTCACTCACCCCACCGACTCACTCACTCACCCCACCGACTCACTCACTCACCCCACCGACTCACTCACTCACCCCACCGACTCACTCACTCACCCCACCGACTCACTCACTCACCCCACCGACTCACTCACGCACCCCACCGACTCACTCACACACCCACCGACTCACCCCACCGACTCACCCCACCGACTCACCCCACCGACTCACCCCACCGACTCACCCACCCACCGACTCACTCACTCACTCACCGACTCACTCACCGACTCACTCACTCACTCACCGACTCACTCACTCACCGACTCACTCACTCACCGACTCACTCACTCACCGACACACTCACCCACTGACTGACCCACTCACTCACTGACCCACTCACTCACTGACCCACTCACTCACTGACCCACTCACCCACTCACCGACTCACTCACTCACTCACTCACCGACTCACTCACTCACTCACCGACACACTCACCCACTCACTCACCCACTGACTCACTCACTCACCGACTCACTCACCCACCGACTCACTCACTCACTCACTCACTCACTCACTCACTCACTGACACACTCACCCACTGACCCACTCACTGACCCACTCACCCACTGACTCACTCACTCACTGACCCACTCACTCACCCAGGCATCGGTAGGGCACCACGATGTGCATGTGACTGCGGCACTGCTTACGGCCCTTCTTACACCAGTCCCAGATGCTGACCGGCTGATTGGCCTCCACCACATTTGTGATCTGAAGATCTGGATACACCTGGACATGACACACACACACACTTAATGATGCATACAGAACATATGTACTTTGTCATTTATTATCAAAAGTTTGGGGTCTGTAAGATTTTTTTGAAAGTTTTTGAAAGAAGTGACTTTTGCTGTGCTCACCAAGACTGCATTTATTTGATCAAAAATACTGTAAAAATGGTGAAATATTATTTGAATGTAAAACTTTTTTACATACATAATTTAACAAATATGTATTCATCACTTCAATAAGCTCATAGTCTCAGCCTTAAATACATTACATTGTTTAAATGAATAATATTTTAGCTAACTGTGATTTGTATATGTTCATTTCTGAAATACATAACTTAGACACAGTTACACCTGAACATTACAGACGACACACTCGCGCTTAATAATGCATTCAGAACATATGCACTGTATGATATTTATTGTATCTACACTACTGTTAAAAAATGTAGGGGTCTGTAAGATTTTTTAAATGTTTTTGAATAGGGATGGGACGGTATGAAAATTTCATATCACGATTATAGTGACCGAAATTATCATGATTATCAATATTATCACGGTTTTGTTAAAACAAGATGAAAGTGTTAAAAAAGAACTGATGCTCACACTGAAAACATTTCAACAAGTTTTATATTTGAGAATCAACAAACAACAAAATAAAACGAGCAGCTCTATGCACTTTTTAAAGTAAGATTCTATTCTGTGGCATTTCCTTCCTTATAATGACCGTCGTCAATAGCAACGCATTATAACTCAGCGCACATCCATGTATCACAACGGACGCGCGCTCCCATTTCATGCAGATACAACTTGTCATCTTGCGTCTCCGTTTTTGATTGTATTGGAAATGAAATCAGAGTTGATTTATTGTTTACAGAATTTGATAATATTGTTGTGATCATCTTGTCTGGACGAGTTTTGTACACTGTACAAAATGGATTTAACAGGTAAGAATAGAGACATTCATCTCTATTCAATAGCCTATGTCCCCGTAATTATGTGGTAAAAAAATCGGTGTTATAAGTGTACAATGAATATACATTATTATCTCTTAATAGTCTTGTTTGAACTTGTTCGTTCGTCTTTGGCTAAAAACCACTTGCTGCAAACTTTTCTTCGCGGATGCTTCAAGTTTATGTCAAGTGAGTGAGATTAAATATTTCAACTCAAAACAACATTTTGTGCCCAATTATTTCCCAGACGTAGTTTTAGTATTGAGATCAAAGTTAACTTGCCTTGCGTTCGCTACAACAGTGGATGATGGTCACACAGGACGGCTCGGCAGATTTGAAGTGTTTACCACTATCACAGCGACTTTTTTTGTGCATGTTCTGCAGACAGGGTAACCATTCTCGATTAAGTTTCCCTCAGGATTTTTGTAAATGCCAAAATACGACCACACCTCAGATTTGGTCCTCTTAAAAGGCTGAAAAATCTCCCGAACACGGTCACTGCCTTCCGCCATTCCTTCTCGAAAAACAAACAAACAAAAAAAACAACATTGCGCGCTGCGTCAGACTGTTGCTGGCTGGACAGGATTTATAGTGAGTTATTAAAAAAATCCCGATAATCAAATGCGGTTTTAATGATAATTTAATTTTAAACTATATTACGAACCGTCAGTACATTTTATCATGGTTTATAGTGAAACCGGTAATCGTCCCATCCCTATTTTTGAAATAAGTCTCTTCTGCTGTGCTCAGCTGTTTTCTATGTGAATATATAGTAAAGTGTAATTTATTCCTGTGATCAAAGCTGAATTTTTAGCTTCATTACTCCAGTCTTCAGTGTCACATGATCCTTCAGAAATCAGTATAATATGATGATTTGATGCTCAAGAAACATTTATGATTATTATCAATGTTGAAAATAGTTTGTGAAACCGCGATACATTTAAGTTTGGGGTCAGTAAGATTTATTTTGTTTGTAAAAAAAAGAAATTAATCCTTTTATTCAGCAAGGACAACACAAGTGGATTTCAAAATTGAAAAACTCGTGTTTATAGTGACGCAGATTAAGCTCTGCTGAAGCCAGAGCGGTTATTAAATCATGCTTCATTCTATCTATCTATCTATCCATCAATCATCTATCTATCTGTCTATCTATCTATCTATCTATCTGGATTTTACTCTAAATGCGCAATCTCATTGGCTGATGCTAAATCTTTAAAGCCCTATTTCTCAAAATGACTTTTCTCTCTCACTCCGAAATCCGAAATCTCCACTTCAGTAAAACCTTGGTATATACACCTAACTTTCCAGTCTTGTACCTAGGTATATTATGAAGACATTTGAAGAGGGATTTGTAAATATATTATTCCTAACCTGATTTATATAACATTTTATTCCAAAAAACATGGCGAAAATCATTTTTTTAAGGCTACTGGAAGTATATTCTGATTTACAGGATAACAAAAAGTAGATATCCATAAATCCCTCAGTAATTTTTTCCCCATCATATGTGAACACAACGAAAAAATAATTTTGAACCTGGCTTTCTCCAATACTCAGATTTTGTTTTTTTAAATATATGCAAAATAGCGCATATTTAATTAGACAATGCCTCATTTGCATATTTAAACATTAAATTACAGAAAACTTGTAATACATTTTTTTCTCATCTTAATGTAGGTAATCAACTGGCAAAGTTTCATGGTGATATCTGATAGTTAAAAAAATTACCCTATTCACCTGTAGTGTCTCGCCTTAAAGCTGTTATTGATGTTTGCAACGCAATAACTGGAAGGGTTCAACGGGCGGTTATTTTCGTCATTTGCGGCTCGTTGAGAAATATAATGATTCAGCAGAAATGGAGTTTAATTTATTAGGGCTTTTCTCAAGTGGAATGGATTTGACTGACGGCGCTCTGAAAAGTGAACAGACATATGCGCTGAATTAGAGACGGTAGAAGTGAGTGGGTCCAATATCATTGGTCTTAAAAAGTGGGTGGGTCTTGTCCCACACATACAATGGTTCCGACGCCCATGTATCTATCTATCTTTCTATCTGCATGTATCCATCCATCCATCCATCCATGTGTTGATCTTTACCTCCTGGCAGTATTGCAGGATTCCCTCTTTAGTTCCGACGCAGCTCTTGGTTCCGGACGGATCAGGTTCCCATTTTCCGGTCTGAATGTTGATGTGCAAGTTGAGTTTCCCACAGAACATTGCGATCTGTGGCTCGGCCAGCAGTCCGGTCCCAGAGTCTGAGGGAACCTACAACAGAACAAAACCACAGATCAGACAAACTGAACAAAACCACAGATCACACAAACTGAACAAAACAAACAGAACAAAACCAAACAAATTGAACAAACAAACTGAACAAAACCACAGATCAAACAAACTGAACGAACAAACTGAACAAAACCACAGATCAAACAAGCTGAACAAACAAACTGAACAAAACCACAGGTCAAACAAACTGAACAAACAAACTGAACAAAGCCACAGATCAAACAAACTGAACAAACAAACTAAACAAAACCAGATCCAACAAACTAAACAAAACCAGATCAAACAAACTGAACGAACAAACTGAACAAAACCACAGATCAAACAAACTGAACAAAACCACAGATCAAACAATCTGAACAAACAAACTGAATAAAAACCACAGATCAAACAAACTGAACAAAACCACAGATCAAACAAACTGAACAAAGCCACAGATCAAACAAACTGAACAAACTAAACAAAACCAGATCAAACAAACTGAACAAAACAAACTGAACAAAACCACAGATCAAACAAACTGAACGAACAAACTTAACAAAACCACAGATCAAACAAACTGAACAAAACCACAGATCAAACAATCTGAACAAACAAACTGAACAAAACCACAGATCAAACAAACTGAACAAACAAACTGAACAAAACCAGATCAATCAAACTGAACAAAACCACAGATCAAACAAACTGAACAAAACCACAGATCAAACAAACTTAACAAACAAACTGAACAAAACCAGATCAAACAAACTGAACAAACAAACTGAACAAAACCACAGATCAAACCAACTGAACAAAACCACAGATCAAAACAAACTAAACAAAACCACAGATCAAACAAACTGAACAAACCAAACAAACAAAAAAACACAAATCAAACAAACAGAACAAAACCACAGATCAAACAAACTGAACAAAAACAAACTGAACAAAACCGCAGATCAAACAAACTGAACATAACCACAGATCAAACAAACTGAACAAAACAAACAAACTGAACAAAACTGCAGATCAAACAAACTGAACAAAACCACAGATCAAACTGAACAAAACAAACAAACTGAACAAAACAAACAAACTGAACAAAACCACAGATCAAACAAACTGAACAAAACAAACAAACTGAACAAAACCGCAGATCAAACTGAACAAAACCACAGATCAAACTGAACAAAACCGCAGATCAAACAAACTGAACAAAACCACAGATCAAACTGAACAAAACCGCAGATCAAACAAACTGAACAAAACCGCAGATCAAACTGAACAAAACCGCAGATCAAACTGAACAAAACCGCAGATCAAACAAACTGAACAGATCAAACAAACTGAACAGATCAAACAAACTGAACAAAACCGCAGATCAAACAAACTGAACAGATCAAACAAACTGAAACGCATGCAGGCTTAAAATCGATACTGAATCCATTTACTGCCTTATGGCAATAAAATAAAAGCAGGCAAAACCAGTGTTTTTGAGTTTGAGTCAGAAATCTCCAGATCAGCAGCTTTACAAACAGTCTGACGCCACCGAACTAAACCACAGATGAAACAAAATGTTGTTTTATTTATATCTCTATTCTGTAGGATTGTTCGTATACCATTCGCCTGATTTATAAAACATTTTACTCTAAAAACAGTCTTCAACTGTTCTGCATGTAAACAAACATCATATTAAAAATACGGCTGCAACCTGAATGTAGAGCTGAATCTGAATTTAATGTGCATGTAAATGTAGTAAGTGACGGACCGCAGCATTTCACAAAATACAGTCCAACCAAAGATTACTCATGCACCAGATATAATTTGATATTTTTTTTACTAGTGGGTTTAGTAGAACATTAAAGTTCATTTATGTAAGTGAGGAGAGCTAAATAAAGTAAATGTGACATATTACACACAATAATTCTTCATACAGTGACTACCAGTGAAACATTAGGAGCAAAAATGATTGGGACACTTTGAGCTGATCATGTTTTGCTGAAGTGTTTTTTCTTTAATAACTAATGCAGCTTTTTACACCACAGACTGAACAACATGAAGCATTGCTTGGTGATTGGTTGAGCTAAACTGGTGTTATCTAATTGTGTAGTTAAATTTAACAGCTGACAGATATTCAACATAATTCATGTGCGAGACAGTCTAACAGAAGGACGGACAAAACCAGTCAAATATATTATTACTGTCATATTTTACCACCATTTTCTAAAACTGTGATAATGTGAGAAATGTTGAAGGTGTTGAAGGTTTGACTGTACAGCTGCAACTTGAATCTGTGTTTAAGAGTGAAGTTACACGACAAATCTCTGGAATATTTTGATATGCTGATGATCGAAAATGTGTATGCTTGTTTAACTATGATGTATTTAAGTTCGCAAATTTTGTCTCAAAGGCTTGGAAAAAGCCGGCAAGCTAGTTTGTTTAACTAGATATAATTTTGTCCTGTGTATGTTAATGGGTTTATATTGGTGGTTATTTGAGTAAATGCGAATACATCTGTATATGATTACAACACATGCATGCATCTGAATACATATGTACTATTCTATTAGTATTCCGTTTCTAATGCTTATCTCTATACGATGTACTCTAGACTTGGCCATCTTGTATATTAATCTTTTTTTTCTGTATATTATTAATGTTGGTGTCTTCACTCGAAAAAATAAGCTGTTGAACAAACTTAATTAAATTAAGGAAACATTTTCCACGAAATTGAATTACATTTTACCAACAAAATCTAATTTGTTTGAAATGATTTGTTGTAATCTTGCTGTATGAACTTAATTTAATTAATTTGTGTCATTCCTACTAGATAAAGTTGTCAAGTTACCTAGATTTAATTTTTGTCCTGCCTAAAATCACCAACATTATAATATTAGCTAATTTGACTCTTTCGTTACTTCAAATGATAGAAGATAATAGCATTTAATTTAATTAAAATATATTTTATTCATAATAATATTAGATACGTATGCAGGTCTGCAAGAGGTTTAATTTATGTGTTGTGTTTATTGAGTGCCCACATGCTAAACACAGTCGTCACTCTTCTGCATAATGGTAACCACAAAATTCAAAAACATTACAGAAAGTCCTCATAACTAACATAACTGAACATTAAATACTAACATGAACAAAAAACATCTTTCCATTTACTGAAAAACACATAAAATAACACTTTAATCCCTAAATTTACCCTCCTAATGCAGTCCCTTGCAAAGCATGCTGGGAACTACTGATCCACTGCCCAGTTAGTTGTCAACAAAAACGATTCATGTAGTTTTTACAGAAATTAATTAAGTAAATTTCAGTTTTAAATATATTAGGTTGATTGAACACAATTAAATTAAGTTGTGACAAAATATTAAACAATCGTGTTACTTTTGCTTATTTTAATTCATTAAATTTAACAATAGGCAAAAATTATTTTTTTGAGTGTTGTGAACCCACACTCAAAAAAATGGTTTTGTGGCACTGTTCTTTTTACCCAAATATGTTTTGTTAAAGTAACACACATATATTTCTTTTACCACCAAAACACTATTGTATTGCGTTTAATTAACTTAACCTGTATAATTTTCCACTTTACTTAATTATCAATCGTTAAACTAATGTAAAGGGTTTAATTTAGCGATAAACAAAAACTTAATTTGATTGTGTTCAATCTGCTTAAATATGTAAAATTAAAGTTTACTTAATCCGTTTGTGTTGGATTACATGAATGATTTGTGTTGCATTAACTGAAACTGGGCGGTGCTTGTTAGTTCCCAGCATGCTTTGCATATAGCTGAATTAAGACAGAATAAATGTTGAAATGAAGTGTTATTTTATGCGTTTTTTTAGAAAATGAGGAAAGGGGAAGACTTTATAGTGTGTAATTGTGTTTAATGTTCAATTACATTGCAATTATTAGAACTATTTAAATTACAGTGGGTTACCATTGTGGAGAAGAGTAGAGCATTAGGTTAGGATGTGGACTGAGTCTAATAGGTTTTCTCTTGTTGCTGAAAGAGCATATAAATCTCAGCATTTAGTATGTTAATAAGTGCTATTATTAGCTAATAGCTAGCTGTAGTCTAGTAATTCATTTGAGAAATCATGTAAATCCTACATACATTTATTTTTCAGTGCAGTTTTAAATAAACTAAAGCATGTTCACTAAACTTGTCACAACACAAGGAGCTTACATAGATTCAAAAAATGTCATTAACATTAATACAAAATAATTTGCTTGTGTGGAACCACTGTCCATAATTGAATTAAGTTAGTTAGTTTAAAGCGTAATTTTTCATTCTGAATTTAATGTGTAATGTAAATGTAGTCAGTGATGGACTGCAGTATTTAACAAAATATTTCACTAGATAGGAGATATATATGCATGTTTTTTCTTTGAATGACGAATATTGTTATTGCATGTGTCTTCTGAAAAGGAACGAATTTCGTTCCCATCACCGGTGAAGGACAGAAGGAGGATTATGATGAAGACAAAACACCAGGATTGTCCTGATACGATGACAGAACGTCAGTCTAAACACGCTGAACCTTGACGACGTTAAACATCTTTATCAGCTCACATGACGAAGTAAATAAACTCTTCATAATAGATCAGACAATCTTTTGCCAGAACGTTCTGAAACACTCCCTGTTACTATAAAGACAATGCGAGAGGGTTTCAGTAAAGGCTGAGAAACGCTTCTCAATGAACGTATTGTGTTTAATAAAGGACAAAGACGCGTGAAGGAGGGCGAGACAGACAGAGAGAGATAGACATGCTAACGTTTTGTGCTCGCTAATCTTATTAGCGGACCCAACGTGTTGGCAAGAAAACAACGTCTATCTGTGATCAGGCTGTGCTGTTATGAATAGAGCCGCGTATGAGAACCGTCTGATACGAGACTGAACAAACTAGTCGAAATCCAATAAACTTCACTGCAGAAGAATAAAGGTTTTATAATTGCAAGAAAGCTAGTTTCACAAACTTTTTATCTTATTTGCACACACAGCCCCACCAGGACTCATTCGTTTCATTAAAGTGGTTTTATTTTACGTGCATCAAAGGACAAAATCACATTAATTTCCTCATAATCTCTCAGTGTCTGAAACGCTTCCAGTCTCTCTAAGCCCCGCCTCTCTGAGAGATGCTCTGCTGTGATTGGTCAGAAAACAAACGCTCATTATCATATCTGAATCTCAGCTCTTGAAACGAACAGTAACGATGGCGTGGGTTTTTTCAGTAATTGAATCTTCTGAAATTACAATTGAATTATTTTAATTGTAATAAAATTGCATATCATTTTAGTATAATAATAATTATTACTATTCAATTATTTTCAAGGGAGTCAAAAGAGTTTGAGAACCGCCATCAGAATCACTTAAAATAAATTAGCTAAAAAAATTAGCGGATTATAGCCATTACAAAACATTAAATATTACATCAGTCACGCATATTAATTAAGTAGCATTCGGTCTTTTGGAGATGATTTACACTGACTGGTTGACCATTAAAAGAAAGTCCACAGACATTCTGTGTTTTCAAAGTGAAACTTTAAGGAAAAAGTTCTTGAATATCATTGGCTCTGTGACGAATGGCTTTCATTGCTAAATGTATAAATGTAAATGAAAGTTATTTTTGAAGAATTTCTGTGTAAGTGTTGATTCAATACAAGCAGACACAGATTATCATACCGAACTGCAAATCCTGAAAACACACATTTACTTATCGATCTAAATGGAAGCGTTGCAGAGACTTCTGTTGGTTTATATACAACTAGTCATTTATACTCAGACAGAAGGAGGTTTTGTCAGGTTTAGCTCACTTCTGAACACACACACACACACACTCTCAACACAACACACTCTCAGCACACACACACGCTCACACACCCCTGCAGGTGTTTCTCCAGCACATGGCACCTCGACACACACACACACACACACAGGTGTGGGATCACTGGGTTAAACCGGGATCTGGGATAAACTCCTATAAAGCTGCAGGTCGAGTGTCAACATGATCCGAGTGTCTGAGAGTCAAACTTCAGTGAAGACCAGGAAAAGAGGAAAACTTCTAGAACCAATATACATTTTTTCCAGCTCTAATATTTTTCAATGAGTACAAATTGCTACTTATGAGTTTGGTGTAAAAAAATGTTTATATATATATATATATATATATATATATATATATATATATATATATATATATATATATACAGGGTCTGAAGTTAACTTTTTTGACCACCAGCCACAGTAACTCTTTACCAGCCATTTTTTTTTGCCTCATAAAGGAGAAAAATAGAAATCACACAAACATTGTTCTTTAAGTTGTAAGAATACACATTTAAGTGCTGTCAAGTTATTAACGAAATCATTATAAGTAATAATAACTCTTAAGGGGGTCGCACACCGGATGCGCACGCGGCGCAGAACCACGTCTTTAAAATTCGAACACATTGTTTTCTATCAGTGTACACACACCAGCGGCGCCACTCGGCGTCTGTCCGCGCCGCCCAGCAACGGCTCAGGACCTTGTTCAAAATCCTGCCGCACCACAGAGCGCCGTTTACATAGTTTTACATTAAATGTACATTTATTTGTCTCAAATCGTCGTTAATGTAAATACTGACTTCACCCTGTGCTGCAATATACATTTAGTTTTACATGCATTCACAGAAATCAGCTGCTTGAATGGAAATTGCTGATGTTATCGGACAGACGGGAAAAAAAACTACTGAATCACTCAACGCGTGGTCAGGTGTTAATTTTATATATATATATACAAACACACATACTTTTCCTAGAATTCCAGTCTTTCACAGGTGAAAAATCAACTAGTGAGCAAATATTTGATCAAACGATTTTAATATGTTAACTGTAAAGTTGAACATTAACTGGGACACCGGAACAGTTAATACACACAATCCAGAAGAAAACACTTCCATCACACGCTGAACTGAACCAGAGAAATGTGTGTGTGTGTGTGTGTGTGTGTCTCCTGTCATATGAGAAAAGCCCCATCACAATAAACACCCCTCACACACTTTCTCCCAGAGGACACTGGGGGTTTATGGGCGTGAGCCTGACCGTCGCCATGGCAGCAGGGTGAGTGTGTGTGTGTGTGTGTGTGTGTGTATGGGGTCATGAAACAGTCTCTGTGAGAACGGACATCTTGATTTCGTCGCTGCGTGTTTGTATAAATGACTGGCCTGTAATCACTGTAACACACACCCACCCTGAAGATCCAGTATCAGTCAGGAGCGGATATTATCGCAAACGCGCACACACACACACACACACACACACCCCTTTGTGGGGACTGTCCATACTCACACACACTCCCTCTCATACACTTACATATATATATATATATATATATATATATATATATATATATATATATCAAAATATACACAAGTCATAAAATTATACAAGCTTTAATTGATATCAGCCAGCTAAATAACGTAGTGCATTAATTATCATTATTTATATGGCAACAAAAAAATGTGGATATTGTAACATCGAAATGAACTGCTTTTATTCAAAACGACTGAGGCTTTTACCCAATACACACATTCTTTCATCGAATCAGTGGATCTTCAGCACAACTTTACACTGTAAATATAAATGTGATACAGATCACTAGTGTGTTTATACCGCAGTAAAACACAATAACGCTGTACGTGTGTGTTGATATCTGAGAGAGAGACACAATATGACTGATGACATTTACGTCATTGACTCAACAACACAATCCTTAAAACCGTCCTGTCCTCGACACAAATGTAGGTCAGCCCTCAAACAGATGCATTACTTACAAACGCCATCTAGACTAATCTGTGAGAGTTCACACACACACACACACACACACACGGATGCTTTTGTGTCCGTACTTCAACACACCGACTGGACGTCCGCTCTGGGAGTAAACAGGAGGTGGAAGCAGTTCTCTCTCTCACACACACTCACACACACACACACACACACACACACACACACACATGCACACTTTTCTGGAAGCAGAATTATCCGGATTAGTGAAAAATACAGTAACTTCTGTTCAATTGCACATGCACTATTATATTATACAGAAGTTGTGCTATTAAAGTGCTCCTATAATGCTTTTATGAATATTCCCTTTCATGCAGTCTGTAATAGAGCTGAAAAGTTTAAATCATCAAAGTGCAGATTAATAAAGTTATTGTCTCCTAAAAGAAAGAAGTGATTCTGAACTGAAACGAGTCGTCAGTAATTCAGTCTCACTTCCTATTGAACCTGCGCAGGTTTCTAATTTGCATAATGCCAGCCTGTGGTCCTGATTGGCTGAGCAGCGTCTCGTAGCTCCGCCCTCAAACACTAGTGTATCTGAGACTGGAAGAGTTTGTGTCGTTCGTGTCGAGAAGACGCTGTTTTCTGAGATTGATACGGTAAAACCCACGCCATCGTTACTGTTCGTATCACTGTGATCAAGAACTGAGATTCAGATATGATAATGAGCGTTTACTTTCTGACCAATCACAGCAGAGCAGCTCTCAGAGAGGCGGGGCTTAGAGAGACTGAAAGCGTTTCAGACACTGAGAGAAAAGAGTGGAGATTATGAGGAAATTAATGTGTTTTTGATCTTGGATGCACATAAATCTATTGTTGGAGACGAAAAACTAAATTAGGAACCTTTAAAATAGCATTATGGGGCACTTTTAATCAACTTTTATATAGTTTGGAAGATAAATGGAAGAGTGAAGGAACGTTTGCTTTGAGTTTAAGCCGCTGGTTTGTGTCTCTGTACTTCAGATGATCTCCAGCACCGGAAACAAGCGTATGGTTTATTTTAATGGCGTTTCGGAAAACCTCGGACGCTTATGTGTTTGTTCACAGCATTTTATTTTGTAAAGTGTAATGGAGAATTCACAAAGAAACTTCATTGACAGATGATGCTGTCTGGAAATGACGTTTTTATGTGCAATAGCGAGTAAATGCGACACAGAAAAAACTAGTGTAGAAAGTAAATTTCCAAAACAAATAATTACATTACATTGAATTAAAAGTGAAATTTTGATGTAAAAAAACCAAACTGAAATAGTATTTTCTTGTAAAACATTCTCAATCTTTGCTTTGCTCATTTTTTACAGTGTAGAGAGAGAGCAAGTTTTAGTGAATGAAATGCATTGTTTTTTTACAAATAAAACACCCTGAACTACTGAAACCGATATCTATATTCTGATTCTCACGGTACCGCATAATCATCATCAACACAGATCCAACTCTATTGAAAAAACAACTCCATGCTGATTCTATAGAGCTTCTGTAGCTCCGCCCCTTTTCAGCAGCATCGAAAACGAGTGAAGCTCGTGGTGTTCAGTCTTCTGGTTTATATTTCCATATTTTAAAAAATTTCCCGGTCTATTGACATTTGTTCAAACATAACAATGCTCATGATGATATAAAATAAGTAAATCCACTTCACAAGCTAGTAACTATTTGAGAAATATACAGAGCGACCGCAAAACCTGAAGTTCAAACACCGGTTTCTAAAGATGTCTGCGCTCGTTTCTCTGGCATAATGAAACGTCACATGAGTTCAGAGAGAAGGCTGGAAGTGTGCGAGCGAACGAGAGCGAGAGAGACAGGAATATGCGCCTCGCCCCTCTCTCTCTCTCCTGAGGAACACTAAATATAGCGAGAGACCGGGAAACACTGTTTATCTCACTTCTGCACTCCTTCTTCACAGCTATCATTTCTATGCATTAGAACTGAACAGGTTTGAGAAAACAGTCCTGTTGAAAAGATAAGCCTTGATTTGATACACAAACACGGAAGCAATATGAGCAAAAGAATCCAATCTCTAGGAATCATTTTTTCTGTTTTCACATAAACTCATGTTGTTTATATGGCAATGCGTAGAAAAATTACCTAAAACTCGTTTAGTTTAGACTGGAAACCAGAAAAAGGACAAAGCAAGTTGTTGTTGTTAGCTAGATGCTAATTTTATTCAATTGTAGGTCATATGGTAGAAAATTAGACTATTAGTTCAATAAACTTTTTTATGCTACCTTGATAATTAAATTTTTTAGTATTGATATGATTATATACCAACATTATCAGGTCTAGCAAAGTAGAATTTTTATTTTATGAAGCTATGAAATTGGTAAAATCTGCTTTTTTTTAAAAAAGAGGGCAAGAAAGGAAGAGCATTTTTGACCCAGGAAAAACCCAGTAAATTATAATGTAATCTTCAAACATTAAACAGCATATAAATCAAAACTGATAAACGTAACTGAATGAAACTCATGAAGAGGAAACGACTGACTCGATCTTCTCCATCTGTGTTTATGATCATCGCTCTGAGTGTTCAAAACATCCAGTTTATTAGTTTTAAAAATTATTTTGTTTTTTTAGTTATTTGAACGTTAAGGGAACATTGAACATTCCATTTTATCATTCTTCAAACATTATAGGAATGTTACTTTTGAAGTTCTCTGAACATTCCGAAACAATGTTACATTTAAAAAATGTTGGATAAACAACCGATAAAACATGTCACGAGAAAAGATTTTATTTTATTTTAGAATTATTACAGACCAGATAATGTTGAACAAACGTTATATTAACGTTACTGGAAGAATGTTTGTTCATAACTTATTCCCTGTAAGCTGGGTGTGTGGTATTAGTTAATAATAAATCAGTTTATTTATTTTACATCTTGTGCCAGATTCATCTTTACATGATAAGTTGCATCTGTGGTTCAAATCAGAATAAGCAATATCAGGTTTACAACACTAATAGCAACCGCTAGAGCTTTTCACAATACAAATCCTTTCACAGCAGTTTTACAGCAAGTGCACGTTTTGTATTATTCGTTTCTCATGCAACACCGGGTTCAGCATCACACGTGTGTTACGGCATCATCGATCCTCCTGCGGGACGCTGCTAATCACGCTTCCCTGTTCCTGGCTGTGAAGGTCAGAGGTCAAATCTAACAACTACAAGCATCTGTCATATGACATGGATGTGTAATTCACAGCGCTCTCGTTATAAACGACCCCCCATGGGGCTGTTTCCATGGCGACAGATGCACCGGAGGCACATATACACATATATATATATATATACATATATATACACACACACACGCACACAGGGGAAACTCGAAAAATTAGAATATCGTGCAACAGTTCATGCATTTCAGTAATTTAAATTAAAAGGTGAAACTAATATATTTGGTATATATAACTATATACATATGCATGATTATACTTTTCAGAGGGCCGACATTTCTGTATTTAAAATCCTTTTTTTATCGATTTCATGTAATATTCAAATTTTCTGAGATTTTGAATTTGGGGTTTTCATAAGCTGTACGCCATAATCATCAAAATTATAACAAATAAAGGCTTAAAATATCTCACTTTGCATGTAATGAGTCTATATAATATATTAGTTTCACCTTCTAAGTTGAATAACTGAAATAAATTAACTTTTGCACGATATTCAAATTTTTCGAGTTTCACCTGTATATAATATATATATGTATATGTGTGTGTGTATATATATATACACACACATATATATATATATATGTATGCGCTTCCTGTGGATTTTAAAATCAGCCCAGTCTGACTAACAGCGCACAAATCTCATGAATTAATTCATCATTACTGGAGGATGGGCCGCAGGATAGAACGAAATCCTTATGTACGCATTCTCTCTAAAATCACTTAACGCAAGAAAATAAAGTAATTTTAATATATAGTTTAATCACAATTAACGAACAATGAATGATACTCGTACTTTTTTGCGTTTTATACATTTATAAGCACCACTATAATAACACTTGGCTACATGTTTTACTAAAAGATATTAATATTGTACATCAAGACTTCTGTGACAGCACAAATTAATCATATTTATTCATTATGATTTAAATCCACCAAAGTTTATGCATATTTTTAGACATGAAAAATGTCACGTGGAGAACATTTCTGAGCGATAAACGGTTTAATTGAAAAAGAAACTTAAAATTCGATGAAATCAAACGTTTTTATTCCTACTGAAAAAAATTGGTGTGGAAGCATTTTTTCCACTCAGAAATTGCTAGTAAATTTCACAAACAATTGAATTAAACATGAAGTTTTTCAAGTATTTTTCCAATATTCTTCATTTACGACTTCGGAAAATCGTTTTTTACAGTGTAGCAAAATTAAGACGAAGAAGCATTGAAAAACTAGACTAACGCACAGTCAACGATAAAAAAAACTTTTGAGATATTGTTGCTTAATTTTATATATTGGCACAAAAAGTTATAGGCCAACTATAGGCCAAGCCGACAAGCAGCTTTGCACAAACTCATCCTGATTATTCAAGAAGCTGTTGTTCATCGCTTACCTGCTGACGCGTCATGTTCCCGCCAACAAAGCCACGCATTCAGTGTGTAAACCCAGCGCTCATCTCAAAGCCGGCTCTGAATGCCAGCGTGGGTCACATGACCTTTACAGGTCTACAGTTCTGGACAACAGCGGATAATCAGAGCACCGACAACAGAGAACATGCAATATGGCGTTTTATACGAGGCACAGATGAAAACAAAGACAACTCGGTCTTTGTATTACAGTATTTGTGATGGCTTTGCTAACAACATATTATATACAATGATATTAATGCGCTTTTTATTTGTCCCTTCCATAACCATCACTCAAAAACATTCACACAAGTCATTGAAAAAATATTTTAGGTACAGTACAGTCAAACCAAAGTTTATTCAGACGCCTTCAACATTTCTCACATTATCACGGTTTATTCGCTATAGTTTAGAAAATGATAATAAAATATGACTGTTATAATATATTTGACTGGTTTTGTCCGTCCTCCTGTTAGACTGTCTCACACATGAATTATGTTGAATATCTGTCAGCTGTTAAATTTAACTACACAATTAGATAATACCAGTTTAGCTCAACCAATCACCAAGCAATGCTTCATGTTGTTCGGTCTGTGGTGTAAAAAAGTGCATTAGTTATTAAAGTAAAAACACTTCAGTAAAACATGATCAGCTCAAAGTGTCCGGATCATTTTTGCTCCTAATGTTTCACTGGTAGTCACTGTATGAAGAATTATTGTGTATAATATGTCACATTTACTTTATTTTGCTCTCCTCACTTACATAAATGAACTATAGTGTCCTGCACACACTAGTGAAACAATATCACACATTATATACATAAACTGTCATACTGGTGCATATAAATGCAAATGTACTGTATAAATAAATTTTTTGGGTTAATTTAATTAAAAACGTTGTATGCTGAAAATGGGCAATGACTGAGAAGATTTGCTTCTTGGCATTAATGGCTGAAACAAATGATGGTTTTTCTTTATTTGCGTCATTTCAGATAAATACATAAGCATTGAGATGCTTATTAAATATCATCAAAAGGCAGAAGAACATAATTGTTTTGCTATATCGGCCAGTCCTGGTGTCGTCATCACAGTCATAACGTCACAGTCATAACGTCACAGTCATAACGTCACAGTCATAACGTCACAGTCATAACGTCACAGTCATAACGTCACAGTCATATCGTCTCAGTCATAACGTCACAGTCATAACGTCACAGTCATAACGTCACAGTCATAACGTCACAGTCATAACGTCACAGTCATAACGTCTCAGTCATATCGTCTCAGTCATAACGTCACAGTCATAACGTCACATTCATAACGTCACAGTCATAACGTCACAGTCATAACGTCACAGTCATAACGTCACAGTCATAACGTCACAGTCATAACGTCACAGTCATAACGTCACAGTCATAACGTCACAGTCATAACGTCACAGTCATAACGTCACAGTCATAACGTCACAGTCATATCGTCTCAGTCATAACGTCACAGTCATAACGTCACAGTCATAACGTCACAGTCATAACGTCACAGTCATAACGTCACAGTCATAACGTCACAGTCATAACGTCACAGTCATAACGTCACAGTCATATCGTCTCAGTCATAACGTCACAGTCATAACGTCACATTCATAACGTCACAGTCATAACGTCACAGTCATAACGTCACAGTCATAACGTCACAGTCATAACGTCACAGTCATAACGTCACAGTCATAACGTCACAGTCATAACGTCACAGTCATAACGTCACAGTCATAACGTCACAGTCATAACGTCACAGTCATAACGTCACAGTCATAACGTCACAGTCATAACGTCACAGTCATAACGTCACAGTCATAACGTCACAGTCATAACGTCACAGTCATAACGTCACAGTCATAACGTCACAGTCATAACGTCACAGTCATAACGTCACAGTCATAACGTCACAGTCATAACGTCAGTCATAACGTCACAGTCATAACGTCACAGTCATAACATCAGTCATAACGTCACAGTCATAACGTCAGTCATAACGTCACAGTCATAACATCAGTCATAACGTCACAGTCATAACGTCACAGTCATAACGTCACAGTCATAACGTCACAGTCATAACGTCACAGTCATAACGTCACAGTCATAACGTCACAGTCATAACGTCACAGTCATAACGTCACAGTCATAACGTCACAGTCATAACGTCACAGTCATATCGTCTCAGTCATAACGTCACAGTCATAACGTCACAGTCATAACGTCACAGTCATAACGTCACAGTCATAACGTCACAGTCATAACGTCACAGTCATAACGTCACAGTCATAACGTCACAGTCATAACGTCACAGTCATAACGTCACAGTCATAACGTCACAGTCATAACGTCACAGTCATAACGTCATAACGTCACAGTCATAACGTCACAGTCATAACGTCACAGTCATAACGTCACAGTCATAACGTCACAGTCATAACGTCACAGTCATAACGTCACAGTCATAACGTCACAGTCATAACGTCACAGTCATAACGTCACAGTCATAACGTCACAGTCATAACGTCACAGTCATAACGTCACAGTCATAACATCACAGTCATAACATCACAGTCATAACATGAACGCAAAGTATCTGTCTTCAGACCTTTTAGTGGCAAGACCAACAAAACCACAAACCACCAAATGTGAAAGCAATTAAACACTAATATAATGCAGTTTAGTGCGAATCAACATCTCACAATGACCTCAAAAATAACTTGAGATCCAGCTAATGTTGTTAACATCTATAACTGTTAAACAGAGAGCTTCATTATTACACCCACAATGCCTTTAAAAATAACTGATGGATGGAATCAGAGAGTAATACCATGGTATTTTATACAATATTATTTATTTATAAGAGTATTGGCGTAGTAGTCCTCCAAGAAAACCATTAAATATGCCCTAAAATTGTGGTTTTACCACAGTAGCTTGTTATAATATTCTTTAAAAGTCTGTAAACGTGGTGAGAATAGAGAGGAGAGACTGTGGTGTGGACGATTACAGGCTTAGACAAGAGCAAAAACAATGGTGTCTTAAACTAAAAATAAACGTAAACCGATTGTTAGCGTTTAAAAATAGCGTGTTCCTCGAAACACAATGTAGCCGCAGTTTCATCGAGGCCATCTTGAACAGCTAAAACCAGCCTAAACTGGTGTACTGGTTTTAACTGGTCTTCCAGCCTGGTTTTAGAGTGGTTTTGACCAATTCTTTAGCTGTTTCTAGTGATATTAATGAGACAAGAGCAGTGATACATTTTAAGGAGTCACGTCTTAAAGTCTCCATGTGGTTAAAATCAAGCTTTTAATGTGTATGTGGTGTTTTTAATGTGCTTTAAGAAAACCATGTGTAAATTCATAAGTCGACAGCATTGCTGAGTATTTTCTCCTTAAAACTGCAGTGAACCAAAGACAAGGTTTGAAATCGCTGGTGTTTCTGACGTCACAAACTACCTTGTAACCAATCAGATCAACGTGTGATCGTCAAGGAGCGGGGGCGGGGCTCATTTGCATATTTATAGAACTACAGTTACATTCAAGCTATTTTAAGACATGACGACAAATTTGAGGAAAAAAGTTTAAGTATGTAATTTTGGTGATCAAGTATGGGTTTTAAGGGAAACAATTATTGACTACAGGGGACCTACTGACCCGATGTCATAAAAATAATGTTCTGTAAACGCGCCCACCAACAACAACACGGTTGATTGAAATCAATCCAAACGAGATCCTGACATTCAGTCCCAGATTATCCAATAGCATCTAATTTGATTCCTAGAGGATTCATGTTTGATCCCATCATGATCCCTGTTGTTTAATCCCGACCCAACAGGCCACTGAACGCATTCCTCCATTAACTATATGGATCTACACCAAAACAGAGTCGATATAAAACAGCAAAGTACTGAATATGATGTCAAATTATGTTCATAAGGACAAATCACGCGACCGCAGAAGATCGAGCATTTATGATGTGACCGTTTTCTTATAAATATTAATTAGTGGATCTGTTACACAGTAGCATATTTCTCACTCTGGATATAAAATATCGCACGACACATTTCGCTTTTGTAGCGATTACATCGCGATAAATATTTCCATTGTAACCGGAAAGATTCCACACCAACCGAGCAAACAAAATCCCTAAGGTAATATGATATGACTCAATAAATAAATAAATGATTGTTTAAGCCTATTTAACCTCACCCTGAACGCATAAATAATAATCGTCGCGATGTTTGCTAACGATTTTTTTTTAAATATCGTTGAATCGTAGTACAGTCGTTCTTGTGTATCTAACGTTGCGGTGATCGATACATTGAATCGACTTGTTACATTGATGGTCACATTTAATCAGCGTTCGGTGTCGCTATATGATCTTTGATCGATGTCTTACCTCGGCGAGCGTCGATGTCGCGAGCATCAGGAATATGAAAACCTCTCGACACCCCATTCTGCTCCTCTCCTCTGTGCTTCCAACAAACAGAGCTGGGTATTATTGAGTAAATGTATCCGTTTGGTGTAAAATGTCGGTGTGTGTTTCGTGTCGACTCCCAGAAGAATGCGCCTGCGATGAAGGCGAGTCAGAAGAACAACGCGTCATGTGACGCGCCGCGGGAATGAATGTGTGGGAGGGGGGCAGGGAATGCCTGAAAACACTGCAAACTAACATTACAATTAAATCAAAGACTCAGCTTCCATCTACAACCTTTATTTTACCTTATTTTATTAAAAAAAAATTCTTTTAAATTTGAATGTGTTACATTATATTTGAATATATTTGTATTTTTTACATAAATAAGCTTGTTTGGTTGCTGCTTGTCTGAATCATACATGTTATGAGTAATCAAATATATTAATATAGTGTTTGTTTTTCGATGTTTTTTTGTTACTTTATTAGGCTATTATAATTTGTAAAACATAATCGGTTTATTTGTTTAGCTTAGTAATCAAATATATTATAGTATAACACAAATATGTTACTCTTCACATTTGTTTTTCAAACAATTTTTGTTACTTTGTTATTTTAAATGTTAAAACATAATCTATATATTTTTAAATCGAATACATGCATTTTATTTTGAATTTGTAAAAAATTAAAAAATAAAGGCATTAATGTCTTGTATAGTATTGCAGGTAAAGAATTGAATTTAGTTATTTGCCTCCCCCGTGTGGACGTTCAGAGGGTTTCTAAATGAAATATATTTGTATTTTAGTGTAGTTTATTGGCTGTAGCCTATGTGAAAATTGACTTTTAAAGGCCACAATTAATTAAACATAATAAAGAATTGTGCGATAGAATTACCTGCTGTATGGGTAACCTTGAAAAAAAAGCATGAAAAGTAAACACTGACATAAAAAACGCGTTAAAGCTTTGCTGTTTGGACACAATCTGTAGTTTTCTGAGAAAAGTTAACAACGCCTGGTGTGTTTTCACAATATGCTGCGGTCACGTGGTAAAAGTCGGAACTCTCAGAAAATTCCCAGTTTACAAGTTGGAATCTCGTAATTACGTAAATAACTACAAACTATAAATACACACAAGTTGCGCTATAAAGTCCTTTCAAATTTCCATGCATATGAACAAAATTTTTTCTGCATCCTATTATTTCCTCAGTTGATTAATCAAGACACACTTTGTTAGGTATGAGAATATATTGCTTCTCTGTAAAACATGCATGTCGTTTATTCCCATATTAACAGCATTTTCATTTGTTATGGAAAAAAAAAACAGATTTTGAACGAATCATATTTTTGATCTTGTATAAGTTGGTAGGCCTGTCCTGGTCTCACGCTGCTCGAAATAACTTTTATTAGTGTTCATTAGATTTGTGAGACCATAAATGTCCATGGCATTAATAAAAAAATATTTAAATCCCCACATGTGAAGCATTTTCGTGGACGAAATCCTCTGCTTTATTTTCAGAGTGCTGGTCTTGTGTTGTGCAGGGATTTTGTGCAACTATCCTCATCATCATCATCATCATCCTCATCCTCATCATCCTCATCATCAGGCTCATTTCCGGCTGTCTCCTGGATATGGTGGAGGTGGAGAGTGTGTGTTTGCTCTGGGTGGGGTCGGTGTGTATGGAGGCGGTCGGAGATCAGGAGGATACATCTCATAATCATAACTGTACGGAGGAGGAGGACCTGCCAAAGAAAAGAGCTGGAAATTCATATTTTGCAGGATAGGCACTTCCTGTTTATGATGATTTAGGGGGAAACTGAATTGTTTTGCATGCTTAAATGTTCAAAATATGCTCATCTCATTGCATATGCACAAATTATTAAACAGTGGATATAAAAGTCTACACACCACTGGTAAAACAGCTGTTTTTTATGATGTAAAAAAAATCAAAGTGGCTGTGAAATGATTAATCGCGATAAATCATATCCAAAATAAAAGTTTGTGTTTATGTAATATATGTGTGCGTACTGTGTATACTGTTTATTATTTTGTAAATATGAAATCACACACATGCACTTATATGTGTTATTTGTAAATAAAATATTTATATATAATATAAATTATGTATAAATATATATATGAAAATGTATACACATGCTAATATTTCTTATGTATCTTATCTTATAATACAACCCCAAATCAGAAAAAGTTGGTACATTTAGTAAAATGCAATAAAATCAAGAATCTGTGATTTGTTCATTCATTTTAACCTTTTATTAACTGACAAAAGTACAAAGAAACGTTTTCCAATGTTTTCACTGACCAACATAATTGTATTTTGTAAATATGAACAGATTTTGATTTTGATGGCTGCAACACACCCCAAAAAAGTTGGGACGGAGACCAAATAAAAGTGAAAAGATTATCCAAATTAGATTGTACAACTCTTTTGAAACGGTCCACGATGAGCAGGTGAACTGGTAATAGTTGAGAGTATCATGTTTGGGTGTAAAAGTGCTTCTCAATCTTTTTAAGCAAAGATGGGTCATGGCTCATCACTTTGTGCCAAATACCGTGAGAGAATTATCAAACAATTAAAAAATCCCATTTCTCAATGCAAGATGCCTTTCATCATCTTCCATACATGATATTGTCACAAGATTCAGGGAATCCAGAGAAATCTCAGTCTGTGTTGGGCAAGGCAGTAGACCTCTGTTGAATGTGCGTGACCTTTGACCCCTCAGATGGCATTGCACAAGATACCATCATGCTAATCCGTTAAATACAGACACATGTGCTCAGGAGTAATTTGGAAAACCGTTTTCACTGACGCTGCATCAAGAAATGGCACTTGAATCTCTGTTACGCAAGGAGAAAGCTTTCCATCAGTTCTGTGTGGAGATGCCGGCGAGTTCTCTGGGCCTGAGCTCATCTCAGACGGTCTAGAAGACAGTGGACATGTGTGCTGTGGTCAGATGAGTCCATGTTTCAGCTTGTTTTTGGGAGAAAATGGAATCGAGTTCTCAGTCCCAAAGACGAAAGGTACCAACCAGACTTTCACCAGCGACAGATGCAGAAGCAAACATCTGTGCTGGTATTGAAGTGCATCATTGCCAACGGTATGGGTAACTTGCATTATTGTGAAGGTGCCATTGACATGGAGGCATGTATTTGGATCGTACAGAGACATAAACTGCCATCAAGATGACATCTTTCCTGGGAAGCAAGACAATGCCAGGCCTCATTCTGCACGTGCTAAAACTGAGTGGTTTCTAGACACTGCACCAGAGACGGGATGTTCCTGATGTTTATGATTGATAAGGATAAGGTCCACCCATGCAATGGATAAATTAACAGCTTATCTTAAATTTCAAAGTACAATGCTAGGAGTAAAAAAGACCGCTACCATCCTTTCCTAAACTGATCGTAAAAACAAAGTGAGATTTTCCAACACTCGAGTATTTAAATGGTCAGCAATAAATACCTCTTTAGACAGCCTCTGCTTGTCTTCTTCTCCCAATGCCCTCCTAGATCTTGTTCCTGTTGCTACTTGCTCCTGAAATATCCTGATTACTACGACGGCTGAATTAATGACACGATAAAATTAACTGTGTTCGCCATGACGTTCAAGTTCAACGGGCCTCAACTACTCGCGAGATGTCCCAACAGTCTCGCTCGCTCTCGTTCTCTTTTAATTTGAATTTTTTAATCACATTTGATAAAGATATTAAAGTAGTGTTTCATTTTTTCTTTGTTGTTCAAATATTATTTGTCACTTAATCTTAAAGATTTTTAATAGTGTATGTTTATTCCCACCAATCGCTGCACAAGTTAAGGATGACGTAAGCACGTTAGTGCGAGCCCTCCCGGAACCCATAGAGAATGCATTGCAGTGCCTGCAGTTCGGAAAAAAACGTCTTTGAATGTAAGTCTATGGGAAAACTCTCGGCGATTCTCAGCCAGAGTGAAATCGCCCATAAAGAGGCGGTACTCCACAGAACGTGACATGACGCTGGTTGGACTATATCCAGAGGCACAGTGACTGCTAGCGTAACCTATTTTTTTACGGTCTATGAGCGTAACTCTGTGGTTGAATGAGATTGTGCATGTGATTGAAAAAGTCCCTTTCACACTTTGGTGGTGCGTCGCCCAATCGCCCTAATGAAGAAACCGCCCCTGGTCCAGATTTGTCTCTTATGGAAAATGTATGACCCATCATGAAAAGGAGAATCAGGCAACGATGACCACAGACTGTTGAGCGGCTGTCTCGTATCAGACAAGATCGGGCAAATATTCCACTAGCAAAACTCCAACAATTAGTATCCTCAACTCCCAAATGATTAAAAAGTGTAATTAAAAGGAAAGGTGACACAGTGGTAAACATGTCTCTGTCCCAACTTTTTTGGGGTGTGTTGCAGCCATCAAAATCAAAATGTGTTCATATTTACAAAATACAATTATGTTGGTCGGTGAAAACATTGGAAAACGTTTCTTTGTACTTTTGCCAGTTAATAAAAGGTTAAAAAGAATGAACAAATCACAGATTCTTGATTTCATTGCATTTTACAAAATGTCCCAGCTTTTTCTGATTTGGGGTTGTATATACATGCATGTGTGTGTTTTTATATAATAAAAATAACTATACACAGTGCACACATATATTATGTAAACACAAACTTTTATGTTGGATGCGATTAAACGTTTCACAGCCTTAAAACAAAGATAAATCAATTGCAAATTTAATGTAAAAATTATGCAATGCCACTAAAGTGACACATTCCTTATTAATTATGCATAACAAGTCATATAGATCTGACACAAAAACAGCTTGGTTTCGTTGTAATGATGGTGAAAGGTTTAATTGTCAGAGAAATCCATCATAGGTCGTTTATTTTAATGAAACAGTTTGTGAATGTAATTAAACATGCTTTATGTCCTTTAAATTAACAAAAAAATCGTCCATGAAATAAATTTATCTTAAAAAAAAAATCCAGCAATACATTTTAAGAAGCCAACTGTGTAAGTAATTAGTGAAGGTAATAGAAAATCCTAAAAAGACGAGACAGCTTTATTTCTACAGCGCTCTACACAATACAGACTGTTTCAAAAATAAACATCAAAATAACTGTTGAAATGTATCAATTATGAAACAAGTTCAATTTCAGCAGTAAAGCTGAAGACAATTTAAGTTTTGTTCTCATACGATAGTGTCAGTGCAGACAAATCGATAACATTAATGAATATTAATTGATTATAATTCACAAAACGCTGCGAAAGGTTAAAACGGTTAAATCCCCATCGCTTGACAGCATGTGGTTATTACTTATTATTACACGGCTCTATTTAAATCCTGGGTTCTGATTGGTCAATCGCGCCATCCAGCGGTATATTATTCCCAGATTTATGTACAATTATTTAAATATGCTATCCAGTATCGTGGACTCGCTCTCTCGTTTCATACAAACGCATGCTGCCATTTTGTGATTATTGTTTTGTACACGGTTGGATTATAAGATACAAACTGATGCGATTTTAAAACAGTTTAATCTGAAATCAATATCTCTTATCTCCATACTTATTGATGTGGTGAAATGCTGTTTAATAAGTGTACTATATACGTATACTAACTGAGGCAAGGGTGTAAAGTTACATTCAAGATATTTTAAGGCATGAAGAATATTTTTTTCAATGAAAAATACGTTTAAATATGTAATTTTTGGTGATTAAAGATGGTTTTAGCCCCAGCAAACAGAAATATGTTGTAAGAATGTTCCAAATAAGCTTTGAAAACATCATTTTTGAATGTTCTTTGATGTCAGACATTAAAGGAACACGAACATTCCATTTCATCATTCTTCAAAACATAATAGAAACGTTACTTTTGAATGTTCTCTGGAAAACAAGAAGTAACATTTTAAAAAATGCTAGTCGAACATCCAACTGAAACTATAAATAATGTTTCTGTGCTAACGCTATCAAAGAGCAGATTGAAGGTTCTGTTAGCGTGAGAGAGTGTGTGAAGGGTTGTGTGTGTTGTTGTGTTACCTGGGTAACCCTGAGTCACGGTGTTGATGTGTGTGGAGCTGAACACGCCCACTCTCGCCCCGCGCCCGTTCTTCACACACACACAGATGCAGAGAACGACAGCGGCCACGGCACCCATCAGAAACACGACGCCAAACACAACTCCTGAAATAGCCGTTCCCCTGAAAGAGACGCGAGCACAACTGTGTGACGACACTATTGTCTTCTGTAGACATGCTGAAGCTCAATTAGACTCAGTTTCTAAAAAATTAAAGAGTTTGCATCATTGATTCTGTTATTTATATATGAGAAGTTTATCATCTTTCTAGTTCCTTTTATAACTGTGTAAAGCACTTTGGATTACCATAGTGTATGAAATTGTGCAAAAACATTAGTGACTTCTCAAAACCTATTATTTTAGGATTGCTTTTACTTGATTATTCGTTTTATTTGTTTATTTTTGCATTTAAAGTGTGTAGTTTTCTCTGGTTTTATGTTTGCATGTAAAGCGCTTTGAAAAAGCAACTTTTAAAGGCGCTATATAAAATAAATGTATTATTATTATCATAGAAATAAACTTGCCTATCTTCAGGGTTCGTACAGATAGTCGAACTACATTAAAATGTAAATCCTGGACTTTTCAAGCACTACTTTTTTTGGTTTTCAAGGACTAGATCTCACCTATCAAACAACATCTTTATTATATTTCAAATTTTAAAAAAGGTAAATAGATAAATAAAAATAAACTAATAAAACAAAATGGTACAAATAAAGTGCAGCACATGCATTGACTGCTAACTTTTACATTTGAAAGGACACTATGACAAAGATATCGCTTTCCTTATTCAAACTGATTATTTTTCTCATGAATATATGATTGATCTGAATAATGAAAGCTTGAATATTTATATGGGCAATATTACCCTCATAGCCATGCGAAATGGCTCCATATTTATATCAGACGGGCTGCAGTGTTCATTTTGCATGAAAAGATTGTTTTAGCAAAAAAATTATACACTAATTTCACATATATTGCACTTTTCAAGTACCTTTCATAACTATGGCTGTTTTCAAGGGGTTTCCAGAACTTAAATTTCAAAAAGTCATATTCAAGCACGTTAAGCATCTTCTACGAACCCTGTATTTTGCGGTTTATTTTTGTGAAGAGATCTGTATAAAGCACTTTAAGCAAATAAATGCTTATTTTATCAAACTCTAACTACCTGTTTTATGACAGGATGAACTCAATATTTGCATTCATCCAGTGAACTACGTGTGTGTGTGTGTGTGTGTGTGTGTGTGTGTGTGTGTGTGTGTGTGTGTGTGTGTGTGTGTGTGTGTGTGTGTGTGTGTGTGTGTGTGTGTGTGTCACCAGACCACCCAGAACTCCTGATGTATCAACGCTGATCCGTCTCTCCTGAGAAACACGTCTTTGTTGAGGCACAAAAGACTAAATATGTTGGTTTTCAGTTGTCATTGCAAGTATGGATTAATGTGAGAGTGAGAGATCAAAGGTAATAAATATATATATATATATATATATATATATAGATGCTCACATGTGAGAGTGAGATTACTAGAGCTCTTCAACTGCAGCAAAGGCCTTCGTTTACCCAGCTTATATGATTATTATAATGTTCCCATTTCAGTTATGAAAGCGTGTTCATAACTGAGAATAAGTTGTAACATTAGACGAACATCCAACTAAAAGTTCCATGAATGATGTATAAATAATGTTTATAACGTTATTAAAGACCAGGTAACTGAACAATATTCTATTAACGTTACTGAAGAACGCTTGTTCATAACGCTGAGAGAACCTTGCCTGAATGCTCACTTTTATTTGGGAATTAAGGAGATTTCATTTGTGAAATCAATAGAAGTTGCTATCATCAATATTTGATTAAAAATAGTTTTTTTTGCAAAGTGGCATCAAAACTCCTCAACGTAATTGAACTCAGGGTTTGATTATGGGTTGGATTTCAAGTTGAAGTGAAAAAAACAGCTGTGTGTGAGGGGGAAGGGAAGGTCAAAGGTCAACTCAATGATGTTATACATAAGAAAATTGCAGCAGTGTGGAAGTGTGTGTGTGTGCGTGTGTGTGTGTGTGTGAGTGAGTGTGTGCGAGTGTGTTTAACCTGTTAAGTGTCACCCCCCTTTTTTTGAATAGACATGAAAATGCACATTCCAAACTTAAATGGTATAGGATAAGAATCCTTTGGAATATAGACATAAAATTGGTCTTGTTTTAAAGAAGACATTTGGCAGATTTTTGTAGAAGTGAAATAAATTAAGAAAGTGAAACAGAAAAAAAGTTACAGAAGTTTGAGTTTATGAAAATGTACGATTTAAAAAATTAATTATTCATATTTTATATAAAATATATTTTTTCAAAACCTGGACAACTCTTAAACTGCAAAAAAATCAAAGCCAAAAATCTGAACAAGTTGTGTTTCAAATTTTAGGTTGATATCTCAAGAAATGAGCTTTCAGTAAGATTTTGTTTGGGCGCAGTACCAAACTTTTTCACTAGGTCACAACCAGACTCCATTACTGCCCATATAAGGGCGCCTCCATTTCCATATGTGGTTTGAGTGATCTGAACCATCATTTTCACAATTTTCATGCAATTTATAAAGTAGACATCCTATTCAGAAGTAGTATTGGAAGTTTGGCAGATTTTGATATGAATTAAACCTTGAATAAACACATAAAAGAACACATATGTGCGTTATAGCTCGCGGCCACATCACAAATGGTGAATCTATTATTTTTTCTTTATATTTAAAACATTTTCAGACCTTTTTTTCTAAAATAATTGAATGCTTGCCATCTTTTGAACTCTTGGCATGAAAACAAACTGGTTTCTACCCTTCTTTCATGATTTTTCATGTTCATTGCTATTTCAAAATAAAGGTCTGAACACGCCTAGGAGTATGAAAATATTCTTGTTGCAAATTAATAAATTACGGCTCCTCTGTAATTTGTTTTGAGAATCAGTAACCAAATATGGAAACTAGAGATTGTAAGCTTTCAAATGATATATAGTTTGTCAAGATTAGTTTAGGTTTAGTATAGGTTATTACTGTTTTAAATATGTAATGGATTTGGGCCCACCGGTGGGCCCATGACACTTAAGAGGTTAAGAGAGAGTGTGTGTGTGTGTGTGTGTGTGTGTGTGTGTGTGTGTGTGTGTGTGTGTGTGTGTGTGTGTGTGTGTGTGTGTGTGTGTGTGTGTGTGTGTGTGTGTGTGTGTGTGTGCGAGTGTGCTTAAGAGAGAGTGTGTGTGTGTGTGTGTGTGTACACTTACGAAAGCACGTCGCCCACATACGCGTAGTAAGAGCAGCAGAAAGGAGGAACACCATCGCAGCAATACTCAATACAGCTGTCACACTGAGCATCTCCACATCCTACAAACACACACACACACACACAATATGATTTATGTCAGATATTGGGGGAAAACACCAAAACAAACAATACAAATATATATGCTCAATGTGAACTGATTTACAGTACATTCACTGAAGTTCAACAGGACAGATGTCGCATTAGCCCGACACACACACACACACACACACACACAAACACACACACACACACACACACACACACAGTGTTTCTCAGGATCTAGTGTTTGAGAGTCAAGCTCGACTCTTCCCATCATTCCTGCCACTGACAGACGAGTCTGATCCTGCACAAACACTCATACTCACTTTTTATAAATTTATACTAGTGTGTGCAGGACACTATAGTTCATTTATGTATGTGAGGAGAGCAAAATAAAGTAAAATGTGACATATTACACACAATAATTCTTCATACAGTGACTACCAGTGAAACATTAGGAGCAAAAATGATTGGGACACTTTGAGCTGATCATGTTTTGCTGAAGTGTTTTTTCTTTAATAACTAATGCACCTTTTTACACCACAGACTGAACAACATGAAGCATTGCTTGGTGATTGGTTGAGCTAAACTGGTATTATCTAATTGTGTAGTTAAATTTTACAGCTGACAGATATTCAACATAATTCATGTGTGAGACAGTCTAACAGAAGGACGGACAAAACCAGTGAAATATCAACTGATTTCATAACGTCATATTTTATTACCATTTTCTAAAACTGTGATGATGTGAGAAATGTTGAAGGTGTCTGAATAATTTAGGTTTGACTGTACATCTCATGCTCAAGGATGAGGATTGTTGTTGCTACACAATTACAGCGCTATCTTGTCCTGCCCACAGTATAACTGGTGTAATTATGTCTTCTGAAGCACCAAAGTTTGGCTTTCATTTGAGTGGCGTCTGTTTGCATCGGAGCAGACGGAGTAATTGTGGGGCCGCAGACTGGGTGGTCCCCTGGAGGCCCTCACTTTACACTCTGGGGGCCGTCGGTCAACACTTTCGGGACAAAGACGCTTCAGAAGCACTGGTGCTTTAAATGTTACTGCACACACACACACACACACACACACACACACACACACTGCATGTCTGTATGGATAGTGTTGTTGCAGTACTGTGGTGGGATCAGATGTTCATGCGATGATATTTACCTAATACTACACAATATATAATATAACTATACAATGTATAGAATACAATGGCATTACCATTAGCATTATATATTAAATGAGCATTATAAAGGCACTTTTTTAAACATGCCCACCTAACAAACAAAAAAAAACCGTTATAAAAGAGTTTTCTGAACATTCCAAACGTTCTGTTTGGTTACTCGAACGTTCCATTGTGTCATTTTGCAAATGTTACTTTTTATTCTCTGAACGTTCTGAAACAAGTAAGTTAGTAACATTTAAAAAACGATAGACGTCGACAATCAACGATACATATAAATAGTCCTGCCATGTTAGTAGTAATAGTGTTTTTTGCTTAAGAACATTATAAAAATCAGAATAACTCGAAAACGCTAGTTACTGGGTTGTTTTAGCTGGGTGGTGTCAAAAAGTATATCAAAACTCATAAGAAGCCACACTTTCATTTATTTAAGTAAAACTATCAATTAAATGTTTCATAAAACTACTTCCTAGTTGTTTGTGTGTAACTTCTGAAATATGAAAATACGTTACCGGTAAATAAGCAAAACAGCAGCGAGTCCCGCACGAACTTCCAACTCTTCTGTGAACTCGGATTTTCCATAATGTTCCCGAAGATTCATGGAAAACAAACGCGTCTAACCAACTTTCACATAGTTGACTGGCTTAAATCTCAGTAAACGAACCGAAGATGGGTCTGTGTTTGTCTGACTGTCAGTTTCAGACGCTTAAAATAAAAGAACGCTTTTATCCACAACGATCCACGTGTTCCATGAGTCTCTCAGAACTTCTCGTTTGACTCCTTCCTCTTTGTCTTTAACTTCTTCCTTGCGCTATTTTCTTTTCTTCGCTCGATCCCCTCCCCCAGGAACTTCTGTCTGTCAGTCTGGATGCGATGAAGAAGAGCCGCCCTCCTCCATTCGCCGTCACGACTCATCATCATCATCATCTTCATCATCACCGGGAACAACACACGAGCCGCACGATCATTCTGGGAACACGTTCGCTCTTTTCAATAGCTGCAAATTGCGGCATCATCTTCTCGCTGTAGTGAGAGTAGGTCTCTCTTCAATCGTGTTTCCACGAATCCTCTTTGTGTGCATTTCAACATCCTTGACCTGAACCAAACACGAAGAGTAAACAAGAGCATCTCATATACACGAGCTTCAGATAGGATTTATAGTCCTGAGGCTTCATAATCTATCTTAATCTGTATAAAGATAGGCGTATAGGAAACAATAATGATGGTCAACATACTTAGGATTGGGAAACTCACCATAAAAAAATGTGCATCCGAACAGTAGTGGGATAACCTACTCGATCATAATAACTTAAGATAACATTCCCATTACGCTATTTGAATGTTCTCTAAATGTTGAAAAAACAGTTTTAAAAAAAGATGTTTAATGATTTTCTTGGCTATATGCAAATGTTAAAGTCCCCTGTAGTCAATCATTTATCCCTTAAAACTCATCTTTGATCACCAATATGACATATGTAAAGGTTTATAACCTTGAAAAAAAGCTCTTCATGCCTTAAAATATCTTGAATGTAATGCTGCGTTCCAGGCAGGTTTTTGAGCGCGTAAATCACGACTTCAAACCACGACTCACGACTTTGTAGCATCCCAGACAGCAACACAAGTGTCGGCCCAGATCCGACCCACATCTGGGCCGTGTGGAATCCATGTGTACCGGATGTGGGCCGGATCTGGCCCGACACTATGTTGCTGTCTGGGATTCCAGGCCAGTCACGCCAAACTACCTGAGCGCAATATATACTTATTTTTTTCAGAGACACATAACATTGTAATACATAATCGTGTGTATTATTATCATTATTGTATTATTATTAATTTGACTGAAACGTTATATTGTCCTAAAGTGTTTTCTCACCATGTAGCCTACCGCCTGTTGTTTTGTATGGTTTCGCGGGCTATGTGACGTCAATACTCGTAACTGGGAGTAGCCTACATCGATCTAGTACGAGTTCACGGGCGGGAAGTCACGGGTTTGACTGCCGTTCAAGTGCACTTTCACGGGTATAAGGTTGGAAAAACACGGGTTACAGGTTGCCTGGAACGCGGCATTACTCGACACCCATGCCTCATTTGGTTGGTATACGCGGTTCTATGTGCAATTGCGCCCCGCCTCCACTCACTCACTTAGCTCAGAGATCCACTCGTTGACGATCACACGTTGATCTGATTGGTTACAATGTAGTTTGTGACGTCAGAAACACGAGCGATTTCGTGTTTTTGAAACTGTCTTTGGTTTACTGCAGTTTTAAGGAGAACATACTCAGCAATGATGTTGTTGACTAATGAGTTTCCACATGGTTTGTTTTAAAGCATATTAAAAACACCACATAGACACATAAACAACATTAAAAGCTGGATTTTCACCACAGGGGGACTTTAAGGGAACATTCCAGTGCATCATGTTGCAAACGTTACTTTTGAATGTTCTCTGAACATTCCGATTCTGAAATAGCAACATTCTAAAAAAATATTGTACAACTAAAATGTTTCAGAACAAAGTTCCATAAACGATGTATAGATAAGGTTTTTGTGCTAACGTTTTGAGAACATTATTAACTTAAAATTTAACATTACTGAGTATATGCATATTACATATTTACATTTACATCTTGCCTGTTTCACCCTGTGTAGTTTTCAGACAGTCAGAGATAGAAGAGGCCCTGCTATCATGTTGTGTGAACTCGAAGTCACTGATTATTTTGCAGAGCGGTTGGTTGTATTATTCAGCAGAAGGACTGGCTGGGGTTGAAAGCGCTTCCACTTGTACCACCCGTGTAATATAATGACTAAACCCAACAGTGCCCTCTTGAATTATTAAAGCTTGTTATATAACTAAAGACTTCCTTGTTATGACCAATGATGTGATTATTACCTGTGCTGGTGAATGTGCCAGTCGTGCAGTCTTTCTCTGAACAGCTGTTGAGAGTGCTAATAAATACTTAATTAATAATAAATCTGAATTCATTTCATTTAATTGATTTCATTTGGCCCAGCAGACTTTACTTGTCTTGTTCATAATATGAGCAGCTGTGCATTAATTATTGCCATCATGACAAGATCTGGTCATATTGACTTTATTTCACGCTCTTTTGACTTTATTTTATTGTATGCATGTATTCGAATATAATTATGTACTTTGTTTGTCAAACAATGCATACATTTGTGTTCAGACTATTAAAGTTAAGTTGCAATTTCTGGACAAATCGAATGTTAATATGATATTGGTATACCTTATACCTTATATCTCCTGCTAAACTGTGTTTTGCTTACTTTGCAATTATCCACATTTTATAAATCAATTAATAATAAATAAGTGGTTGCTCTTATTTTAGACCTTGTGCTGGATTTATTGTGCACCTGATTTGCATTTGTTTAAATAGGTATATAGAAGCAACTGACATATAAAGTGAAATATCCAACCATAACAAATTATCCACATAAAAAATAACATTATACATTTAGAGTGAAATACTCTTTTTTTGTCCCCCCTGCAGTACCTTCATCAACCCCTAGAGTTCCTCAGACCAGGATTTAGACTCGGCAGCCACTCCCCAAAATAAGCCAAACAAATCAGTTTTTGACCCACAAATCAATGTGATACTTTATTCATAAACCTAAGATCATAGATATCGTATAAATACTTTAATATAATCTACATCCTTCAGTTATTTCAATAACAATAATAATAATAACAACAAATAGAAATACAATATTTATAAAAAAGCAACAAGATTATATTAAATGGGCTGTACAAAAATAAATAACGTTAGGATATTCTGTACAAAAAGACATACCTCATTACAAAGACACCTTCTCAGAAGGCAGGAGAGGTTTACTTATGAAGTAGTAGTAGGAGAGAAGTCCCTCACCATATCTCCACAGACACAATCACACAGAACTAACTCACACACCCATTAAAAAACACACACAAACACACTCTCCCCTCAGGTGTAGAACCTATGCTCTTTGGTCACCCTCCCCCTTCAAAAATATGATCCCTCTTGAAAGGGTATGGCTTTGCAAAATGCTGAAAATATCAACCTAGGAAGCTAAACGTAAGGCTAATGTGCATTGTTAAACTTAGTTATGAGGAAATGCATAATACCTGTTGTGGTGTTTGATTAGCAGCATGTGACCTAGCTGAGGTGAGATAAGGTGTTGATTTTGGCAAGAAAAATGCATTTGTTAAATATGTGCTTTGAGCCAGAGTGTGCAACCTTTAAATGGAGAACCACTAGAGGGCGTTTTATTTAAAACACCACTACTAATGACCTCCTCTGTCTCAGTACTGCTCTTGACCCTGGTTAAAGACAATACATGCTCTCTTGTGACAAATTAAACCTATCTGTCCAGTCCAGCTCAGACAGACGGTACAAATGCATAGCTGTTTTATGCACCCTTTCATTAATCATCCATCATACACACCCATGCACACTCAAAATCTAACATGCTTGACATCAGCATCCAAAGCAGCAGAGGTGTTCGTATTCTCATCCTCCATCACAGCTGTCAAGACACCGCTTTGTACCCAGTGTTGGATGGGTGGGATTTGAAACACTGGAAGAAGTTTGGTTGCAGTCTCAGACCCTTTGAATCCAAAGACCTGGGTTTGTCAGCACCAACTTGCAAGGTTGTAATAAGTTCAGTTTCAACAGGGAGTCACGTTGCACAAATCCAGGAGAGGTCGTGGCCGATCTTTTGCGTTGCAGCTCTCGTTAGGCAAAGTGCGATTACCATGTCCGATGCAACGCAATTGACGCTTGCGAAAGCCTCTTCCGCATGCTTTTGAACAATTGGACCACTCCCCGAGGAGCCAGGATGGGCAATCCTGAAGAACACAGGGTTGTGACGGCGCAGGGCGCAGCTCTTCAGGACAATCTTTTGACTGACGACCGTAAGCATTAATGCAAAGAACGTCCCGCTTCTGGATCCCAACACCGCAAGTCTGCGAACAAGGTCCCCACTCATGTAGGACCCATTCGGCATCGCCTGCTACGCTAATGGCGTTAATGGACGCCCGGTTTGACCCACTTGGACGTGGAGCGAAGTAGCTGTACTTTACGCGAGGTCTTGGGGAGTCACCGACTGACAACACCTGGATAGTAAGAGCCTCAGGTAAGGGAGCGAAGCTTCGGAGGCGCTCTAGTGTGGCAGAGGAACCGCTATATCGCAGAAGCGCACCTTTAAAAGAGATGTCAGTCTCTAAAGTCATCAGCTTATAGTCGCCGTTCAGTAGGTATGTGCCATCTTGTCGACGAACTGCTAGGTAGCTATTGTCCTGGCGGCGGCCTCCGAGAGAGCGCTGCTTAACGTCTAGGTGCGTGGCGCCAGCTGGAATCGTCACTATATCTTGGTAGCCCGGTCTAAAGTGCAGAAACAAGCAAAGGTTAGTATAAACGGAAATCTGAGGACGTGTGTTGGAAAACTTAAACTCTGGTAACAGGTTGTGGGCTTACTTGGAACGTTCCATCGATCCAGAAACTTTCTTGCAAGTAGATCCGTCTCCTCCACAGATGCCGCACTTGTCGAAACGTTTGTTGGAGCCGATGACCCGATCACAACCAGCCTTCACACACTGGCCTTGGACACAGACTGAGGTGGAATCTGGGGTGCATGGCGTTCCATCGGCAACCTGAGGGGATTGGAGTACGGATAGTTAATTACTGAATAAAAATTACTGTGTGAGAAAAAATTCAAGTTTACAGAGTGTCAGTACTACATTAAACTACCATATATAATGTTGAATATAATGTATAATAATGCAATGGGGGAATATTTGTGGTCCTGATAATGCCAAATGTCTTATGTCACCAGTAAAAGTGGCCTACATTATTTTAAATATATCTAGTCAGTGAAAGAGAACAGGCATATTCGTCTAAAATAATTCTGTATTTTCAGCTTCAGAATCATGAATATTTTTGTCTCTATTGTCCTGTGCATTGGGTTTCCAAGCCTATTCATTTACACCCACCATGTAAAACCAAATTTAGCATTTTAATCAACAGTACTTTTTTTGTTAATCATATATCTTGGAGTATCGTAATAATATTGTATCATGAGTTCAGCATCGTGATATGTATCGAAACAGGACATGTGGGTATCGTTACACCCATATATTGGAGGAAACCTCAGATTACACACTGGCCTTGCATCCACCAAACCATTATTAGATCAACTCTTGATCAGGGTAACAGAGACACTCACCTTTGGCTTCAGAATGAAGAAGTATCCGGTTCCCTTTGCTCGGCACACCAACTTGCAGCGGTCCTTGGGAGAGACTCCCGCATACTTCGGCACCCACTCGACACCGTCTCCTGAGCCGAATGACATCTGAGAGGAGATGTCGTTGTGGGCCAAACACTGTTCCTCACGGAAGGTCAAACCTGCGCAAACAAATACAGTTGAGTATAAAGTAGCTTGCATATGGTTGCAATGGTTTCAGGTACAGTAACAAGACCATCCCTTACCATTGCTATCAGGGCAGGTCCCGGTGTTGCAGGAGCGGTACTGAATCCTCTTGCCCTCACAGTATTTCCCTCCATTTTTGGGTTGGGGATTGTCACAGTCCCTAAAAGAGTATTGCACACCTCCTCCACAGGTTCGTGAGCAATCTCCCCAAGAACCCCAGGTTCCCCATCCGCCATTGACTGGAGTCTAAAAAGCAACAAGTCATTGTCAGTAACAAATCAGAATTACACTATTTTTGCCACAAATGTTGCTCAGCTCACCTGATATCTGGCAGCTTCAGCCTTGCTCAAACATCTTCCTGCCATACAGTAGCTGTCAGACCCGCAAGACGTCCCATCGGCCCACGGAAAGTTCTTGGTCTGGCAGACCAGGAGTCCATTTGAAGTCGTGACGGTGCACCAAAGTGCGGCGCAAGTGGTGCTCAGGTCAGGACAGTGCTGGGACTCCTCTCCGAATGTGAGACGGCACTGTCTGTTGGCATCGTAAACTGAACCTGGTAGAGTCTGGGGCAACTGCTGAGGCTTCTGGGGCTTGTCCAGTAAACACTGACCATGCCCATTGTCCAGGAATGATGTGACCATCACGGCACTGCAAGGAGACCAGGGCTGAAGCTGGTCCAGATTTGACAAGGTTGAGGCCATCATGTGGGCGCTCCACTGGTCGCCATTAATACTGGCACATTGTTTGGCATCATCATGGGGCATGTTAAACACATGACCTACAGGAGAAGCACAATCATTGACTTGTTCTACACCTGCATGGTTTCTATTTTCATATAAGGGGCTTTCGCAACAGCAAGCCACCAGGGTGGTTCTCCGATAACTAATGGTTCCCTTGGGAACATTTTCCTGGTTGCACTCGTACCGCGAGTAGAAACTATGAAGTGACACAAGCCACACTTGTTGTTGTGACTTTTATTTTGTCGCCTTGGCAGACCTTTATTTTGACGGCACTGAGAACGCCAGAGCCTGAGCTCACAGTGCTTGCGTTCTCCGTTTCCATTAGTTTACGATCTGTCTAACAGTCCTGTCTAATCCGTTATTAGATAGAACTGTTATACATAGAAAGTAGACAGTATATGAAAATGTATTAGCATATGCCGTGTGGTTGATATCCACTGTCGCTACTAGCTGAGCAGAAATACATGATCATGTTTGGCTTGGTCCCTTCAAAGTTATGTGGGATTTTCTCCCTAGCGTAAAGTTTTCCATGTTCGTAGAGTTAGTTTCTGGAGTAAATATATATAGGCTATAATCTGTGTGTTTACACAGCTTTTTTAAAAATGGCGGGTGCTGGTGTTTTATGTGCGTTCGGACAATCAGTGTAGAGTAACGTCACTGGTAGTTCCTAAAGCGCTGGTTTAGACTCGACTAAATTAGTTCCTCCAAAATGAGTTCCTAGAATTAAAATAGTTCCTAGTTCCTTGCACCAAAATCCGGGAACTTCCGCCAATAGTTTTAGGAACTATGAAAAGGTTCCTCTGGTGCGAAAGCCTCTATTAGAAACATAGGGATGCACCTACCAAGCTCATGTGCTACGGTGAAGGATGCCTGCAGGCCGTCATCTTCAACAATGGAGCAACTCCGATCAGGATCACACACGGTTCCCACATCCGCCATCCCCAGAGTGTCACAAGAATGAGCTCCACAAAGATCCTGCACAATACACAAATATGAGCCATGGCACATAATGCACTCAGAGGAAACCAGGTGTGGTATATTAAGAGAGATTTACCTGTCTGGTGAACAGCACTGCTGTGTCGTAGTGCTCTGGGTCCCGGTCGCTTGATGGGTTGTGCTGCTTTTGCCACTGGCAGAAGTTTCTAAGGGTAAGCGCAGCATTGGAGGACACCTGGGGACCGTGCTCTTCATCATACACAACAAGTAGCTTCACAACTGCCAGAGTGATTGAGTTATGAATGGTAGGGTGTCGATACAGGCGAGACGCCACCGCCATGATGGTCAGCAGATAAGGTTTGAGCCCAGCTCCATGAAACTCTGCCATTGACTGGTCAGCCACAATCATGATCTCCAAATAACGAGGAGTGGACACAAAGCGACGGGATCTGTGGTGTGCTGGAGGATAGAAAGACAGTGATTAAAACGGGATGTTATAAATCAGAATCAGTAGAGCACTATTTCGTCTTTTTTTTTTAAACATGAAATTACTTTTCCCATGTTGATGATCAAAAGCTTGGTATTTTCTGTGCAACGATTAATTGCATCCAAAATAAAAGTTTGTGTTTACATAATATATGTGTGTGTACTGTGTATAATTAGTTTGTATAAACATACACACATGCATGTATATATTTAAGAATAATGTGTTATTTATACATCAAATATTTATATTTATATATAATATAAATTATATATAAATATATATACAGTATATACATGCATACATTTCTTAAATATATACATGCATGTGTGTGTGTTTATATATACAAAATAATTATACACACATAGTAGACACACATATTATGTAAACACAAACTTTTATTTTGGATGCGATTCATTGTTGCACAGCCTTAGTTTGATCACAATTTCCTACTTCCTATTGCTAGTTGGTCTCAGGTGATATTAAGGGGAGGGACATTCTCATTCCAGAGTGCATTTTATTGGACGTACGCCTGTGAGTGCAAGATGATGTCATCAATAGTTTCCGTCTGTTTAACTGAAATGGAAAGACTGTGTATACACGCTAAATATACTTTTAGGAGTACACTCTTAACAATAAAGATTACAAAATTGTTTTTTGTTGTTGCAGTGATGCCATTGTAGAACCATTTTTGGCTCCTCAAAGTACCTTCTTTCTTTGTATAAAGAACATTTTAATAAATGTAAAGGACTGTTTTTCACCATTAAAGAACCTTTTGTGCAGTGGAAATGTTCCATTACTTTACTGTTAAATGTTTCCTTAAGGAAATATCAATTCCAAAAAAGAGTGTGCATACGTGCCTCAACGCTAATAAACATGCAAATAGTTAAGTGAGATGTGATGGTGTCTAATAACCTAATATCGAGAGAGAGAGAGAGAGAGAGAGAGAGAGAGAGAGAGAGAGAGAGAGAGAGAGAGAGAGAGAGAGAGAGAGTACTTAAAAAGATGGAAAGCTATTGGGAGTTAATGCTGAGCTTGCTTGCTTCTTTATTTGACTAAGCTTCTGCTCCGCCCTGCTAATAACTTCTCCAAAACTTGCGCACTTTCACGAGAAACGTTGGCGGAAACACAAGTCCTCCGGTGCGGATCTGCGCAACATGCGGTACCAGGAGGAGAACTTCCACGTCTCTCCAACCCAATCCCATTCTCTCCCAGTCCCACCTCCCCCAACCCACGTCCCCTTCCCTCCTCCTGCGTATGTGGAGAGATGTCTGCCCTCTCCAAGTTAACCCTCGACTCGCTTTTGGAGAAGGCTCCTCTGAAGTGCGCTTTAGCAAAACGTGTATTCTTTAAGACTTGCATCTGTGCAAATTGCAATAGACTTTTACGCGATTTGGCGCGTAATGCGTTAAGACAGACACAGGACTTTTAAACCTGCTTAATTCGCTCCTCACGCGCCAGCACGCGCCGAATGACGCGGAGTCACCGAGTTTATTCGGGTTACCGGAGGCGTGCATGAAATATTACCGGAAAATCATCTAAGTCTCTCAATAATAATACATATACAAGATAGATAAAAAAAAAGTTTTATTCTGCAATATTTACCTTTAGACTCAGATGGCTCTGTATCGGATTTAGTTGCAAATGGTTTCTCGGAGACCCGTTCCTCCTCCTCGTTCACCCCACACTTAGACCCGTTCTCCTCAGCCAGCAACCCCCGTCTTCTCTTGCGGATGATATGGATGTCTCCATCTGAAGCCTGTCCGCTGGTGTTTGCGGGTTGAATGAAGTATTCTTCGCCCCCGACATAGAAACCGCCTCGCAGTCCATTGCACAGATTGATCGCCGCAACGGAAAGTTCTTCTTCGTTCACGGACCCCGAGAAGAAGCACCGCGCCTGTCCCGCGCTGTCAAACTCCTCGGACTCCGGTTTCCCCACCATCTGGAACACAAACCCAGGCGCTAAAAAGGTCTGATCCGGTTCCAGCACCAACACCATCCGATTTCCAAAGACGTCCAAGCGATAGATGCGTTTCTCGGATTCCTTTTCCCGTGCTTCTGCTGAATGGGTCGGTTCCGTGCCGTGCGAGTCGAGCCGAACCGGCACCACCGTGCTCTCCTCCCAAGCGCTCTGCGCCGCGTTTACGCACAGGGCTGCAACCAAACCCAGTATGACGCGCAAAAAAGACATTATATTCCTGTTGGTTGAAAGACAAATAAAACGATGCACCCGATGGAAATCCTTACAAAGTTTTAGTTCTTTTGAGAATTTGACTCCCGAATCACCAGAAAACTGCAATAGATACCAATCCAGAGCTTAAAATGGAAATAAATAAAATAATCGCAGTCTCTAGCAGCAGTTGAAAATAAGACGAGTCTTAAAACCATCAAAAGTGGAGAATTTCCCTCACGGTTTCAGCTCTTTCTCTCCTTCTGTCTGAGAAGCGAGAAGAGTCTCTCTATATATGCTCCTGTGCAGGACCACCCCTTTCCTGAAGCCCCTTTGATCCACTGAACCCGAATCTAGTGCGTAACAGAGTGCTGGAGCTCAGCCACAATCATCAATCATCACAGGACAACACTTCAATTCTGTCTCTTTTATTACTCATTCGAACTCTTTATCTGTCTATATGCCTCGTGTTTTCTGCATTTACACGATTTAAAGTCCATTCATATTATGAGAGTATTGAAGTGCACTGATAGGACCGTTTTGTCTCTAGGATTGAAGACAAAAAAATGTTCTAAGTACATAATCATGAAAATTCTGAATGTTTTCTGAACGTTCTAAACTTCCAGGTTTTTAAATGTTTAAATTCGAACGTTACATTCTAAAGTATCACTCTGCAAACAGTTAGGCTACTTTTGAATGTTCTCTGAACGTTCTAAAACAAATAGTAACTTTCAAAATGTTAAATGTAACATTTCAATGTAACTTTTGAAACGTACAGCAAGAGAAAAAGTTCCATGACAACATTATTAAAGACCAGATAACTTTGAACGAACGTTACTGGAAGAACGTTTGTTCATAACTTTGAGAGAACTCCTGATAAACGCCGGGCCGCGGTGCTGTTAAGGTGGACCGGCTCCTCTCCTCCTGAAACGCTTCTTGTGGAACTCCATCCGAAATTAATTATGTGCGGATTATGGCTCCCGCTTCACAGTGTCGGAGGAAATAGTTTGTGTCTCGCGGGTTTAATTGTGCAAATTTAATTTAAGCGGTCGTTGACCTTCTGAAAGGAAGTACATGCCGTCCGAGAACAAACCCAAAGTGTTCTGAATGAAAGAACCACAATGGATATAAGATATGGACTTACTGAAAATGAAGATTCCCTGTCATTATATAATAAAACGGTACATGTCATTGTTCTGAAGCATATGCTTCAGACATTATGCTTACATTAAACATTTATGCAGAGTATATGACTTTGACATATATAGGCAACAATACGTTCATTTATGCATGCATATGCAATTTATTATGAACTAATAAATAGTTTTCAGTCATTCCTCAAGTCCAGAGAGTTGAAAGTCCACCTTAAATGCTTCTAGTGTCATTTGTAAGTTCAGTATAAATCCTGCAGATGGCAGAAGAACACAACAATGCACTCGCTCTCGCTGCAACCGTGAGAGTCATAATATGGAAACAGACTTTTTGAAATACATTTTTAAATAGTGGGCCTATGTAGGTCTCTTAATTCATATCAGATCATAAAATTGCATTTATGATAATTGTACAGGTATAAAAAAATTGTTTCAGAAGAAAGTATAACATTACACACTGTATAGGTCAAACACCAACCTTTACAATAATTTTTTTTATTAATTTGGAAAATGTTTTAATTAAAACACGATATATAACTATAAGAATGTAAATGGTGCGGTTTTCTGTTAATGTTCAGTTTTCTGTGTTTAATGTATTTACAGTAATGTTATGTCAAGCAGACAGCAGGTGGCGCTCCAGCATCATTTATGATCAGCAGCAAAAACTACTGTAGAATTACAGTGCAAGTGTTTTTTTATTTTTATTGAACAATATGTAATGTACAAACAGCATGACAACAAAAATACATAATCACACTATGACAGTAGGATCAGGTGCAACAAGTAATGCAAAAGTGCACTATAGAAAAGAAGGAAAAAATTAAATAATAATAAATAGATAAAATAGAAAAAGGGGGGGCTAGGGTTTACTTTTAATGTCATATTCTTCTATTGCAGTGCAAGTGTTGAAGCGCTACAAAGGCAGTGACGACTATGAAAGTATTTATTTTCTTGAGCTTTGTTTTTGTTAAACTGTCGTCACTGTTTTTGTGATTCAGCTCAAACTTATATGATTTAAATGAGTGATATGTTAACTTTAAGCTAGTATGATTAGCATGTATCAAGCTCAATTGTTTAGCTAGCACATGAGGTTTTATCATGGCTGACAGGAACGGGGACAGTTGCAACAACTGTGATTATATAAATGATAATATAAAATATAGTTTAAAAAAGTATAAGCTAAATAAAAGTTAATTGCCTCACAAATTGTTCCATTCTTCCCATGTCACTAAAAGCCTACTGTATTTTATATCAATTTGAATATTTGACATCTGCATATAAGGCCTACTCATCTAGACAAATCTATAATTGTCATCTAATCAAAGCTGACGAATAAATAACACTGTAATATTATTATAACTTACATTTTTGATAATAATAATTTTGCTAACACTGACATATATTGTAATATATTGTATTTGTAACATGTTGCAACTGTCCCCGGGCCCCGGGCAACATCTGACTCCTTACACTCAAATGCAAGTTGTGAAAAATGTAGATTCTGTAATTATCTTTAAATGGTTTAGACTATTAGCATACAGATGTAAGTTTATTGTATAAACAATTGGTTTGTCTAATCCAAACCGTCTCTGAGTAATAGAGCCAAATGCAAAAAGTGTTACAACTGTCTCACCTTAGTTGTGAGTTCACGCTCGTGCACAATTATGCGGATTTTAAAATAAATGCTGTTGTTACTGACCTTATATTACTGGCGACGTGTGTGTGTGTGTGTATGTGTGTGTGTGTAATAAATACTCAGGAGTGACACCTGTCGCTTAAAGGCACACTATGCAGGATTTGCGTTTCTTTCAAACAGCGCCCCCTAGAGTCACTGTAGAGTACTTGTATTTAACGTTACTGTCGTAACAACTCACGCAGAGCGTCTCTGCACTTTATAATAATAAAGTAGCCTACCGCGTTTGATGGCTTAAATAACGTTTTTACATGATTGCAGCTAAATTACGTAAATAGCCTAGATCTACTGTATAATTTAATTTGTGTTTTTTGAGTGAAAACATTACAAAATGGCAGATGACATCAATAAAGTTACATGTACGTCACAATTATTTCGTAACAATGTCCGTTATGATGTCGCTAGACATGAATATTGCAATTTATCATATTAGTTTGCAAATTGCGCTCATTTACACTATTTAAAACGTGTAGGCTTATTTATGTCCTGATAATTATGTGAGATATTGACAACTGTTCTCATGATAATCGCAGGAATCAACTTTAACAGTGAAAGCCTGAGCGAGTGACTCTTGTGCGGTTCCGACCGCGTTGTCTTTGCTTTTTCCATCGTCGAGTATCACGTCTGAAATGCGCGTAAGTGTCTTCGTACTTCATGTTGTTGTTGATGTGTGTGACGTCGTTGCTGTAAAGCATTTCGTGATTCTCGCGAGATTTGTCAGGGGCGCTCCTCTCAAACTTGCATTGCTGGTTTTCCCAGCGGCGTCCCCCCCCAGCTTTACTACTATGAGTTTGTTTACCACCGAAATGACTTTGAAGCTGTTATATTAAGGTGCAATTCTTGCATAATGTGCCTTTAACTACAGTGGGAACGTGTGTAACTGAAGCGGATGTGATGTCTGAGGAAGTGTTATTGTTCCGCATGTATCGCATGAAGTGAGTGATGTTAAAGAACCAGCTCATTTGACACTCATTTAATGCATGTTCTGACGTCGGTGAAAAAAATTAAATATATATGTCTCGATTAAAGCATTCTTTGGCATTCGGGGCTGTTCACACAGAACATGTTTTTTCTTTTTCACTCTGCTACTTTTCCATTGTTTTTCAGTGTGAACGCACCAGCCGTGTTTAACTGTTGCGCATAGCGTTCTCAAAACGCAACACTCAAGTTAAAATAAGTTAAACTAAAACGCGCCTCGAGACCTTGCGTTTTCCCCCGTTCCACTGCCCGCGTTTGGCGTCTTGCGTTTTCCCCCGTTCCACTGCCCGCGTTTGGCGTCTTGCGTTTTCGCTTTGAAAGACTATGCATTCTGTGTGAACCGGCACTATAACTCCTGAGTGTGTATCTTAAGGTAAGATGCAGATTTTTGTGCCGTTTTAAAAATGTATCATGGGTTCTGAGCTTTCTCACATAACTCTGTTTTCGTTCATTTGTATGTTCATCTTTTTGTTTGGGGTGTTTAATATTAGGATTTTGTTTAAAATACTCTACCAGCACCACCCCGCAATATCAAGCCCCGCCCCCAGCACCCCCCTGATAAAATATGTTCTCACGGCTATGGTGTATGTGAAGTTTTAGCTCAAAATACCCCACAGATATTTTTATATAGCATGTTAAAATTGTCACTTTTTGAGGGTGAGCAAAAACAGTTTTGTGTGTGTCCCTTTAAATGCAAATGAGCTGCTTCTGCCGGAACAGAGGGCGGAGCTTCAAGAGCGTTTGTCATTTTACCTCACAAAGACATTCACTAATAAATTTCAAAAACTTTTAGCCTTTTATGTTCAAACCGGAGTCACACAATGATGGAGAGACTCAAGAAGAAGTGACATTTCTGAATGGTTAGTTGATGAATTTATGTAGCTGATGCATAGTTATCTTCAAGTCATTGATTAGGATATTCTGTCATGATAATCTATAAATCGCGTTACCGGGGGGGCGGGGTTTATGCAAATTCTAGGGTTGGTGATGTCACTCACCCGGGAGGAAGCTTGTGTAGTTCCTACCAGCCTTTGTTGTAGTCCTTAAAAAGTGATTTCTGTAAAAGCAAATATCTTCCTTTGCTTTGAACTTTGAGCATCGTAACTTTGCAGATGTTGTTAATGCTATGATAATATGTTTGTTTGTAACTAAAGTTAAACAAGTGAAATCATAATCAACCACCCCTTTAAAAAGAAACTCATACAGCAACAATTTGAGGGTGAGTAAATAATGACAGCTCTTTAAGTGAACTGTCCCTTTAACTAAAACAGTGAAACAAGTGGCAACAAATGAATCAATGAAATGCAAACTTTTAAATATAGCGCTTTGTTTTATATATACATATATTCATGAAGATGGCTAAAAAAACACAACTTTCTTCAAAAGGAACTATTCTGCTCACTCATATTCCTAGTTAAATAGTATTTATGAGACAAAATGACCATAACAATAAATAAATTCATCATGTGTTTTCTTTTTTTTCACATACCAGTTGTACAAACAATAAATTATAAAATCAGTGCTGTGTATTTTCAGTGAAACGGCCATTTCCCATTGAGGCGGTAGAACAGTACTGCATACAAATGGAGAAAAGAGATGAAATCTTGAAAACACACTGAATCATATGAGATTATTCACCTTGATCGACTTAAGCAGGTTTAAAGTCAACGTGCATTCGCACTTCTGGATACTTTCCAAGGATATTCACTGAGAAAAAGCAATAATCGGAAAGATTATTATGACAATTTTGAATAACGTCCCTGATGAATCGTTCAATATAAGAGAACATGGGAACATGACCTGAAGTTGCTGTTGATTTCTTGTTGACTTTCTACTGGTCATAATAACACATATAAATCATACGTGTGATACTGAATGCTTTGGACACACATCACATATCTGCGTTAATTTGCATATGTAAATAACACTGAGATATCAGCATGAAAACATTGTTAATTCAGCTTCAGTGTTTCAAGGTTGAACTGAGGCGTAAAAGGATTTAAAAGCAATGTTCTGCTCTCATCTTCAGTTTCAAAGACTGTGTTTACAGTAACACACTTACAATGGAAGTCTATGGGGCAAGACGTATACACACTAAAATACAAACTTAAACATAAAGCATGTTAAACATTTCTCCTGGTCTGTGCAAAGTTATATAATTCAACTCCTGAAATATATTTCAACTTAACCCTTTAAGATCCGCACCAAGAAAAAAGTGATGGACACTATTTTTGTTTGCATTTCTTATCTCCTTATGTCGCTAGTAACCAGACTCAATGTATTTTTTTTTCAACACATCCCAACATTTTTTAAAATATCGGCCTCTACCAAATGGTTGAGATGTCACTTAATGGTAAAAAAAAATGGTACCGCAATTCATACACATATTGCCATACTTTTTCATTGCCCAGCATAATTTATGATCAAAACCTTTTCTAATCTTGACACACACATTGTCAGAAAGGTCTGAGTCTCAAGGTTCCATATTTTGTGACAGAAGTGATATTTGGACAGAAATATATTAAGTTGTTACAGCAGAATGCATACAATTAAATTCAATGGAATTTATGTCATCTTTGGTATTACGCCTAAACCAAATCTCATGGGAACTTCAATTTTTGTGATATCAACTTCAAATTTGGAACACAACTTGGTTAGATATATGGCATTGATTTTATAGTAAAAAATATTTTGTAAAATATATATTTTATATAAAAGAAAAATATTAAGTACAGTATATTTGATTTAATGTAAATTTAAAACTTCCATAACCTTTTCATACTTTAATATTTTGAAGTGCTTTTACTTCAGCAATAATCTGCTGAGTGTTTTCTTTAAAACAAGACCAAACGTAGGTATTTATTCCAAAGCATTCTTGAATTACAACCAAGTTTTAATAGTGCATTGTAATGTCCATTTAAAAAAGGGGGGTGACAGTTTACCATTATGTGCCAAATCAACCGTTTTGTTGAGCATGTTTTTGAAAAATTATTAAAAACATACTTAAGTTTTTTCATGGAACCAAGTAACATAATTTTGTAAAGTTAGGGCTCTTATAGTGTAATATGTAAAAATAAATGCTTAGCTTGCAAAATTTCACCAAAAACAGTTCACATGGCTGGGGTGATTTATTTGTTTCTGCCATCCATGTTAGAAGTAGAGTTGTGACAAGTGCTGTTGATTGACACTGTGACATCTAGTGGATTTTTTTTGGCATAACATACCTCAACCAGATGGTAGAGATGGCTCAATCAGTTTGAGTTTAGTTAGGTACTCCTCTCAATAAAATATAGTGACTCAAAATGTGCTCAACCATTTGGTTGAGAAGTCAGTTAAAGGGTTAAAGTTCATCAACCAAGAACAGAAGCATTAGTGGCGTTTCACACAAAAAAGGGGTTTTACATTTAAAAACGCAAGATACACACGTTTACATGGAAAGCAATCAGTGAGGTGGAATTAAAATCAGGCCTGTTATAGTTCAAATAACACATTTCTCTACATAGCAATTAGTTTACAGGCTTTTTTCTGCGTTGACCCGGTGTAATGTCCTGTCCCATAGACGTCCATTCAAAGTGTTTTACTTCTGTTGTAGAATATGAAACCATATTTACTGTGATTATCATGTGGTAACACTTTACAATAAGGTTATATTTAGTTAACTGCATTAGTTTGAATAAAGCAGTGTTTCCATCTCATGTGTTCAAGTGAACAAAATCGTCACTTCCTGGTGCAGAATATCAGTAATAAAACTGTAAGTTTCTGCAATCTTTCTCTTTTCCCTCCATCATAAACGAGTGTGTCTCGAGCGTCAGACGAAACACAATAAACGCTGTCATGTTCTCTAGCCTTCGGATGCTGGTGTTCGGGAACACACTCGTGTGTGTGAAACGCTTCTCGAGGGAATTAGACCAAATCATTCTGATCACACACTTCGACTTTCAGAAACACCAGACCAACATTAGAGACGCTGCGACGCCATTGGTCCGCTGGTTACTCCAGTTATCCAATCACAGCTGACGCTGAGGCAGTCACATGAGTTCTTTACTGCATACATTTGTGCATTTTTAGAATTTATGCACATCTTGCCGTTTCCATTCAGCTTTGTTTTTTTTTTTTTTTTTGCGTATCCCACAATGTGCATAATAGGTGTATGGAAACAAAGCTAGTGTTAATTTCAAGCTTTACTAATGCATTTTTAAAATTAAAAATCGTATTTGTTAATGCACTGTGAACTAACATGAACATTGCACATTTGTATTTTCAGTAACTAACATTGACAAAGATTATTAAATGCTGTAAAGAATGCATTGTTCACTGATAGTTAATGTTAACAAATGCGGCCTTATTGTAAAGTGTTGCCAACTTATTTTGAACCCAGACCATCCTCTGAACAACACAGACGTGTAAACAGCGTTATTGCGAGTATCGAGGGCACACAGTGTCACACACACCTCGAGTCCTGAAATGAGAAAATGACGCACACACATTTAAATCACAGAGCCCTGTTTCCTCTTTCCATTACAAAGAAGGGAAGCTCAGTTCAATGGGGGAGTTTAAGACTCAAACATCAGCTCAAACCCTGGAAATCAGCTCAATCTGAGTCTTCATTAAAAACCCTTCTGAGATTGACCGTTCCCGTCCTGACCCTGGGGTTTTCTAGACCCTTAAAGCGACGTTCACACTGACAGTGATTTGCAAAGCTACTTTAGACAGTCATTTTCAGTGAGAGTTTCAATCTGAGGCAACCAAGTTTAACTCAGATCAGCTTCATGCAAATGAGCTGTGATGTCATACGGCGTCTACCAATGGGAGTGCAGACTGACACAGTCGAGCAGGGCTGCACGATAATATCATATCACCATTATTTCGCTCAAAAATCATAATCGAGACTTGAATCACGACTGTTCTTAATTGCAAAATTTCATCAGAATAAGCAGCTTTGGATAAATGCGTAATTGTAAATGTATTGCACGTTCATGCAAGCACTAAATAATCATACGCAGGGTTTTATTACATTACGAAAACTGTTGAACCTTGAAAAAGCAGCTCTGAAAAGCCAAAACAGTGAAATTCCTAAAATTAATTCCATTAATTAAAAATTATGTTACGGTTATTTATTAAAACAACAACAAAAAGATGTTGTATTGTCGCACAGAGGTTGCACATTTATTCAGCAACCACAAGATTCATGTTTGGATTTCTAATATCGTAGACAATTATACATAATTAATCAAAAGTAGCAGAAATCATGTTTACGATTAATCGTGCAATCCTGTGGTCGATTCAAAATGACGGTTACACTGTTTGGTAAAAATGTTTCGTTTAGTGTCCTTGTTACACATGTTACCTGTAATTACTGTAGTAATAACTATAAATTGTGTATAATTACATGCAATAACCAGACCCTAATCCTATAGCAAGTACATGGAGTTAATTATTAATACTCAGTATTTAAATGCATAATTACACTGTAACACGGACACCGTAAAATAAAGTGTAACCCAGTGTTTTAAGGTGATGTCGTTACAGCACACAAATAAGTACTGAATAATATTACTTAATATATGGTTAAGGTTTGGTTTAGGGTTAGTTGCTTATAATTATGCATAATTTATAGTTATTAATATAGTAAGTACATGTAACTAAGTCCCCTTAACATAAAGTGCTACCAAAATCAATATCAACATCAAACACTTTACAATAAGGTTCCATTAGTTAACATGAATGTAAAATACTTCCTAAGCTTAATGTTATTCATAAAATCAAAAGTTGCATCTGAACTAACATGAACTAACAATTAACAGTTGTATTTTTATTAAAAACGTTAAAAAGATGGGTTACACTTTATTTTATGGTGTCATTGTTACAGTGTAATTATATAATTAAGTACTGAGTAACATTAAGCAACTACATGTACTTACTATAGGGTTAGGGTAGGATTAGGATTTGGTTGAGGGGTAGTTGCATGTAATTATGCATAATTTACTGTTATTACTATGGTAATTACATGTAACATATGTTACAAGAACACTGAAAAATAAAGTGTTACCATAGTATTGCTCATTGTTAGTTAATGCATTAGCTAAAGTTAACTAATGGACTTTATTGTAAAGTGTTACTCATTGAACACTACAGCAACGGTTAAACGACTGCCAGTGTGAAGTCGAGGGGCGTGTCATAGGGATCAGGGGCGTGGCTTTGTCAAGGGGGCGTGGCCACACATTGCCACATTCGAGGCTAGAGCCAAAGCTCCTTGTCCGAGTCACAAAATTGCAGAATCCACAGTGATTGTGTTTCGAGCACGAGTTATACGAACGCACAGCGTGTCCGTGAGTGTTTGTAATCCTCAGCACTTTTTAATCAGGCAGTGTTTGAAGGCCGACGGCCGGGCGCTGAGCGCGCAGCTCTTCACAAGCTTCCCGTGAGGGTCTTTACACTGAACCGTGCGACTTTGCCAACCCGTATCGCAAGTTCTGGAGCACGTCATCCACGGTCCCGTGACCCACCGCGGCCCCGTCGGATTCTCAGTCGGAAACTCGGTCGTAAACGTCATCAAATCCGCGGAAGACAGAGCGGCGGCGGTGGGCGAAGCCACGTTGGAAATCCGAGGCGGAAGCGGCGTTTTCCGAGGCATGAAGAAGCTATAGCGGATGTCTAGCGGTTTCTTAGCATCCGTGGCCAGGATCTGCACCAGGAGGCTCTCCTGAAGGGCCCCGGGGCCCATGCTGTGAAGGGCCTCGTCCCGCTGACTCCAGCCGGTGTAGTTGAGCACCGAGCCGTTTAGGGGGACGATGGTCTCGGACGTGGAGATCATGAACTTGCCGTTCAGAAGGTATTCTCCACCGGGACGCCGGAGCGAGAGGTACGCCGTGTAGCGCGACTGGCCCTTCGCTTTGTACTGGCGGACCTTGAGGTGCGTCGACCCCTCGGGGACCTTCACCACATCCGTGTAGCCCTTACTGGAGGACAGAGAGGATGATAAAATCATGTGTTTCACAGTGCAAATATCTAAACATTCTTGACTAGGGTGACCATCATCAAACAAACCACATGTGGGACGATTATAAGTTTGTGTGGGACATGTTACCAACACTAAAACAAAACCTGAAACTGTTATATAATGTCTATCTAACTTAATAAAAACATTTGTATTCTGCTTTTCAGCTGATAAAAATACTTTGTTTTTTAGTCCCTTCCAGAAAACAGCATTACATCACAATGTAACATAACATGTCTTTATTTATCTCTGAGCCCAAAGGCATCATGCAGATCACTATTTCTGAAACAGTTCTGACCAAGTCCAACTAAAATCCAACAAAATAAATAATGAACAAATAAAACATAAACCAACATAAAATTAGATCATTGAAAGTCTTAAGAAAATATTGAACCAAAAACGTTCATATTTTTAGAAAGGATGTGAATTAAAACAACCACAGCAGCAACAAGTTGAAAAATTCTGTTAAATTTTAATTTTAATTTACCGAATTATCCATTTGTTTTCTGACAGAAACACGGAACGAATCCCCGCTCCACATTTTGATTGACAGCGTCACAACCCACTAGTGTCCGTGTTTACTCCTGTGCTTTCAACCATTGGACAGGATTTATAAGCGGCTGTTGTGGCGAGGCGCTGTTAAATACAGGTGAAATCTACGCCGCAAAAACTATAAATAAAATGCTTTCTTAAAAATGCGAAAGAACGCATGCACGTTTTCTTAATATGATCATTAAAAACCAACAGACTGATGAAAATGCGGGACATTTTGTCAATAAGTGACATGCGGGACAAGCGGTGAAAATGCTGTGCGGGACAAAACAAAGCGGGACGGGTGTCACACTACTCTAAACCCTCATCCTTCCATAAAAATGATGTGTTCATTGTGTTCACAGGACTTTTGTCACACTTGAACCACAAAATTTAATGGATTCGAGGAGTTTTGTGGTTGAAATTTAAAAAAGGAATAAATCCTTCCCTCGCGGGTCAATTAAAAACCCTAAAAATGGTCAACATTTAAACTAAAAATGCTAAAACTTTACCAAAAATGTATTTTATAATGTCTACATTTGTGTATCTGAATGCATACTGAAGTTAACTGACTTTAGGACCCGGCGGAACAGCTTGTTTGCTCCATATAGAGCTATAAATTATAAAAACATTTTTTTAATAATTTGCAATGTGATGTTTAATAATAAACATGTTTTACATTTTGCATAAGTCAAACAAATAGGATCAACAACATTCCAATCAATCAATCAATCAATCAATCAATCAATCAATCAATCAATCAATCAATCAACCAATCAACCAATCAACCAATCAATCAATCGATCAATCAATCAATCAATCAATCAATCAATCAATCAATCAACCAATCAACCAATCAACCAATCAATCAATCGATCAATCAATCAATCAACCAATCAACCAATCAACCAATCAACCAATCAATCAATCGATCAATCAATCAATCAATCAATCAATCAATCAATCAATCTTTCAATCAATCAATCAATCAATCAATCAATCAATCAATGTCTTCTGGTTTAAAGGTAAGAGTTATGAAGTTGCTTTTTCTAATTATTTTATATAACACATTTTTCTTAATTTTGCACCTTTGTCTGTGTTGTTTTGTTTCTGTAACACGTTTAAATCTCAGTGTTTCATTAAGATTCCTCAGGATTATGAAAATGAGTCAGCAGTCGTCACCCAGTACAACCCAGAAATGTTTGAGTTCAGTTTGAGATCTGAAACTCCAGAGATTAATGGCGTATTTTTCTCAGGAGAAACAGAAGAGAAGCAGCTAAACTCTTCATTTGCTCTCCACTGAAATGCAGAAGAGATAATTGAGCTGTATTGAGGTTTGATTTGTGATTTTTCTCTTCTTTCATGTCGATATTAATGTTGTCCCAGAGAAAACAAAGGAATATTTCCTACTTCTGTAAATCACATTAAGCATGTCTCAAGCGGTGAAAGAGAATCCGTCAGATTTCCAGATGCGAGACTAGATCTAGATGAGCATCGGTGTGTGTTTCTATCTACATCAGCATATTTAGGGGACAATACACTCAGAAAAAAAGGTACAGAAGCTGTCACTGGGACAGTACCCTTCAAAAGGGTTCTAAGATGTACCATTTAGGTACTAATATGTACCTTTGAGGGACTAATGTGCACTCTTTAGGTACAAAGGTGCACTGCAAAAAATGCTTTTCTAACTTAGTATTTTTGTCTTGTTTCCAGTCAAAATATCTAAAAATTGTTAAATCAAGATGCATTTACTAGATGAGTAAAATGACATAAGATATTATGTCCTGTTTTCCGGGGGAATTAATCAAAATTAAATGAGTTGATGTTTAAAAAAAGGAAAATCATCTGCCAATGGGGTCAGAAAAATCATGTTAATTCAAACAGAAACAAGATTATTTTTCTGACCCCATTGGCTTGTTTTAAGCAAAAACTCACTTAATTTTAATGTGTTTCCCCAGAAAACAAGACTTAATATCTTATGTCATTTTTCTACTTTAGTAAATGTATCTTGATTTAAGAGATGTTTAATATTTCGACTGGAAACAAGAGAAAAATACTAAGTTAGAAAAGCATTTTTTGCAGTGGTATCACCACAGTTACAGCTTTTGTACCTTTTTTTTTGAGTGTAGAAAACAGTAGAAGTGTATTGTCCTCGTTTAGATAGCGGCGTGAATGTGTGTGTTTCCGGACCTCTTCTTGGTGAAATTTCCCGCCACTTTGATGCAGCCGTTCCCGTCGCCGCCACACACACCACACTTGTCGAACTGAAGTTTGGAGCCGATGATCCCGTCGCAGCCGGTGCGTACACACTTTCCTCTCACACACACCGAACTGCTGTACGGCCGGCACTCCGTCCCGTCAACCACCTGCAGGAAACAGCAACACTCACTGTGATGATCAAATCTCACAGAAATATATCACTCGCAGAAACTACCAAAAGTACTACGGTAATACCATGCTTTTTGGGCGTGATATTATGGTAACAGGGAACAGGGTTATCTAATGTGTGTGTGTGTGTGTGTGTGTGTGTGTGTTCAGTGGTTATCTGATGTATGTGTGTGTGTGTTCAGTGGTTATCTGATGTGTGTGTGTGTGTGTGTGTTCAGTGGTTATCTGATGTGTGTGTGTGTGTGTGTGTGTTCAGTGGTTATCTGATGTGTGTGTGTGTGTGTGTGTGTGTGTGTGTGTTCAGTGGTTATCTGATGTGTGTGTGTGTGTGTGTGTGTTCAGTGGTTATCTGATGTGTGTGTGTGTTCAGTGGTTATCTGATGTGTGTGTGTGTGTGTGTGTGTTCAGTGGTTATCTGATGTGTGTGTGTGTGTGTTCAGTGGTTATCTGATGTGTGTGTGTGTGTTCAGTGGTTATCTGATGTGTGTGTGTGTGTGTGTTCAGTGGTTATCTGATGTGTGTGTGTGTGTGTGTGTGTTCAGTGGTTATATGATGTGTGTGTGTTCAGTGGTTATATGATGTGTGTGTGTGTGTGTGTTCAGTGGTTATATGATGTGTGTGTGTGTGTGTGTGTGTGTGTTCAGTGGTTATTTGATGTGTGTGTGTTCAGTGGTTATATGATGTGTGTGTGTGTGTGTGTGTGTGAGTGAGTGTGTGTTCAGTGGTTATCTGATGTGTGTGTGTGTTCAGTGGTTATATGATGTGTGTGTGTGTGTGTGTGTGTGTGTGTGTTCAGTGGGTGTTCAGTGGTTATCTGATGTGTGTGTGTGTGTGTGTGTGTGTGTGTGTGTGTGTGTGTTCAGTGGTTATATGATGTGTGTGTGTGTGTGTGTGTTCAGTGGTTATTTGATGTGTGTGTGTTCAGTGGTTATATGATGTGTGTGTGTGTGTGTGAGTGAGTGTGTGTTCAGTGGTTATCTGATGTGTGTGTGTGTGTGTGTGTTCAGTGGTTATATGATGTGTGTGTGTGTGTGTGTTCAGTGGTTATCTGATGTGTGTGTGTTCAGTGGTTATATGATGTGTGTGTGTGTGAGTGAGTGTGTGTTCAGTGGTTACTGATGTGTGTGTGTGTGTGTTCAGTGGTTATATGATGTGTGTGTGTGTGTGTGTGTTCAGTGGTTATATGATGTGTGTGTGTGTGTGTGTGTGTGTGAGTGTGTGTTCAGTGGTTATATGATGTGTGTGTGTGTGAGTGAGTGTGTGTTCAGTGGTTACTGATGTGTGTGTGTGTGTGTTCAGTGGTTATATGATGTGTGTGTGTGTGTGTGTGTGTGTTCAGTGGTTATATGATGTGTGTGTGCGTGTGTGTGAGTGAGTGTGTGTTCAGTGGTTATTTGATGTGTGTGTGTTCAGTGGTTATATGATGTGTGTGTGTGTGTGTGTGTGTGAGTGAGTGTGTGTTCAGTGGTTATCTGATGTGTGTGTGTGTGTGTTCAGTGGTTATATGATGTGTGTGTGTGTGTGTGTGTGTGTGTTCAGTGGGTGTTCAGTGGTTATCTGATGTGTGTGTGTGTGTGTGTTCAGTGGTTATATGATGTGTGTGTGTGTGTGTGTTCAGTGGTTATTTGATGTGTGTGTGTTCAGTGGTTATATGATGTGTGTGTGTGTGTGTGTGAGTGAGTGTGTGTTCAGTGGTTATCTGATGTGTGTGTGTGTGTGTGTGTGTGTTCAGTGGTTATATGATGTGTGTGTGTGTGTGTGTGTGTGTGTGTTCAGTGGTTATCTGATGTGTGTGTGTTCAGTGGTTATATGATGTGTGTGTGTGTGTGTGTGAGTGAGTGTGTGTTCAGTGGTTACTGATGTGTGTGTGTGTGTGTTCAGTGGTTATATGATGTGTGTGTGTGTGTGTGTGTGTGTGTTCAGTGGTTATATGATGTGTGTGTGTGTGTGTGTGTGTGTGAGTGTGTGTTCAGTGGTTATATGATGTGTGTGTGTGTGTGAGTGAGTGTGTGTTCAGTGGTTACTGATGTGTGTGTGTGTTCAGTGGTTATCTGATGTGTGTGTGTTCAGTGGTTATATGATGTGTGTGTGTGTGAGTGAGTGTGTGTTCAGTGGTTACTGATGTGTGTGTGTTCAGTGGTTATATGATATGTGTGTGTGTGTGTTCAGTGGTTATATGATGTGTGTGTGTGTGAGTGAGTGTGTGTTCAGTGGTTACTGATGTGTGTGTGTGTGTGTGTGTGTTCAGTGGTTATATGATATGTGTGTGTGTGTGTTCAGTGGTTATCTGAAGTGTGTGTGTGTGTGTGTGTTCAGTGGTTATATGATAAGTGTGTGTGTGAGTGAGTGTGTGTTCAGTGGTTACTGATGTGTGTGTGTGTGTGTGTTCAGTGGTTATATGATATGTGTGTGTGTGTGAGTGAGTGTGTGTTCAGTGGTTACTGATGTGTGTGTGTGTGTGTGTGTGTTCAGTGGTTATATGATATGTGTGTGTGTGTGTTCAGTGGTTATCTGAAGTGTGTGTGCTCACCCTCTGTGCGAACACCACGTAGTATCCCGTTCCTTTGGCCCGGCATGTGAGTTTGCACGTGTCTTTGGGAAGAACGCCGGCAAACTTCGGCACCCACTCCACGAAGGTCTTCACTCCTTTAGGGTCGGCCTGAGGGCCGTTACGCTGCTCACACTGCTCCTGTCTGAAGCTCTTACCTGACACACACACACACATACACACCGTTTCAAACTCTCACTATCTAGAGCCTCACACTGAAGCTGAAACACACACACACGGTTTCGAAGTGCATGACACGACAATCACGTTAAAAGAAGTTCAGCTGTTTTTATTTTTTTTTATTCCACTGCTTTTGCAAAAACGTGAAACACTAAATGACGCATGTATGAGGATCCACATGGGAATTAAAACACTTATATATATATATATACATGTATATATATATATATATATATTTTTTTTAATTTATTTATTTATTTAAATGTTTTAAATGAACAAAATTTTAATAGTTTCTTATTAACAATTAAAACTGTATTATTTAATATATAACGATAATTATTTATTATATAATGATTATTATTTATTAAGTTCATCTTTATTTAAGTGCCATGACTGTCATTAATATTATTCTATATGTAATTTTAATGAGCTCAAATTAATTCAAGGAATATAAAGGATATACTCTTTTATTAAATTATTTTTTTATAATAATTTTAATTTAAAAAAAAACAAGTAACAAATTTTTAATTATCAACAACAATATGAAAATTATGTTTTATAAGTTTATTTTTTGTTTTTTTGTTATCATTACTATTTTTGTTTTTATTTTTTTATTTGTAATTATTAAGTTAATTTTATTAAAGTGCAATGACCATAATTAATATAGAGTTTGAGTTAAAAAGCTTATCTTTTAAAAATTCATGTCAGACCACAGGACATTTAAAATGTACTAGTGATTAAATTGCTGAACAGATTCAGTGATGATTTACAGCATATTTGCATTTTACATTCATACAATTACTTAAAATCTCGATGATTAATTAATTAAATTAAAATTAAATTAAATTAATTAAAAAACATCAACTACCTATTTATTATAATTTTTTCTTGACTTCATATTGTATAAAGCGAATTACTATGCATTCTGCTTTGATATCTGTATCTGTAAGTCATCTTTTTATAAATGTACATTTACATTTAATCATTTCGCAGACGCTTTTATCCAAAACGACTTACAAATGAGGAGAACGAGAGACACTATACAAGTACACAAACAGTACACAAGTCCTGTAACAAGTCTCAGTTAGTCAGTTCACATAGCAAGTTTTTTTTAAATCAGAAAAACAAAACTAATAAAATAGTAGAGAATAGAATAAAAAAAGTAAGTGCTAGTATTAATTGGTCAGGTGAAATTTAATTTTCATGTGAACATGCATTATGTGTGTGTGTGTGTGTGTGTGTGTGCGTGTGGATCACAGTGTGTGTAAAATCACGATACTTTTTTACAGTACCGTTTATTTTACCGTAAATTTACTGTAATTTGTTTAACAGTGTGTGTGCGGATGAGTGTGTGTATCTGAGGACACTCACCGGCTGAAGGGACCAGTGTGTGTGTGGATGAGTGTGTGTATCTGAGGACACTCACCAGCTGAAGGGACCAGTGTGTGTGTGGATGAGTGTGTGTATCTGAGGACACTCACCGGCTGAAGGGACCAGTGTGTGTGTGGATGAGTGTGTGTATCTGAGGACACTCACCGGCTGAAGGGACCAGTGTGTGTGGATGAGTGTGTGTATCTGAGGACACTCACCGGCTGAAGGGACCAGTGTGTGTGTGGATGAGTGTGTGTATCTGAGGACACTAACCGGCTGAAGGGACCAGTGTGTGTGTGGATGAGTGTGTGTATCTGAGGACACTCACCGGCTGAAGGGACCAGTGTGTGTGCGGATGAGTGTGTGTATCTGAGGACACTCACCAGCGGAAGGGACCAGTGTGTGTGTGGATGAGTGTGTGTATCTGAGGACACTCACCGGCTGAAGGGACCAGTGTGTGTGTGGATGAGTGTGTGTATCTGAGGACACTCACCGGCTGAAGGGACCAGTGTGTGTGCGGATGAGTGTGTGTATCTGAGGACACTCACCGGCTGAAGGGACCAGTGTGTGTGTGGATGAGTGTGTGTATCTGAGGACACTCACCGGCTGAAGGGACCAGTGTGTGTGTGGATGAGTGTGTGTATCTGAGGACACTCACCAGCTGAGGGGACCAGTGTGTGTGTGGATGAGTGTGTGTATCTGAGGACACTCACCAGCTGAGGGGACCAGTGTGTGTGTGGATGAGTGTGTGTATCTGAGGACACTCACCGGCTGAAGGGACCAGTGTGTGTGTGGATGAGTGTGTGTATCTGAAGACACTCACCAGCTGAAGGGACCAGTGTGTGTGTGGATGAGTGAGTGTATCTGAAGACACTCACCGGCTGAAGGGACCAGTGTGTGTGTGGATGAGTTTGTGTATCTGAGGACACTCACCGGCTGAAGGGACCAGTGTGTGTGTGGATGAGTGTGTGTATCTGAGGACACTCACCGGCTGAAGGGACCAGTGTGTGTGTGGATGAGTGTGTGTATCTGAGGACACTCACCAGCTGAGGGGACCAGTGTGTGTGTGGATGAGTGTGTGTATCTGAGGACACTCACCAGCTGAGGGGACCAGTGTGTGTGTGGATGAGTGTGTGTATCTGAGGACACTCACCGGCTGAAGGGACCAGTGTGTGTGTGGATGAGTGTGTGTATCTGAAGACACTCACCAGCTGAAGGGACCAGTGTGTGTGTGGATGAGTGAGTGTATCTGAAGACACTCACCGGCTGAAGGGACCAGTGTGTGTGTGGATGAGTTTGTGTATCTGAGGACACTCACCAGCTGAAGGGACCAGTGTGTGTGTGGATGAGTGTGTCTATCTGAGGACACTCACCAGCTGAAGGGACCAGTGTGTGTGTGGATGAGTGTGTGTATCTGAGGACACTCACCGGCTGAAGGGACCAGTGTGTGTGGATGAGTGTGTGTATCTGAGGACACTCACCAGCTGAAGGGACCAGTGTGTGTGTGGAGATGAGTGTGTGTATCTGAGGACACTCACCAGCTGAAGGGACCAGTGTGTGTGTGGATGAGTGTGTGTATCTAAGGACACTCACCGGCTGAAGGGACCAGTGTGTGTGGATGAGTGTGTGTATCTGAGGACACTCACCAGCTGAAGGGACCAGTGTGTGTGTGGAGATGAGTGTGTGTATCTGAGGACACTCACCGGCTGAAGGGACCAGTGTGTGTGTGGATGAGTGTGTGTATCTAAGGACACTCACCGGCTGAAGGGACCAGTGTGTGTGTGGATGAGTGTGTGTATCTGAGGACACTCACCAGCTGAAGGGACCAGTGTGTGTGTGGAGATGAGTGTGTGTATCTGAGGACACTCACCGGCTGAAGGGACCAGTGTGTGTGTGGAGATGAGTGTGTGTATCTGAAGACACTCACCGGCTGAAGGGACCAGTGTGTGTGCGGATGAGTGTGTGTATCTGAGGACACTCACCGGCTGAAGGGACCAGTGTGTGTGCGGATGAGTGTGTGTATCTAAGGACACTCACCAGCTGAAGGGACCAGTGTGTGTGCGGATGAGTGTGTGTATCTAAGGACACTCACCGGCTGAAGGGCACGGTGTGACGCTACAGGATCTGTACACGGCTCTCTTCCCGGTGCAGTAGCGCCCGTTGTTTCGGGGAGGAGGATTGTTGCAGAGACGATTTGCAAACTGGACTCCGCCGCCACACGAGCGGGAACACGAACCCCACGGACCCCAGGAGCTCCAGCTGCCGTGGTTAGACGTCTGACACACGGACACCGAGAGAGAGAGGTAATGAGACATGAAGGATGGGAGATAATCTGACATACAATGTAAAACAATCATCGTGATTTTAACGGTAAAAGACTGTAAAAATGCTACAGTGAAAAACTGTTAATTCGTTAACAGAAAGTGTCCATACTATATGCAGTAAATATATGGTGATAGATTTAACTGTACATTTAATGTCATTTTACAGTAAAATACCGTTAAATTTATCTTTAATGTTTTTGGAAGTGAAAAAGAAAAAGTCATTGTATAATTTACAGTGAAAAACTGTAAATTGACATTCCCACAAATTTTCTGTGACATTTTCTACATAGTTGTTCTTAGTTTTTTTCTAATCAGTTATGTACATTAGGGTTTTATGTTACATTTAATGTTGTTAAATAAATGTTTGGTGCATTTTTGACATGATGGTGTTTACTGTTTGTGTGAATGAAACTATGCAGCTTCTATATATTACCATTAACTTTCTTGTGGAAAAGCTGCTGTGTGATGAGCTTTTATTCATCATGTGACTCTCATAACCGCTGTGATTGGTGGTTGTCAGTTAATTACAATGATACAAAACAGATATTAGTACTTCAATAGGTTGCTAAATTAACATCAGATAATGAAATATGTTTTTTTTTACTGTAAATTTAAGTTAAGTCTGTAAAACCTAAAATGTTGCTACCGTATTTTTTACGGTACATTTCCGGCAACCACAGCTGCCGTAATTTTAACGGATTTTTATACAGTGTACATATAACACAAACTGACTCAGCTAACAGGGAATCTTCTGAACAAACATACTTCCAGAAACATTAATGTTTGTTCAATGTAATCTGGTCTTTAACCCTTAAACTTCGGGTCTTTAGCGACCCAGGATGTCATTCTCTACACATCTTTCACAGTTAGACATCATGAGCCTTCTTAGTATTCCTCAAACCATTAGTTAAACAATATAACAAGAAAAAAAGAGCATGTTTTCTTTAAATTATTTTGTGTAAAAAGTGTATAGGGTCACTAGAGATGCAATAAATATAAGTGTGAGTCAACAATAATTAAATCTCTATAGACTCAGTAAGTGCAAGTTTTTCCTCGAGATAATGTCTGATACACAACGATAATGAAGTTTGACTCATAACAAAACAGAAGAACACACTAGTATCATCAGCAACACTTGAAATGTCTCAGCGATTTACAGCAGAGCAATTACTCAAATGTTAATGTCACAGTCAGTTGATGGTGGATCTGGGGCCTCATTTATAAAACTGTGTGTAGGATCCTTACTAAAAGTGTACGTGCGCCAGAAAGCTAAAAATGTCGTATGCAAAAAAATATTCAGACTTATAACACCGTGTGTCCGCCAGAACCTGCGCAGAATTCACTTTATAAATCCCATCAGCGGAAGATTGTGCTCATGCGTCTCCACCCTGAAACAACCATATATGGAGCCTCGTTTACTATGCATATCCTCATCTGCATATCATTTGCATATGATTATTCATCCACGTGATAACATGTTTAACGGTACATTAGACATTAGGAAAATATGGAATGCGGTAGTGCCGTCACATTAGTTACATTAATAAAAATAATTTAGTGGCCTATCCTTTCCTTGTTTTTGAATAAAAAAATCAAATTGAAAAAAACTCTCTGAAATGTTTTTTACACAATCTTTTCCACTGGCCAAAGAGTATTTTTATTTGACTTATGTTTTTAATGGAAACAGATAGATCTTGTTGTGCATTATTTGCAAAAAACTATTTTCTCAGACAATCTGCTATTATCATGATAAGCAATTATCCCTGTAGTTAAAACATTAAAACACAGCATGCCAGAGGAAAAGTGTTCGAAAGCATTGCATCCACAACAAATATTTCTATTTATTAAATTTAAAACTTCTCAGTAATGATTTCATGTAATTTAAGTGTTTAACTCCATTAATCAGAATGGCATATTTAATCTAAATGTTTACATCAGAAGTAAAACATAGTTAAATCATTCTTTTATTTATTTAAACTGCTATTGTGAACATGCACTGTATTAATGATTAGGACTCATAATGAAGATGTACGGTTTTAGATGCGTTATGCCAGGGGTTCTTAACCTTTTTGATGTCGGGGCCCAAATTTTACAGTACAAAGTGGCCCAGGGCCCATTCAAATATTAGCACTGTATAGGTTTATTGATCTCACCATTGGTTTGATTTGTATTCAATAACTAAATGACATCCACTTGCAGTTTAACAGGTTATTGTGTATGTAAACCTGCACATAGGCTACAACAAGATGCAAAACGCACAACAATTCATGGAACAAATAAATCTGCATCAAGAACAAATTTAAAGGCTCAAGTCAGGCATATTAGCCTAACTAGTGCTGCACGATTAATCGTACCGCGATGTCAAGCCAATGCGATTATATGACGCAAAATGCTGCTATTTTATATGAAATAAACAAATAGGGCTATTAACGCAATTAACGCAGCATCTGTTATTTTTGTCATCCTTTGGCTAGTGTTACATGATCCCGCTCTTATTCGTGCGAATGATTTTGAACCATTCATGCGCGACAAGACAAAAGAGAATTTGCTGAATCACTTGAATCACTGCCTGTGAAAATGTATATAAATAAAATTAAAAACAATAAAATGTGTTGCTAAAATAAATAAATTCATAATAATATTTTTCAAAATAAATAAGTTGTAAATTAAAATTTAAATAAAGTGCAAATGAAAAAATATAGCTTTATAATCTGCAAAATAATTTGATAATTGTTTCAGCAGTCTACATTTTTGCATGGTAGAACCTGAAGTTGCTCTTCATATCTGTTATAAATGAACAATAACAATCACAACAGTCCAATTTGAACAAGCTACAACTCCCTATTTATGTTCCCCTCTTAATGAGACACTTGGGCCTGCTTCACAGATATTATCAGATCCAGCCTGGGTGGAATGGGGGAAAGGGTCACTCTCAGAGTAGCCTCC